>NC_139694.1:32835650-33162342 GCF_964106915.1 Podarcis gaigeae | reverse complement strand
CTAGTGCTGCTGTTGCAGACTTGCTAGTAGTAGACTAAAACAGAAGATGTGTGTGAAATGTAGTGGCTTTGAAATGTTGAGTAATGGGTGAGATCCAGTGGGAAACCTTTGTACAAACCCAGATGTACAACCTTTGTACAAACCTCTAAAGCAGCCACACATAGCAAGGTTCCCCCTGGGATCATATCCCTTCCAAGTGTCCCGATTTTCCAGGGACAGTCCCAGAATTACAGAAGCCACCACGGTTCCTGACTGGATCCCAGAATGTCCCGTTTTTCCTTTTCCTTACCCTCTATGTCTTGGAGAACAATTAAAAGTAGTGTGTGTGTGTGTGTGTGTGTGTGTGTAGGTGCAAAAACAGAATCCTGTTGTAGACTGAAAATAAAATACCTGCACCGAACGAAGAAAACGGCAAAACTAGCATACGTAGCCCTTCCTATAATTTTGAAGGGAAATGTAACCAATCCAACTTAAACTTCTTTAATTGCATTGCTTCCTCAGCCAGCCATTTTAAAGGAAATGTGTGAAGTCTTTAGTCCTGTATTGTAAATGGAGCTTTGTAGTGCCTACTCAGAAGTAAATCACACTGGGTTCAATGGAGCTTACTCCCAGGTAACTGGGTAAAGACTGTGCAGCCGTACACAGCAATCCTAAGCATTTTTCCTCAGAACTAGTCCCACTGAATTCAACAGATTTACTCTCTGGTATGTTCTGATCATTCTCTCAGTTTTATTTCATTCCATTTATCTGTTGAAGATGCTGTACACAATCCCTTCCCTCACACATTTTTTTCTTCACAACAATCTGTGAGGTAGGTTAGGTGGAGAGGTTGTAACTGGCTCAAGGTGACAGATGTATATGTGTCTATGGCATCTATGTTTGTGGGAGATCAAACACGGGAGTAGCTTAACAGGACTGCTTAAGGTGCCCCGATTACGAAATTGTAGAAATCGAGAGAGATATAGCTGCACCAGCAGCATATCTCTTTTTTCTTGTATCCAAAAATGCAAGAAGGGCTTTTACACTTGCCAGAAGCTCAGCTCTGACGTTGCCGGTCTTGGAAGGATCCTTTTAAAAAAGTCCCATATGACCAAAGAATTTGCGCCTGTCCATTGGGGGATATAGAAGCCCTGAACACATATTTTTTAGATGTCCCTTTTACGATGAGGCACCGTAGAAAAACCATTGAGCCCCTGCTGGTGAGGCTTGCTGACCTCCCGGTAAAACAAAAATTCGATCTTCTCCTGTTAGGCAAAAGCCACATGACAACCTGGATTTTTGCCAGATCTGTAGGCACAGACCACCCCCCGATTCAATCTAGTTTGTTAAGAAAATTCCCAAACTCGGATCCACAGGCAACTTTTGGTCATTTCTCTAAGGTAGCCTATTTTAAAGTTTTTATGTGTTTGTATGCCTGTCGCACTTTTAAACTTAAAATCCATTGTTGTATATTGTTTAAAATGTTTGTTTTGCTTTTGGGATTGTAGTTCCATTTGTATTTCTCAAGCTGGTCTCTGACCGTAATAAATTTCATGTCATGTCATGGGAGTAGCTTCTTCATGTAGAAGAGACTGTCCCTATTTTCACCTGAGAAATGTTGGAACGTATGGGATCAGTGTGGGGAGATTGCATAGGAAGAGCGGCCGTTTTTCAGAGAGGAGAAGCTGTGAGTAGGGAGTGGGAGCCTGTACAATTTGTACATATTCAGACAATGAGCCAAAGCCATGAAATCAGGTAGCTCCCACTGGTCTGCGCACTCTGGGGCTCCTCAGCCAAAAGAAGGCGCCGAACAGCTTACACATATCAATGGTTTATAATCTAAAAGACGTGACACAAAAGGAAAATAAACTGGGAAGAAAGATCAATCTCAGGCAGTTCCTTAGTTACAGAATTCTTGTCATGAAGACCTACTGGAATGGATAATATAAATATTTTGATGTATTATTATTTTTTAACGTCCCAGAATATCTGGGACAGTAGATTAAAATAATTTAAAAGCAACGCTCGTGCACTTAAAGAAAAAGGGAGCATCTTAGCAGAGGCCTCAACTCTTCTGTGCTGTGAAGGAGGAATACCGTATTTTTTGCTCTATAAGACTCACTTTTTCATTCCTAAATAGTAAGGGGAAATGTGTGTGCGTCTTATGGAGTGAATGCAGGCTGCGCAGCTATCCCAGAAGCCAGAACAGCAAGCACTGCTTTCGCTGCGCAGTGATCCCTCTTGTTGTTCTGGCTTCTGAGATTCAGAATATTTTTTTTCTTGTTTTCCTCCTCCAAAAACTAGGTGCGTCTTGTGGTCTGGTGCGTCTCATAGAGCGAAAAATACGTTATGTCTTCTAAGCGAAGCATGATGTATGACCTGTGTGAGCATCATTCAGGTGGCAAGCACCCTTTTGAGAGACCCCGCCAGCAAAAACAGCGAAGGGGAATTTGTTTCTTCTAAGATGGCACCTGTTGCCCAAAGGTTAAGGCTTTCCAGGAAATGATATATAATGAACTGAAAAAGGTATTTAAGTATACCTTCCTTAAGAAACCAGAGGCCTTTCTTTTGGGCATTGTCGGCCAGATGGTGTTAAAGAAGGACAGAACTTTCTTTATGTATGCAACAACAGCAGCAAGAATACTCATCGCAAAGTACTGGAAGACACAAGATTTGCCCACCCTGGAAGAATGGCAGATGCAATTGATTGGCTACATGGAATTGGCAGAAATGACTGGCAGAATCCGAGATACGGGAGAAGAACAAACGGAAGAAGATTGGAAGAAATTTAAAGACTATCTGCAAAAACATTGCAAATTATTTGAATGTTAAAGTGATGCAGGATATAAAAATAGTGCGGCATTAGTGACATAGTTGAAAGGAATATGTAAAGATGTTTTATGAGCAATAAGTAAAGAAATATAGCAAAATTAATCAAGGTTAAAATGGCCCCTGCGCAAGGATGACACGCAAATTCGTGAAGCGTTCCATATTTTTTAAAAAAAAAAAAAAAAAAAAGGACTTCCGGAGGCGGCGCGAACGGTAATGGCTGCCCTTTCCTAACCGGGAGAGGGAAGCTACGCTGGAAAAGGGTCGTCCGCTACGGCGAAGCGGAGACCCATTCTGGAAAACCGCAGGCAGCGGAAGCCTGCGGTCTCGGGACCCGGCGGGCGCCAGGAGCTACCCCCGAAACGTTGAGGGAACCCCGTAAGGGGCTCCGGATCGCAGAGGGGGTAGCGGCGCTGTGGGTCTATGCGCATTCAGCGGAGCGAAGCCGCGTTGCCGTTGCCGGTGAGCGCCGACCTTTCTTCCTTCAACACAAGATTCCAAAACGTAACAACCCGTGAGTAATTGAGGACTTTACTAAATTTCGGGACTAAAATATTGAAAATAAGCTGAAAGCGGAGAGACGAGGAAAAGGAAGTCCGTCCTCCGCAGCCATTGATTTTTAAAGCAAAGAGCAGGAGGAGTGGAGGCATAGAGAGAACTTTTGACAGCTCAGATTGAGCACCCGCAGAAATTACTTTTCCTTTTAAAGACTGTAAGCAATTGATTTTTGGACTTTTATTAGGACTTATATATTCCTTTCTTTGTGGATTACAATTCTGTTTAAGAAGCCCAGGTGTCAGAACTGCCTGAGCAGTAGAACTGTCAGACTGCAAATTTGGATACATTCTATTTAAACTTGGAGACAGTCTGAGGGAGTTCAGAATGGTTACGTTCTTGCATTTTGGAACTCCAGTAAGCACAACTTGAAATATTGTGGCAAACCTAAAACCAACTCTGCTAAAACTACTTTTGTGAAGATCCCTAAGAATTGGTTTAGATTTTGTATGTGGAATGGACTCTTCTTCCTAGGACATTTTATGCTCCCCCTAGAGGATTGAGGACTTACAACAAAAACATTGTTTTACTTTCTATTTCCCGGCCCTCTGTTTGATTGCTACCATCTGGGCCGTAGCTTTCCCATGGGAATAACTCAGCTTGACCTTGACTGCTAGATATTTTTGGAATGAGTGGCGCAAAAAGAAAGGGATTAAGAACCAGACAAACAACTCTGACAACCGTAACTGCAGCCTCACAAGCACGCAGATCATCTGTGCCCACTTTGCCCTCGGAGGAAAAAGTTACCTCCCTGTCACAGGCAGGGGAGGAAGAAACTGAGGATTTACAACTAGAAGAGATGGCCTCAGGAGGATCTGGTTCTGTATTAGAGAGAATTCTTGAGAAATTGGAGTCTTTGGAGAGGAAAGTTGACCAACAAACTGCGAAAATTGACCTTAATACAGAAACTTTAAACAAATTATCTGGGCAAGTTGCACAGAATGCACAAGCAATCGGACAACTGAAGGAGGCTGCAGGTGAAAATCAGAAACTGGCCGAAGAGACCAGCCAAAGAGTGGGAGAGTTGGAAAAAGAAGTAAGGCCGCTCAGTAAGCAGGTCGGAGAACATCAGACCTATCTCTCTATGTTGGAACTTCGGAACAGGGAGATTAATTTAAGGATAAGATCGATACCAGAAGTGGAAGAAGGTAATCTAGCTGAGTTTCTGACCAAAGAATTCTCCAAGTTCTGGGGTTTAGAGGAGGAAGATTTTAAAATTGTGTCAGCCTTCAGACTTGGAAGACTTACAAAGAGAGAAAGGCCCAGAGACTGTTTGATTACGTTGAGATCAAAGGAGGAAAGGGACAAGATTTTGGGCCTGCACTACGGAAGCTCTTTGAACATTTCGGACAAAAGAATTGAGATTTTTAAGGACATTCCTAAACAGCTGTTGGATCTTAGATCTGAATATTTGGACTTAGTAAAACTGCTGAGAAGCAACTCAATCATCTTTAGGTGGGACTTTCCCCAAGGACTATCTTTTACCTTTAGAGGGAAGAAGATCAAAATTAGAACTTTGGAAGATAGGGATAAGTTTTTGACTGCCTACGGTGAGGACCTTCATAAAGGACTTGAACTACCCTCAGGGTCTGAACCACCACAGGTGCCTGTACCTCAGAACCCTGAAGACTCACAGAACAAAATACCATCCCAAGGAAACTAAACAGATCTATCCAGGATGTCTCTGCAACTTTTAAGTTGGAATATAAATGGCTGCAACAGCCCGGAAAAAAGGAAGAAAATCTTTCACTTATTAAAAAAGGAGCAACTAGACATTACTTGTTTACAAGAAACACATGTGACTAGGCTCCACAGAAAAATATTGGTAAATAAAAGGATAGGCCAAGAATTTATATCTTCGGATTTAGTTAAGAAGAGAGGAGTGGTGATATATGCAAAGGAGAGCCTCTCACCAAAATTTCTATTTAAAGATGAACATGGAAGAATTTTGGCAATTGAAATACAGCACCAAGGAGAGAAAATTTTGATATTAGGAATCTACGCTCCAAATGAAGGGAAATCAGAATTCTACAAGAAGTTGCATGAGATTATGCTGGATTATCTGGACTATGATAACATCATTATGATGGGAGATATGAATGGGATCGTTTCTACAAACATGGATAGGTCACAAAGCCAAAAGGTTACTAAAGAAGGCAGACTACCAAAGACCTTTTTTGAAATGACAGACAACATGGACTGGATTGATATATGGAGGACAAAGAACCCCTTAGGGAAAGAAGGAACATTTTTCTCTGAAGCCCAACTGACTTGGACAAGAATTGACCAAATATGGATTTCTAGAGGTCTGGCTCCTAAGGTGAAGAAAGTGGAAATCTGCCCAAAGACCTGCTCCGATCATAACGCGTTGAAAATGGACATGACATTATTACCAACCGGCTCCTTTAGATGGAAGATGAATGACAACTTGTTTAGAGATCAGGAGATTATCAAGAAGGCCCAAAAAACAATAAAGGACTATTTTGAGATAAATTTGAACACTGCTGTGGAAAAAAGAACAATCTGGGACGCAAGCAAAGCTGTGATGAGAGGGTTCTTGATACAACAGAACGCCATAAAGAAAAGACTACAAAATGAGAAAAAGGACAAGATTTTGGGGAAAATTAAAGAGTTAGAGAAGAAACTAAGAGTAAACCCGAAGTCACAGCCGATTTTGAGAGAAATTAAACTTCATCAGGCACAATATTCCAAACTGATAAATCAGGAAATAGAATGGAAGATTAAATCAATGAAACAAAAAACATTTGAATCGGCTAATAAATGTGGGAAACTGCTGGCTTGGCAGTTGAAGAAGAGACAAAAGCTGAACATAGTAACAAATTTGGAAATAGAAGGAAGGAATATTCAGAACCCGGTGGAAATTAGAAAATGTTTCCAGAAATATTTCAAGAAATTATACACTCAAGGGCCACAAAAGGAGGAAGAGATTGCAAAATTTTTGGAGAAAAATGGACTTAAAAAACTATCACAAGAAAATAGATCACTCCTGAATAGTAAAATAACACGACTAGAGATAGAACAGGCCATTCAGAATATGAAGTTGGGCAAGTCTCCAGGGCCAGATGGCTTGACCTCCAAGTACTATAAGACATTAAGTGACTATTTGATTCAACCACTGCTGGAGGTCAGCAATGAAATTATGGAGGGAAAGAAGGCGCCTGAATCGTGGAAGGAAGCTTTCATCACATTGATACCAAAATCAGAAACTGAAAAGACACAACTTAAGAACTACCGCCCCATTTCCCTTTTAAATGTGGATTACAAAATATTTGCTGACGTTTTGGCAGGAAGATTCAAAAGAGTTTTAAATGAGATAATTCATAAAGACCAGGCAGGCTTTCTCCCAGGAAGACATTTATTTGCTAATACAAGGAACATTATTGACATTTTGGAACTCTTGCAAACAAATATTAACACTAAAGCAGTTCTAATTTTTATAGACGCGGAGAAGGCCTTTGATAATATTTCTTGGAAATTTATGAAGGGGAATTTAAAAGAAATGGGAGTGGGGCGGGGTTTTGAAAATGGGATTGACGCGATTTACTCAGAACAAAAGGCAAAACTGATAGTTAACAATGTGGTTACAGAAGAGTTTAAGATTGAAAAAGGGACACGACAAGGCTGCCCGATTTCCCCCTTGCTGTTTATTTCTGTCCTGGAGGTGCTCTTGAACTTGATTAGAGGGGACCGGTTGGTGCAAGGGATTCAGATCGGAGTGAAACAATATAAACTTAAAGCTTTTGCAGATGACCTTGTTTTGACATTGCAAGAGCCAGAATCTAGTACAAAAAGAGTGTTACAATTGATTCAGGACTTTGGTCGGGTAGCGGGCTTTAAACTAAACAAACAGAAAACTAAGGTGTTGGGAAAAAACTTGACAGATGCAGAGTCAGAACGGTTTCAGAGAGAAACAGAACTAACTGTGGTTAAAAAAGTAAAGTACCTAGGGGTAAACATAACAGCAAAAAATCTGAGTCTATTTAAGGATAATTATGAAAAATGTTGGTCTGAAATTAAGAGAGACTTGGACAGTTGGTCAAAATTGAAGCTTTCTTTGTTAGGCCGAATTGCTGCTATTAAGATGAATGTATTGCCTAAGATGTTGTTTTTATTTCAAACATTGCAAATTGTGGATAAGACGGAGTGCTTCAGGAAGTGGCAGAGAGATATTTCTAAATTTGTCTGGCAGGGCAAAAAGCCCAGAATTAAGTTTAAGATATTAACTGATGCGAAAGAAAGAGGGGGCTTTGCCCTGCCAGACTTAAGGTTGTACTACGAAGCCGCAGCTTTCTGCTGGCTAAAAGACTGGCTACTTCTAGAGGACACTGATGTGTTAGATTTAGAAGGTTTTAACAATGCATTTGGCTGGCATGCATACTTATGGTATGACAAAGTTAAGATCAATAAGGCCTTTAAGAACCATATTGTCAGGAAAGCAGTGTTTAATGTCTGGACAAAATACAAAGACCTATTGGAAAATAAAACTCCAAGATGGCTATCACCTCTGGAGGCTAAGGCCCGAAAAAGACCCAATATGGAGGCCAAATGGCCGAAATATTGGGAAATAATAGAGAAAGAGGGTAACAATTGGAAATTGCAGAGTTTGGAAAAAATGAAAGATAAAGTGCGAGACTGGTTACATTACGCTCAGATTCAAGAAATTTTTAAAAAGGATAAAAAGTTAGGATTCCAGGTGGAGAAATCGAAGTTGGAAACAGAATTGTTAGAACCTAAGACTAAAGTACTTTCAAGAATGTATAACTTGCTGTTGAAATGGAATACACAAGATGAAATGGTTAAGTCGGCCATGATAAAGTGGGCACAGGATATTGGGCATAATATTATGTTTGAGGATTGGGAAAGGTTGTGGACCACGGGGATGAACTTCACGGCATGTAATGCTCTGAAGGAAAATGTAATGAAAATGATTTATAGGTGGTACATGACCCCAGTTAAACTAGCCAAAATATGCCATGTGCCAGACAACAAATGCTGGAAATGTAAGGAAAATGAAGGAACATTCTTTCACCTCTGGTGGACTTGTCCCAGGGTGAAGGTCTTCTGGGAAATGATATATAATGAGCTGAAAAAGGTATTTAAGTATACCTTCCTTAAGAAACCAGAGGCCTTCCTCCTGGGCATTGTCGGCCAGATGGTGCCAAAGAAGGACCGAACATTCTTTTTGTACGCAACAGCAGCAGCAAGGATACTTATCGCCAAGAAGTGGAAAACTCAAGATCTACCCACTCTGGAAGAATGGCAGATGCAGCTGATGGACTATATGCAACTGGCCGAGATGACTGGCAGAATTCGAGACCTGGGAGAAGAGAGGGTTGAAGAAGATTGGAGGAAATTTAAGATTTATTTACAAAAATATTGTGATTTGGCGGAAAGTTAAGTAGGATGTTTGATCATAAATAATTGGCCACCACAAAATCGGATCGAAATGGGATGTAAAGTGAGATTAAGAGAAACTAATTTACAGAGGATTATATTTAAATGAGTGGTTATAAAATTTGCAAATTAGATGATAAATTGCTGGGAAAAATTTATGATGATGAAAATGGCAGCGGGAGATGTGAGGAAGTCCAAAGAAGTTATGAAACTTTGTTGAGATAAAAGAAAGGTTGTTTATTTCTGTACTTTATTTTGTAAAAACCCCTAATAAAAATTTATTAAAAAAAAAATAAAATGATGGGGGATTAGAAGATAAGTGGTCAGTAGCGGAATGGTTAATTTAAAAGAAAATAAGCAATATTAAAATTAATTAAAATAGTGGAAGGATTTGCTGAAAATAAATTAGAAATTGGAATACGGAAAGGGGAGGTGTGAGGAAGTCGGGAAAGCAAGCTACAAGAAATTAAGATTTGAACTTATATACTTTTTTCTGTTCTTTTATGTTTTATATTATGTTTGTCTGTTATTGTGTTGTTTTGTGTTGTTACAATAAAAATTTGTTGAAACTTTAATAAAAATATTTTTTTAAAAAAAATAAGATGGCACCTGTCACCCACTAGCATAACTTCATGGCACAGAAATTCATACTGGTGCTTTTGGGGAACAAACCTTCTTTACACCTGTCCCCAGCTTTTTGCAATAAGCATAATGATTAGGAAAACGCACTGGGAATTCTGGCCTGCTCTCCTGTTTCCCACTGTGTTGCAGCCTGCCAGAACGGTGGCTGGCCGGTGACTGGGTTGTAGGAGTCCCTTTTCTCATTCCTCTTCCTTGCTGCCAGTGACAGAAATGGCCTGTTCCGACTTCAGTGCAGGGATACTGCAGGTACTTTATTTGTTCATAATGATTTATAATGTTTCTATATTAATTTTCAGCAGAAAGCTCCAAAAGCTATTTACAGGATGGATGGAGATTTAAAACTGGTTAAAACATCTTAAAACCCTGCCATTTAAAACCAAACAGATTATCTAAACCATGTCCCATTATTATTATTATTATTATCCCAACAACAACAAAAATTAACTCTCGTAGGGCCCAGTGAAATATACATATTTTCTTTAAACCACTTGCTTCTGAAAGAAGGAAAGCGAAGAAAATAAGCGGACCATAAGGTTCTGGGACTATTATATTACTGGGCCTGTTCCTGACAGATGAAAATCTCACAGCCAAATAAGTCAGCATTTACGGTATATCATGGATCTTAAGGCTGAAGATCATAATGCCTGAAGTTGCTGGGAGAAGTTTTAAAGACTGGCATAGTGTACTTGGATTTTTTTTTTAAAAAGAACCTTTCATCACAAGGATTGCTATTGCAACCTGTGCTTTATTATTATGATTATGATTATTATTATTATTATTATTATTATTATTATTATTATTATTATTATATTAATCTATATTGGTTTAAAATCAACACACAACCAAAGCTTGAAAAAAGAAAACAAAGAAAAGAAAATGAAAACAAAAGAAAAGAAGCACAATACATCTCTTACAAACAAAAAACAATAGAATGTGCTTTTTAACCTGCTCATAAACAATCCATAGTTAGGAGTGAGCCAACACTGGTCCAAGACATTTTGACAAACCACAAAATGGTGTGTGCCCCACTCCAAGGAAGAAGGGGTGAGCATCTACATCAGGAACAATGGTGGAAGGAGACTAGTAGTAACTTCTGTTTACCAAGAAGCCACTGTAGAGGCAGTAAGGGGGCGCTGTTGAGGTAGCACATCCGGCCTCAAGGGGGCGCTGCAGCAGTGATGCATTCCTTGGAGCCAGGATCTGCTGCCTCCGTCAGTCATGCCACCCGAGGCAGTCACCTCACCTTGCCTCCTCGGTGAGCCGGCCCTTGGGTGAGCAGTGAAGTGGCCAAGTTTGCTGATGATTGTTCAGGGTCCTAAAAACAAAAAGAGACTGTGAAGAGCTCCAAAAGGACCTCTTCAGACTGGGCAGTAAAATTCAATCCAATGTAAACAAGTGTAAAGTGACATATGTTGCAACAAAAAAAATCTCAATTTCACACATGCTCATGGGACATTATTATTATTATTATTATTATCATCATCATCATCATCATCATCACCATCTGGCTGGGTTTCCCCAACCACTCTGGGCGGCTCCCATCAGAATATTAAAAACACGATAAAACATCAATATTACAGGGAAGCAGGCAGAGGGCCTTCTCGGTAGCAGCACCCACCCTGTGGAATGCCCTCCCACCAGATGTCAAAGAGAAAAACTACTACCAGACTTTTAGATGACATCTGAAGGCAGCCCTCTTTAGGGAAGCTTTTAATGTTTAACAGACTACTGTATTTGAATACTTCGTTGGAAGCCGCCCAGAGTGGCTGGGGAAACCCGGCCAGATGGGCGGGGCATAAATAAATTATTATTATGAAGAGGGTAAGACAAGTTCGTGGAGGTAAAACCTGTCAATGATTATGTGATGGTTCTAGGGGTTGCTCGTGCGTAAGCCGGTGCAAACACCTGGCTGTATTGCCTGAGTGAACCTTTTCTGTCCGGACCCGGACAGCCACTCACCCGTGGCTGTCTCAATCGCTGGCAGAATCCGTCAGTGGGCGTTTCTTAAACTTCTTCCAGCAAAGAAGCTCTTTGACGCCTAGTCTCCTCCTACTCTCTCTGCACGTAAGCCTTCTGCGCAAGGAGGGCGTAGGCAGCGGAGGACCTCTACTCTCCCCGCTGGTCCCCGGCAAGGAGTCATGGGACCGCCTCGCCGCTTCCCCCATCTGCCCCCCTTCTCCACTGGTGCTACGCTGATTCTCTTCCCCAGAAGATGGGCTGCCTCTCCCAATCCCGGGACGCTCTCTGGAATCCCTCTGGATCTTGCTCTCTCCCTCCGGCACTGATGGCATTTCCCTGACAGACTACTAGCTGCGATGGCTGTGCTTTGCCTTCGCAGTCAGAAGCAGTAATACCAGTTACTGGAAACTATAGGAAGGAAGAGTTCTGTTGAGTGCAGGTTCTACTTGCAAGTTTCCCACAGGCATCTGGTTAGCTACTGTGAGAACAGGACGCTGGACTCGGCTGGTCCATTGGCCTGATCCATGAGGGCTTTTCTTATTTTCTTCAAGATCAAACCTTGTGCCTTGAATTGTTCCCAGGAACAAATGCATAACCCACAGAAAGGTTTAAAGATCTTGCTGCATGCCACCCTACTCTCTGTGTGGTGTGAGAGTCCATGGGGGCCAAGCACTTTACCCAGGGTTCGTGTTTCCTTTGGAAATGAGGCACAGCAGAGACTGTGGTGTCTATATGATATATGGTTTATTTACACACATATATAAACCACAGAGCCTAAGACTTGCCGATCAGAAGGTCGGCGGTTCGAATCCCCGCGACGGGATGAGCTCCTGTTGCTCGGTCCCTGCTCCTGCCCACCTAGCAGTTCGAAAGCACGTCAAAGTGCAAGTAGATAAATAGGTATCGCTCCAGGTTAACGGTGTTTCCGTGCGCTGCTCTGGTTCGCCAGAAGCGGCTTAGTCATGCTGGCCGCATGACCCGGAAGCTGTACGCCGGCTCCCTCGGCCAATAAAGTGAGATGAGCGCCCCAACCCCAGAGCCGGCCACGACTGGACCTAATGGTCAGGGGTCCCTTTACCTTTATATATAACCTGAGCCTACGATGGAGGGGCTCACAGCACTCCAAGAGGTTCTTGTTTCTCCCATGGCCCCAGTCATGGATGCCAGTAAAAATCATCCATTGCGCTCTGTCCCTCTTCTGGCTTGCTGTGTTCAACAGACTGCAACTTTTCCCTCCAGCTTGCTCATACTTTCAGTCTGCAACTATTTTTCTTCTAGCCCATATCATCCCCTGCTGCAATCCTAAACTCAACTATGCATTGTTTCTGCTAACTAGCTCTATGTTGAAGGACTTGCTCACACCTCTCTGCCATCAGGCACAGAGTAGTTGCTTTATTAATCGCCCATGGCCTTCCTTTTATTCTCCATAATGGTTCTTCTCCCAGGCTATTTCCTGAACAGGAAACTGGTTTGGCCTGTATTTTAATACTTTGCTAAATCCACCTTGTGGCAGACCATTTTAATACTCCAAGCACGGATTAAACTCCAACACCCACTAGACCCAGGAATTTTAGGGAATGATTTGGCACCCAGGAGTTTAGGGGAGTCAAGCCACCTACATGCTTGTAACAATATATATAATATAGGATGTGAAACACAGTAAGTGCGGCAGAAGTAGTGTGATAAGGCCTTCCTTCACTACTTTGAAACCACACGTGCATATTTTAATGTCCTGGAGTAACTGCTGAGTGGGGAAACAATCATGCAAGCTTTCGACATATTAGGGAAAGCCAGCTGCAGTGAGCACCTATTGGCTAGTGCCTATACCAACCAACACACCTCCACCTAGAGGAATTAAAGGCAGACAAGTGTGCATTGGGAGGAATTTCCAACAAGTTCTGTTGGCCTAAGCTGTAAACTCCTTGTCCTCTGCCACCAGATATTGCCCGGAATATCATAATAATTAGAATGACAAATGCACATTTGCTCATTTAGCTTAAATATATTTTGAGTGCAGAATTTGAGTTTCCTTGGGACGGAATTTAGATGCAGCGTTCATTTTGGCACATGATGCACCTAGGGCAATTTGGCTCCTTGGCAGTCACCCTGCCCCAAGAGTCTATGCAGTAATTTGCATCTGCCTCCTGCCAGGCTGAAGCTTACAAGCTGCATTCGTGTGTGTGTGTGTGTGTGTGTGTGTGTGTGTGTGTGTAAGGTGCTCTGATCCACCTGGACATTCAAGCCCTCCCCCGCCACCTGGGTGGGGCCAGGCAAACCTAGAATCATAGAATCATAGAATCATAGAGTTGGAAGAGACCACAAGGGCCATCGAGTCCAACCCCCTGCCAAGCAGGAAACACCATCAGAGCACTCCTGACATATGGTTGTCAAGCCTCTGCTTAAAGACCTCCAAAGAAGGAGACTCCACCACACTCCTTGGCAGCAAATTCCACTGTCGAACAGCTCTTACTGTCAGGAAGTTCTTCCTAATGTTTAGGTGGAATCTTCTTTCTTGTAGTTTGGAGCCATTGCTCCGTGTCCGCTTCTCTGGAGCAGCAGAAAACAACCTTTCTCCCTCCTCTACGTGACATCCTTTTATATATTTGAACATGGCTATCATATCACCCCTTAACCTCCTCTTCTCCGGGCTAAACATGCCCAGCTCCCTTAGCTGTTCTTCATAAGGCATCGTTTCCAGGCCTTCGACCATTTTGGTTGCCCTCCACTGGACCCGTTCCAGTTTGTCCGTGTCCTTCTTGAAGAAGCTTCAGGACAGCCCTGAGGGTTTGGCAACCCTATCACTCACCAGCTGCAAGTGCTGCCCCCTATAGGCTGCCCCATCTGTGGTTGCTTAGTGATGTGGCTGGCTACCCTTAGAGCACAGTGGAGCCTGAAGCTTGCCCAGATCCACACTCCTGCATCTCCACGAACTTTTGGACTGCACACTGAGCAGGAATAGAAACCCAGTGTTAGCGCATGCATTGCCTCTCTCTCCCTCTCCCTCTCTTTCCCAAAGTGGGAACACACGTTCCCTTCCAGCAGCCCCAGTCCATTCCTGCACACCCAACCTCCACACCTGGACTGCAGCCAAAAACACCTTCCAAACTCCCCCTTCTCTTCCCTCCCTCCCGCTCCCGCTCTGCAGTTTTGGCAGCGCCTGCCACGAGGAGCCTGCTTCAATTTGGAAATGTACTTAAGGCCTTGACTCAGCCGAACTTCTGGGGGCCCAAAGGGCAGTGGTTTTTAAAGGACCCTCAAAAGATGTGTCAAACTGAGCTCCCCTGATCCATTTTGCTTTTCCGAGGAAGATTTAGCAGTCAGAGCCCAGAGCTGGCTAACTGCAGTTCTTCTCCATCTCCTCTCCCAGCTTTAGCCTGCGCCGTCTCAAAGAGCCCGGCCCCTCCCTCCTCACATCGCAGTCTATAAATCCATTTGGCTTTTGCAATTCCCCTCCCCCCTTTATGGTCCAATTGCTCTTCTCTCCCCCCCCCCTTCCCTTCGCTATTTTGTTTCAGCCTTTCTTCTCGTTTTCTTTGTTCTTAACTTTTGCCAATATTTTTAACAGCACATTTCTGCAAATTGCTTCCAAAAGTCTGCAGTTGTAGAAAATCTATCACGGAGCTTGGGGTTTGATTCAAAGTTCAACATGGTTTTATATCCTCCCTATAATATCTATTTGAACACGTCCATTGGCCAACACAGAAAGTTAGTTTTGGCTGTGTTCTTTGCTGAGGCTTTCATAGGTTTTTTCCCCCAAATCTATTTGCTTTTTCCTTACCAAATGTCAGGAGTGTTTTAACCCTTACCCTTGGAGACAAGGCAGTCCTAGCCAATCAGAAGGGTTTTATGCCTTGGTGCCCCCCCTGTACACCTTTGAACCCTACAATTCAAATTCAGAACTGAATCAAAACTGACTCTTGACTCAAGTATTTTCATCTTTTGCTTCTAATCCCAAGCCATCCTGGCTTGGACCCAAAATTCGCAGTTGGCAGAGAACTCACCTAGGTATTTACAACTCTGGTTCTCGTCCACACGGTTTCATTTGCAGGCCTCTCTTTTACCCTAGCCTGATCTGCTTCTTTCCCCACTTTCTCTCCTTCTATTTCCGGCAAGTCTTTCTTTTCCTGACATTTCAATCTTTCCTGTCCCATCCCCGTTCCCCCCAATCCCGTCCCCTCCTTGGTTCCACACACATGTCCAGCAGTTCCAGGATAACACTTACCCTTGGCCTCCCTGGGGGGAAATTCTTGCCCAGACCAGGGTGACACTGGGGCAGAGCCGGCCCACCCTAGAGGCAAACGGAGGCAACTGCCTCAGGCAGCAGAATCAACAGGAACAGCAGATCCGACCTTCAAGGATTACATCGCCTGATGCTGCCGTAGCAGCTACAGCTATGGCGTGCTCCCTGGAGGCTGAGTCTGCCTCCTCCTCAGGAGATCCCCAGTGCCACTTCTGCCTTAGCCTCTTGATGAATAGGAGGTGAAGAAGAAGAAGAATTTGGATTTAATATCCTGCTTTATCCCTGCCCTGTTAGTCTCAAAGCGGCTAACAATCTCCTTTTCCCTTCCTCCCCCACAACAAACACTCTGTGAGGTGAGTGAGGCTGAGAGAAGTGTGACTAGCCCAAGGTCACCCAGCAGCTGCCTGTGGAGGAGTGGGGAAGCGAACCTGGTTCAGCAGATTATGTGTCCACCGCTCTTAACCACTACACCACACTGGAGGGAATGGCGGGGGCTGCCCTCTGGGGTCTCCTGAGCCCATTCCCCCACCCCCTGACTTGACAGCCTTTGATTCCCTCTTCAGCCATCAGATAAGGCTAATTTGATTCCTGTTTGTTCTTGAGATAGGTCTTTATTTCCCCTTGTTCCTGATATAAATCTTCACTCAACTCTTCTTCCCTGGCATGAGGAGACGCCATTTTGTGCCAAAATGTTTTGCACTGGCCCTGCACCTGGATGAGGTGGTACTCTCTGTGCTTCTCAAACTGCCCCAAATCCACAGTTGGCCAAGAATTCACCCAGTGCATGTCCCCAGCTTAGCCAAGTAGTGCAAGAATCCTAGAATCATAGAGTTGGAAGAGACCACAAGGGCCATCGAGTCCAACCCCCTGCCAAGCAGGAAACACCATCAGAGCACTCCTGACATATGGTTGTCAAGCCTCTGCTTAAAGACCTCCAAAGAAGGAGACTCCACCACACTCCTTGGCAGCAAATTCCACTGTCGAACAGCTCTTACTGTCAGGAAGTTCTTCCTAATGTTTAGGTGGAATCTTCTTTCTTGTAGTTTGGATCCATTGCTCCGTGTCCGCTTCTCTGGAGCAGCAGAAAACAACCTTCTCCCTCCTCTATGTGATATCCTTTTATATATTTGAACATGGCTATCATATCACCCCTTAACCTCCTCTTCTCCAGGCTAAACATGCCCAGCTCGCTTAGCCGTTCCTCATAAGGCATCGTTTCCAGGCCTTTGACCATTTTGGTTGCCCTCCTCTGGACACGAAAACCAGCACATGTTGTCAGTGGGTTGAAATGGGCCTTACACTGGGATAGGTGTTTTAGTTTTGGGACCAAAAGAGGCAAAGAGAACTCACCTAACAAACACACACAGAGTAATTGAGGGTGTCTCCAGGTGACCTGTTTATTGAGCATTCATCTTGATTTATTTCCAGGGATATTAGATGGCATTGGCTATTTAATGAGCATTCACTCATATGTTTGTGAGGAGGTTAAGTGGCATTGCATCAAAGCAAGGGTTATCTCACACTTTCCAGTGCATTTCTCCTCACTTTCCTTACTGCAAAAAGTCCAATTGTGCAAGACCTGAATTTGCTGAAATGGCGACATTCTGGAAGCACTCCTATTATTATTGAAACAGAAGGTATAGTACTATAATATGATAATGCTATAAACATTATTATAATATAGTGCTGCAGCATTATAGCTCCATAATAAATTAACACTACAGTCATATCTTGGGTTAAATGTACTTCAGGTTGAGCGTTTTCAGGTTATGCTCCAGGGTGACCAGAAGTAACGGAGCATGTTACTTCCGGGTTTCGCCGCTCGCGCATGCGTAGATGCTCAAAATGATGTCATGTGCATGCACAGAAGCGGCGAATTGTGACACGCGCAGACGTGCAGACGTGGGTTGCATTTGCTTCAGGATACGAACGGGGCTCCGGAACGATCCCATTCGCATCCAGAGGTACCACTGTATAGCAGAATGACATTATAGAACTATACATCTCTTTGAATTAAAAATAAAATAGCCAAAAAAGGGTATTAGCCAGAGCTCACCATGAACTCATCCCCTGTTCCCTTGTTCTCTTAGAATGGCAATGGTGCTTACTTGAGAGGTGCTGGAGCCGAGCTCTGGTGAGCTCCAACTGGAAAATAAAAGGCCCTGGTATTAGCAATAATTAAATGATTGATTAAAATAAATATAAAAACAGGGTTATAGAACAGCACCCACCACCAGAGTGATTGTGAAAGTCTGCTGAGCTTTAAATAGATCCAGTCACAGCAGCTATGTCATACCCACTGTTGTGGGCAGACCATAGCAGGATAGATGCATGGAAAAAACCACAATACCCCTGATAGTGTGGAAAGTTAATTGCAATACTGCTTGTAGTTTACAACAGAGAAGATTGGGTAGCACTAGGAGCTACTCACCTGGAAGCAGCCCCAGTGTTATTTATGTCCAAGGCGGTTTTGTAGTGCACCACAAGAACTTGCTATCTAGAGACAATAGTGGGATGAATGGACTGCAGGCAAAAATGTCTCTTTCATACTCCTTTCATCACTTTGAATTATCTCTCATTTGTCTTCAGTCACGAATGTCAGTGCCCAGAGTTTGAGATGCAGGCAGCCTGATTAATGACACAGAATGAAGGACTGCTCTAGTCCTGCAGAGATCATATACCAGAACGACGTCTATCTGAACACTTTGGTGAAGAAGAAAATTCTGGTGGGTGGGTGTACCAGATCACTGCCCTCAACATCACGTGCCATTGGTTGCAGACAGGGTTGTGGCATGGAGGGAGTTAGGCTACGCATGCCTTCGGCCACTGCTGCACACACAATGGGTTTTGTTTTCCGTTGTGTAAACTGAACAAAAGACCTCAGTGAAATCTCCAAACACGAATCACCAGAAGTGGCAGCTGCAAGGCCGACAACTACTTTGCAGACTTGGGATACTTTTTGTTGTGTTGTTGTTGCTAAAGGAAGAATATGGAACTTATTAAAGTTTAATTTGGAACTTACGGGGAGGCTGGTTTCACCTGAACAGCAAGCTCTGTAGAGGTTGCTCGAAACTTGGTCTGTGCAACAGCTGCTCTTTCTGCGCCACAGGCCTCCCGAGTGCAGCAACGCACCACGTAGATCTGCTGCCGCTGTGCCATTTTGTTCTCCAGACTGCCACAAAACATTCTTGTCGGCAGTCTGTGGCAGCTGATCCACACTGCAAGCCAGCATTGGGATACGTTAGCATATTGTTGCACTAAGACTTGGGGGACCAACCTTCAGATCCATGAAGTTCCTTGCTGGGTGGCCTGGGAAGAAGGGAGAACTACGTATACACTGCTTTGTGCTCCTTGAGAAAGACATGCATGTAATAATATGTGCAGTGTTGGCAAATTTGGCTTCAGGTAACTTCTATGCAGGGACGTGGGTGGCACTGTGGGTTAAACCACAGAGCCTAGGACTTGCCGATCAGAAGGTCGGCAGTTCGAATCCCTGAGACGGGGTGAGCTTCCGTTGCTTGGTCCCTGCTCTTGCCAACCTAGCAGTTCGAAAGTACGTCAAAATGCAAGTAGATAAATAGGTAAAGGTAAAAGGCGTTTCCGTGAGCAGCTCTGGTTCGCCAGAAGCGGCTTAGTCATGCTGGCCACATGACCCGGAAGCTGTACGCCGGCTCCCTCGGCCAATAAAGCGAGATGAGTGCTGCAACCCCAGAGCTAGGTCACGACTGGACCTAATGGTCAGGGGTCCCTTTACCTTTCACCTAACTTCTATGCCTCTTGTCATTTGTGTGGAAGGGCAGTTGTGCTCCCAGGTTTGAAGGGGACCTGGGGTAGGATACCCTCTGGGCCCCCTCCCCACTATTGCACCATTCCCCCCACCCACCCACTTCCATGCTGCTCGCACACTCTCCCCTTGCCTATCAGGTGGCAGAAAGAAAACAGAAACAAACCAACTAGACTGGTAAAGAAAAAGCGATTTATATGTGTTGTACATGCGATATAACGTTGTGCCACCAGAAGGCGACGTGGAGTCCCGTTTTTATCTACCTGTTTTCCCTGTTTAAATTTACAACACTTTAAACTGAAACGCTTCTCTGATGTGTCTAGATCCAGCCCCTTTTCTTCTGTTTGCAGGGTTGGGGTGAAAAAAAAGGGGCCTGTTTGTTCCCTTCCCTGCCAGGTAAGCAGCAGCAGCAGGACCGTTTTTATTTCTTTCAATAAATAAAACAAGAAAGGGCATTGTCAGGCAGTGGGAAACGAAGGAGCAGTTCCCTTTTTCATTCTTCAGACGTTTTGGCAGAGGTTGCCTCAGGTACACTTTCTAGGAAGGAAGGAAGGGAGGAGGGAGGGAAGAAGGAAGGGAGGGAGGAAGTGCTCTATCCCTGGCTGGCCTCACCTGTCCTGGCCACTGACCAGATGATGGTTTGCTTTCCTCTTTTACAAAGCTTTCACAGAGGAGATGTGCTGCCACAGGGTAAAACACCAGAAAGTTGTGTCTGCCATTTTCATTGGGGCCCAGGGAGGCAGCGCACTCTGGGAAAATTAAGATGGTGGGCATGTCTGCCTGGGGCTTTGCGCCACAGCAGCACACCTGCTTTGTAAAGAGAAAGAAAAAGGTGGGGTGAGGGGAGATGCTGCGGTACGTGTTACTGATGTGGTGCTGGGATGACCAGTGAGCCGTCTCAGACAGAGGTTGTATCCAAGCCTGTACTATTAAGATTTTTTGATTGGAGACACCAGGGGCCTATTCTGGAACCTGCTGCAGACAACTTGTGTTTTCTACCCCAGGGAAACACCTTCCTTGAAGTGTTGTCTGCTTCTGCTACTTTAACATAAAACAGACTTTGCAACTTTAACACCTAGCCTCTAGGTCAGTGTTTCCCAACCTTGGGCCTCCAGTTGTTTTTGGACGACATCATGGATGATGGGAATTGTAGTCTGAAAGCAGCTGGAGACCAAATGTTGGGAAATACTGCAGATGTTTCAGCCTACAACTCCCATTAGCTCCAGCCAGCGTGGAGGACAAAAGCGTAGGGACAGTGAAATATACTCCGAGTTGAGAGTGGATGCCATTCTGAGTTCCTTGAGGCCCGGAGCTGAAGCCTGGATACATGGTGCGAGGCAGCGGTGCGGCAGGTGGCAGTGTTGCGGTGCTGTGTGTGGCGGTCAGCTCAGCGGGATCCCACCTTTGTCGCCACAGAGTCAAGAGTGGATTTCATGCTCTTTATTCAGCTCATAGTGGTGAGGAGGAATAGAAGTATCCCCAGAATGTCTGCTTTATATACATTATTTACACAATGGGCCCCACGTGATTGGCTAATTCCGGGATTCACCTGTAGGCCAATCAGGTTGCGAATTCACTTCCACCTAGAGCTGGATTGGGTGGCTCCTGTGGACCAATCAGACTGCTGCATTTGGGACCCTATTGTTCTAGGACCAATCAGACTACTGCATTCTGAATCCTATTGTTCTAGGACCAATCAGACTGCTGCCTTTTGGATGCTGTTCAACTCAGTACATAATGGACAGCCTGTGTGGAACACACCCTGCTGACTAGCTCAGTTGGTTAGTGTGTGGAGCTGATAACAGCAAGGCTGCAGGTTCGATCCCCATAAGAGACAGGTGCGTGTTCCTGCATTGCAGGGGTTGGACTCTATGTAGCTCAAGGTCCCTTCAAATTCTATGACTATGTGCTGCCTCTCCAAACAGTGTTCTGAACAAAGGAAACAAGTGCACATGAATGCACATCTACCACCCACCACATAAATAGTCAATCACGGTGGCACAGGCCAGGTGCAAGGGAAGAAAAGGGTCTTGTGCCTTTGTTGTAAAGCAGAGAGGTTTTCAGCAATTACAGCTTTTTTTCTTTTTTTATATTTTTATTTGATTTTCAAAAATAAAGAAAAAGAACAAATAAGAGAAGAAATAAAGTTACAGCAAAATATCATAAAAATTCCACATGTCAAGATTACGCTGAATCTCCTGACTTCCCACATCCCATCCATGGGTCCTATTGGTTCTGTTTTCAACTACATGTCAATACTTCTCTAATTTTTCATATTCCTAAATTATCTATACTTTCTGTTACATTACAAGTGTATTTAGAATCCTGCTAATGTTTTGACCTGTTTACAATGATTTTGTAAAGGCAAAGGTAAAGGGACCCCTGACCATTAGGTCCAGTCGTGACCGACTCTGGGGTTGTGGCGCTCATCTCGCTTTATTGGCCGAGGGAGCCGGTGTTTGTCTGCAGAAAGCTTCCGGGCCATGTGGCCAGTATGACTAAGCCGCTTCTGGCGAACCACTGGAGCGGTACCTATTTATCTACTTGCACTTTGACATGCTTTCTTTTTTTTAAAAAAATTTTATTCAAAATTATAACAAAACATATTTTCCAAAAACATATCCTTATCCCCCCCCCACATTTTTCCTCCCCCCACCCCCCACAAACCCCACCCCACCCCCCGACTTCCCTCAGTTCCAGTCTTTGGTTTCTCCAATAATGCTATTTTCTGCATGTTACAGAGTTGCATAGATCCTCCAACTGTTTAGCTAATTATTATCAGTACAAAATTGTGGATGTTTATTCAAAACCTGCCAAGGAGTTCAGTTCACTTTGTTGCGTCTTCAAATACTTTCTGAAAGGTTCCCATTCATCCTTAAAGTCACAGTTATCCTTGTCCTGTAGCTTATGTGTCAATTTTGCCAGTTCTGCATAATCCATCAATTTTTCTTGCCATGATTCTTTAGTTGGGATTTCTTGCGTCTTCCATCCTTCAGCTTTTCTGATCCCTACATGACAAGTGGCATGAGCCCAAATTTCCCCTTATGTACAAATATTAAAGTTACGGGAGCCCTGCCGAGTTCTCCTTTGCATCTGGTCACGACAGCCCAGGAGCATGTCTGCTTATCGGAACTATAAATGTATTTAATAGCTAATTTTATTTGCTATGCATGTTTAATTCTTAAAATCTTCTGTAACTGGGGGCTCCCTGGGGTTTGCGGATAAGAGCCAAGATGTACTGTTCAGTCTCTTGAATATCATTCACATACATTGACATTTACATGCTATTGCTGTAAGTGATAATTCATAACCATTGTTTAGAATTTTGTGTCACTGTTCCATATAACAGTTATCTGTCTTGAGGTTGTTTTGTAGGCTCTTCATTCTCTGTTAACAGTTCTAATAATGTTTCAGATATTTGAAGAAACCAGAGGCCTTTCTCCTGGGCATGGCTGGCCAATTGGTGCCAAAGAAGGATAGAACTCTCTTTATGTATGCTACAACAGCAGCAAGAATACTTATTGCAAAGCATTGGAAAACACAAGATCTACCCACCTTGGAAGAATGGCAGATGAAGGTGATGGACTACATGGAACTGGCGGAAATGACTGGCAGAATCCGAGACCAGGGAGAAGAGTTGGTGGAAGAAGATTGGAAGAAATTTAAAGACTATCTATAAAAACATTGCAAGATTAATGAATGCTAGAATGATGTTGGAATGATTTTATGTGATTTTAGCAGAAATGTTACAAAGATTTAGGAAAAATAGACTGTTAATTGGTGAAAGGAGAGAAAGTAAAGTTATACTAATTTTAAGATAAATTTACAGGACAAAAATTTGAAAAGAGGGAAAGGATTTGCTGAAATGGAAAATTGTCTCAGAATACAAAAAAGGGAGGTGTGAGGAGGTCAGGGAAATAAGTTAATAAAAGATCAGTAATGGGAAGATTTGTTGTATTTTTTATGGATTTTTCTTTTTTGCTTAATGGATTTCAATTCTCTGTTTTATGTTCTTTTTGATTTTTCCTTTTTTATTTTTTTCCCTTTCTTTTTCTTCTTTGTATTTCATTTTTTCTTGTTTAAAATGTTTTTTTTACTTTTTCTGTTGTATTTCCAAAAACTTTAATAAATATTTTATAAAATAATAATAATAATAATAATAATAATAATAATAATAATAATAATAATAATAATGTTTCAGATATTTGGCTAATATCGGGTCATATTTGTGCCAAACTACAAAATTGCATGATTTACTTTATTTGGAAAAAAGTAAATAGCAGGCATAAATAATCAAATCATAGAATTGTAGAGTTGGAAGGGATTCCAAGGGTTAAGTAGTCCAAAGTCCTGCAAAACAGAAATCTCTTTTTTTTTTTAAAATAATTTTTATTAAGGTTTTCCAAATTAAAACAAATTAAATCCAATTTATACACTTCTTCCAATAACCAGGACTTCCCCTCCCCCCCTCTTGTGTTCCAAATCTTCTAAATAAACAATTAAATTCAACAAGTTCTTATCCCCAAATTACACTCATCGTCAATAACCCAATTTTTTCAAATTCCCATCCCCTAAGATCTGTCTTCCCTTCCACGAGTTCCCCCCTTTCAGATATAGTGCAGATGAAAAAAAAATACAAAAAGAAAGAAAGAATAATTTTACAGCCTTTGGATTCCAAATTTCCCTCCCCTCTTTCCCTGTTGCGTTCCTTATATCCCTCCAATTCTAATATCTTCCTGGTGTTCCCACATTTCACTAAACCCATATCTCTCTGATTCTTTACCAGTCATTTTTAATCACAAGTGTCCAATCTTAGAAGGAGTCTATCTCAAAAAGGGGCTCATTTCTTCTATCCAGATTTTTGTATCCAGGAGTAAAAACTCCAATTTTATTTCCATAAGCTTGTCAAATCTGGATATCCCAA
The DNA here is from genome assembly GCF_964106915.1 of Podarcis gaigeae. Lineage (NCBI taxonomy): Eukaryota > Metazoa > Chordata > Lepidosauria > Squamata > Lacertidae > Podarcis > Podarcis gaigeae. Next base: position 33,138,015 of record NC_139694.1, on the reverse strand, counting down.
ATGTCCCCACTTCCAGTTCTGTCCAGTTCTTGTTGTTTCCTTATTCTTGTCGGTCACTCTCCTCCTTTTTGTTTCCCTGTTCTCCCGCAGAAAGGTTCTTTTTCCAAAAGCTTCTAATTCCTCTGCAGAGGCTTGTTATTCAGGAGCAAAACATTACGTCATGTCCCTTTCATTTACCAACAGATAAATCCATTGTTTCTTGTAGTATGTAGACCTCTGTAGACAAAATAATGTTCCATTTCTGCAGTTTCCCAGGAGGTTGAAAGTTCTGTTCAACTGTTCAAGTTTCCTAGCAAAAACACATGCAATATCCCTCAGCTCCTCTAGATGGATTACAGTAACTGAGTTCCCTTCCAGATCACATCCACCAGTCCAAATAGCTTGTTAATCCTTATTTGAAACAATTTGTATCCAATTTATATCCAAATGTAACTGGCAAAGTCCTCAAAACACCGTCTCTATTTTGTTCTTCCGTTTTGACAGCTCTTTGACAGCTGTCAAAACCTCCATTACTCTTCTCCAGGTATTCTCGCAGATCGCTCCAGGGATTCCGGGGGGGGGGGGTTACTTTTTAATGCAAATTCTCCTTTTCTCCTCCAGCTCAAACTTATAATTTTCCCTCGCGAAGTTGTTAGTTCATCAAGATAGGGTTACACTCGATCTTAGTTGTCAAGTCCTTTGTTTTGTCTTTTCTACAATAAAGGGGGGGCTGACTTCCTTTTTCCACCTCCCCCGTTCGCATCAAATTTTAAAAATTTATCCCTCTTTTTAGTCCATAGTCCAATTACTCACGGGTTTTTCTTTTGGATCCAAATTTTCAATAGAAGAAGCTAGCGCTCTCCACCGAATGGCATGCGGCTTCGCTCGGGAAGCAGCGGACTCAAAGCACCACCCCCCCCCCAGGCGCCCGTTCCTTAGCCTTTAAAAAGGCTCTTTCGCGGGCCGGGGAGGGGCGCAAAGGTGCCAGCCGAGTCACCATGTCCATGGGGCTCCGTGCCCATGGCTTTTGAGGGTCCCCGCGTCGCCGGCGCGGTAGAACCCAACCCCTGCCGAGCCAGCTCCCTCCGGAGCACGGAGGGAGCCCGCCATTCGGCGATGGCGCCAACCCGGAAGTCTCTGCAAAACAGAAATCTCAACTAAAGCTTCCATGACCGATGGCCATCCAGCCGCTGCTTAAAAACCTCCAAGGAAGGAGAGTCACAACCTCCTGATGGATGGAGACAGTTCCACTCTCCAACAGCTTGTACCATCAGAAAGTTCTTCCTGATGTTTAGTCAGAATCTCCTTTCTTGTAACTTGAATCCATTGTTTCAAGTCCTAGCCGGCGCAGGAGAAAACAAGCTTGCTGCATCTCCCAGGTGACAGCCCTTTATATATTAAAAGATGGCTCTGATGTTTTTGATCTGTTTTATATTTGTTTTTTGGTTCTCTTTTGTAGGCTATCTTGGAAATCTAGATTAATAAAATTGTGTTGTTGTTTTAAAAAGATGGTTCTCATATCTCCTCTCAGTATCCTCTTTTCTAGGCTAAACAAACATGGGGTCCCCAGTTTGGATCAGAACCATGGCAAAAGAGGAGGGACTTTAACCCTTTGTCTCCACTCCAATCATGAGTGGAGCTGAGCAGCCAATTTACATATCAGTTGATCAAGGGCTTTTTTTCTGATTAAATACTTTAAAGCTGAGGTGGAAAACCTGTAGCCTTCCAGGTGTTATCATACTCCAGCTTCCATCAGCCCTAATCAACATTATCAGCAGTAAAACATGATGGGAATTGTGATCAAACAGTAGTTGGAGACAGGGCCAGCCCATTTATGAGGCAAGGTAAGGCAACCGCCTCAAGTGACAGGAACCACAGGAGCATCAGATCCTGATGAAGATCCTTAATCCCTCAGGTGCCAAAATATCTTGGGCCAGCCCTACCTGGAGGGCCACAGGCCCCTCACCCCTGATTTAAAGGTTAATCCTTGTGCATTGAAATGCACTCAGAAACAAATTGGCAGCACAGCAGAGATCTATTCCATTGCTTTGTCCCCCTGTGATTCCTCCACAGTCCTGTTGCCCAGTCTCCTGCTGCAGCCAGTTTAACAAGTTTAACACCACAGCAGTAAGGTTGGCAGGTCTCAAGATTTTAACACTCTTGTCAGAGCCTCTGTCAGAAGACTCATCATCTCAGGGTGAGGAGCCAGAATAAATAGAGATGGACAGGCTATTTATTGCTTGCCTTTAGAGCAGCCTCCCCCAACATGGTGCCCCCAAAAGCCTTTGCTGGCTGTGGCCGATGGAAGTTATCCAAAGTCCCTGGAGAGACCAGGCCGGAGAGGCAGCTTTAGAGTTCTCCCTCTGCCATCTGCATCAGGCTGCACCCTGAGGCACCACACACAGGCAAGCGTGGCCCCTTAACCCAGCAGGTCTCAATGTACCACACGAACCTTTAGGCTCCATTGCTAAGAGAAATGTAGGCAGAAGGAACTGCTTAGTAGAGGAAAGGCCTGAGTGGTATAACAACTACTTCTCTTGTACCAAGGGTGCGGGTGGCGCAGTGGTCCAAACCACTGAGCCCCTTGGGCTTGCCGATTGGAAGGTTGGCAGTTGAAGTCCATGTGACGGGGTGAGCTCACAGCTCCTGCCAAGCTAGCAGTTCGAAAGAACACCAGCGCAAGTAGATAAATAGGTACCACTGCGGTGGGAAGGTAAATGGAGTTTCCATGTGCTCTGGCACTCGTCACGGTGTCCCGTTACACCAAAAGCGGTTTAATCATGTTGGTCACCTGACCCGGAAAGCTGTCTGCGGACAAATGCCGGCTCCCTCAGCCTGAAAGCGAGATGAGTGCCGCACCCCATTGTCAAGTTTTATTGGACTTAACCATCGGGAGGTCCTTTACATTTACCTTACCATTACTTTTCTTGTTGCTCTTTCAAAGCTAGTTTATTCACATGACCAGTAAGACATTACTGAGCTTGCATCAAGAAGCTGAGCTGAGTAGCTATACAGGGCCTACAATACAGGATGCTTAAAAAAAAAAAAAAGGACTTCAAGGCTTACATGTGAGAGAAGAAAGCAAAGGGGCACATATCAGGGCCAGCTCAAGACATTTTGCTGCCCGAGGCAAGGATACGATGGCACCCTCCCCCAAGAGAGATACAGAAACCAATAGGACTGGAAACTTAAGTCCAGTACTGGTGAAAGGACCATTTCCTTCATTACACTTGAGGGCAGCAGGCTAGCATAGTGGGTTCTGAGCAGATCATGTGGCACTCACAGCTCTGTCCTCTCCCTGCACTTCAGCATCTGCTGCCTGAGGCAGCTGCCTCACTCTGCCTCATCGCAGAGCCGGCCCTGGCACATATGCAGTAGGTAAGTCCCCATTGAGGAGTCTAGACCATCTGCTTTTCAAACCAAACCAGATAAAACCTTTACAAATGTGAGTGGTAGAACGAGAGCAGAGGAAACATGTATCTAAAATTGGTCTACTACCTCTATTTTAATCAAGTAGCATGAAATATTTGGATAAAGAAGTGGGCTGCATATTTAGTAAATTTACAGGAGAAACGGAATTGTGAAGAGCTGCATAAACTTTAGAACATGTGTCCTTCAGGTGTTATTGGACCCCAACTCCCATAATCCCCAGCTAGCATGGCCAAAGATCAGGGATGGTAGGAGGAAAAATCTAGGAATTTCTGGAGGACTACAGGCCAGCCATCCCTGCTCTACAAGATAGCTGAATTTTTTTATTAAAAAAATCTTAATTAAACTGGGCAGTAAACAATTGAATGGACTTTCACAAGTAAAATATGAAATGTTTTTCCTAGCAATGAAAAACCAAATGCAAAAGTGCCATGCAGTTAACAATTTGTAGCTTGTTATTTCTTAACGTATTTTCATACTCAGATGGGAGTGACTCATCAGCCTGCATTCTTAAACTGTAATGCGAGAAAAGTCTGTTCTGCCTGCCACAGAAGTATAGATCAGAGGCCAAGACCTGCTTTTCTGCCAGGTTGGGTATGATCTCAGGAATGCCAGACATTGTGTTTGCTTTTTTGGTGACCCTGTTCATAGAAAACTGCCCTGGGCATGGGATATGATAGGAGACCATCTTATCTCTGCACGAAGAATGGTTGAAACTGGTTCTATGGTCCAAGGATGCAATTGCCACATGCAGTTGGTGCTGCCACAGTCACTGACCCCGTTCTCAGACGGAAGTAGAAGGCAATGTGTCCTGCCCAAGGCAACATTGGAAGTCCGTGGCAGAGCCAGGAATTGCATCCAGATTTCCCAGTTCTGCAGTACAATCTTCCGGAGGCGGCGCGAACGGTAATGGCTGCCCTTTCCTAACTGGGAGAGGGAAGCTCCGCTGGAAAAGGGTCGTCCGCTACGGCGAAGCGGAGACCCATTCTGGAAAAACCGCAGGCAGTGGAAGCCTGCGGTCTCGGGACCCGGTGGGCGCCAGGAGCAACCCCCGAAACGTTGAGGGAACCCCGTAAGGGGCTCCGGATCGCAGAGGGGGCAGCGGCGCTGTGGGTCTATGCGCATTCAGCGGAGCGAAGCCGCGCTGCCGTTGCCGGTGAGCGCCGACCTTTCTTCCTGCAACACAAGATCCTAAAATGCAACAACCCGTGAGTAACTGAGGACTTAATTAAATTTTGGGACTAAAAATATTGAAAATAAGCTGAAAGCGGAGAGACGAGGAAAAGGAAGTCCGTCTTCCGCAGCCATTGACCTTTAAAGCAAAGAGCAGGAGGAGTGGAGGCATAGAGAGAACTTTTGACAGCTCAGATTGAGCACCAGCAGAAATTACTTTCAATCCCTTTAAAGACTGTAAGCAACTGAATTTTGGACTTTGATCAGGACTTATATATTCTCTTCTTTGTGGATTACAATTTTATTTAAGAAGCCCAGGTGTCAGAACTGCCTGAGCAGTAGAACTGTCAGACTGCAAATTTGGATACATTGTACTTAAACTTTGAGACAGTCTGAGGGAGTTCAGAATGGTTACGTTCTTGCATTATGGAATTCCAGTAAGCACAACTTGAAATATTGTGGCAAACCTAAAACCAACTCTGCTAAAACTACTTTTGTGAAGATCCCTAAGTACTGGTTCAGATTTCGTATGATTGGAATGGACTCTTCTTCTTAGGACATTTTATGCTCCCCCTAGAGGATTGAGGATTTATAACAAAAACATTGTTTTACTTTCTATTTCCCGGCCCTCTGTTTGACTGTTACCATCTGGGCCGTAGCTTTCTCATGGGAACAACTCAGCTTGACCTTGACTGCTAGATAACTTTGGAATGAGTGGCGCAAAAAGAAAGGGATTAAGAACTAGACAAACAACTCTGACAACCTTAACTGCAGCCTCACAAACACGTAGATCATCTGTGCCTACTCTGCCCTCGGAGGAAAAAGCTACCTCCCTGTCACAGGCAGGGGAGGGAGAAACTGAGGAATTACAACTAGAAGAGATGGCTTCAGGAGGATCTGGTTCTGTACTAGAGAGAATTCTTGAGAAATTGGAATCTTTGGACAGGAAAGTTGACCAACAAACTGCGAAAATTGACCTTAATACAGAAACTTTAAACAAATTATCTGGGCAAGTTGCACAGAATGCACAAGCAATCGGACAACTGAAGGAGGCTGCAGGTGAAAATCAGAAACTGGCCGAAGAGACCAGCCAAAGAGTGGGAGAGTTGGAAAAAGAAGTAAGGCCGCTCAGCAAGCAGGTTGGGGAACACCAGACCTACCTCTCTATGTTGGAACTTCGGAACAGGGAGACTAATTTAAGGATAAGATCGATACCAGAAGTGGAAGAAGGTAACCTAGCTGAGTTTTTGACCAAAGAATTCTCCAAGTTCTGGGGTCTAGAGGAGGAAGACTTTAAAATTGTGTCAGCCTTCAGACTTGGAAGACTTACAAAGAGAGAAAAGCCCAGAGACTGTTTGATTACGTTGAGATCAAAGGAGGAAAGGGACAAGATTTTGGGCCTGCACTACGGAAGATCTCTGGACATTTCGGACAAAAGAATTGAGATTTTTAAGGACATTCCTAAACAGCTGTTGGATCTCAGATCTGAATATTTGGACTTAGTAAAACTGTTGAGAAGCAACTCAATCATCTTTAGGTGGGATTTTCCCCAAGGATTATCCTTTACCTTTAGAGGGAAGAAGATTAAAATTAGAACTTTGGAAGATAGGGATAAGTTTTTGACTGCCTACGGAGAGGACCTTCACAAAGGACTTGAACTACCCTCAGGGCCTGAACCACCACAGGTACCTGTACCTCAGAACCCTGAAGACTCACAGAACAAAACACCATCCCAAGGAAACTAAACAGATCTATCCAGGATGTCTCTGCAACTTTTAAGCTGGAACATAAATGGCTGTAACAGCCCGGAAAAAAGGAAGAAAATCTTTCACATATTAAAGAAGGAGCAACTAGACATCACTTGTCTACAAGAAACACATGTGACTAGGCTCCACAGAAAAATATTGGTAAATAAAAGGTTAGGCCAAGAATTTATATCTTCGGATTCAGTTAAGAAGAGAGGAGTGGTGATATATGCAAAGGAGAGCCTCTCACCAAAATTTCTATTTAAAGATGAACATGGAAGAATTTTGGCAATTGAAATACAGCACCAAGGAGAGAAAATTTTGATATTAGGAATCTACGCTCCAAATGAAGGGAAATCAGAATTCTACAAGAAGTTGCATGAGATTATGCTGGATTATCTGGACTATGATAACATCATCATGATGGGAGATATGAATGGGATCGTTTCAACGAATATGGATAGGTCACAAAGCCAAAAGGTTACTAAAGATGGCAGACTACCAAAGACATTTTTCGAAATGACAGACAATATGGACTGGATTGATATATGGAGGACAAAGAACCCCTTGGGGAAAGAAGGAACATTTTTCTCTGAAGCCCAACTGACTTGGACAAGAATTGACCAAATATGGATTTCTAGAGGTCTGGCTCCTAAGGTGAAGAAAGTGGAAATCTGCCCAAAGACCTGCTCGGATCATAATGCGTTGAAAATGGACATGACATTATTACCAACCGGCTCCTTTAGATGGAAGATGAATGACAACTTGTTTAGAGATCAGGAGATTATTAAGAAGGCCAAAAAAACAATAAAGGACTACTTTGAGATAAATTTGAACACTGCTGTGGAAAAAAGAACAATCTGGGACGCAAGCAAAGCTGTGATGAGAGGGTTCTTGATACAACAGAACGCCATAAAGAAAAGACTACAAAATGAGAAAAAGGATAAGATTTTGGGGAAAATTAAAGAGTTAGAGAAGAAACTAAGAGTAAACCCGAAGTCACAGCCGATCTTGAGAGAAATTAAACTTCATCAGGCACAATATTCCAAACTGATAAATCAGGAAATAGAATGGAAGATTAAATTAATGAAACAAAAAACATTTGAATCGGCTAACAAATGTGGGAAACTGCTGGCTTGGCAGTTGAAGAAGAGACAAAAGTTGAACATAGTAACAAATTTGGAAATAGAAGGAAGATATATTCAGAACCCGGTGGAAATTAGAAAATGTTTCCAGAAATATTTTAAGAAATTATACACTCAAGGGCCACAAAATGAGGAAGAGATTGCAAAATTTTTGGAGAAAAATGGACTTAAAAAACTATCACAAGAAAATAGATCTCTCCTGAATAGTAAAATAACACGTTTAGAGATAGAACATGCCATTCAGAATATGAAGCTGGGCAAGTCTCCAGGGCCAGATGGCTTGACCTCCAAGTATTATAAGACATTAAGTGACTTTTTGATTCAACCACTGATGGAGGTCAGCAATGAAATTATGGAGGGAAAGAAGGCGCCTGAATCGTGGAAGGAAGCTTTCATCACATTGATACCAAAATCAGAAACTGAAAAGACACAACTTAAGAACTACCGTCCCATCTCCCTTTTAAATGTGGATTATAAAATATTTGCTGACGTTTTGGCAGGAAGACTCAAAAGAGTTTTAAATGAGATAATTCATAAAGACCAGGCAGGCTTTCTCCCAGGAAGACACTTGTTTGCTAATACAAGGAACATTATTGACATTTTGGAACTTTTGCAAACAAATATTAACACTAAAGCAGCTTTAATTTTTATAGACGCGGAGAAGGCCTTCGATAACATCTCTTGGAAATTTATGAAGGGGAACTTAAAAGAAATGGGAGTGGGGCGGGGTTTTGAAAATGGGATTGACGCCATTTACTCAGAACAAAAGGCAAAACTGATAGTCAACAATGTGGTTACAGAAGAGTTTAAGATTGAAAAAGGGACACGACAGGGCTGCCCGATTTCCCCCTTGCTGTTTATTTCTGTCCTGGAGGTGCTCTTGAACTTGATTAGAGGGGACCGGTTGGTGCAAGGGATTCAGATCGGAGCGAAACAATATAAACTTAAAGCTTTTGCAGATGACCTTGTTTTGACATTGCAAGAGCCAGAATCTAGCACAAAAAGAGTGTTACAATTGATTCAGGACTTTGGTCGGGTAGCGGGCTTTAAACTAAATAAACAGAAAACTAAGGTGTTGGGAAAAAACTTGACAGATGCAGAGTCAGAACGGTTTCAGAGAGAAACAGAACTAACTGTGGTTAAAAAAGTAAAGTACCTAGGGGTAAACATAACAGCAAAAAATCTGAGTCTATTTAAGGACAATTATGAAAAATGTTGGTCTGAAATTAAGAGAGACTTGGACAGTTGGTCAAAATTGAAGCTTTCTTTGTTAGGCCGAATTGCTGCTATTAAGATGAATGTATTGCCTAAGATGTTGTTTTTGTTTCAAACATTGCAAATTGTGGACAAGACGGAGTGTTTCAGGAAGTGGCAGAGAGATATTTCTAAATTTGTCTGGCAGGGCAAAAAGCCCAGAATTAAGTTTAAGATATTAACTGATGCGAAAGAAAGAGGGGGCTTTGCCCTGCCAGACCTAAGGTTGTACTATGAAGCCGCAGCTTTCTGCTGGCTAAAAGACTGGCTACTTCTAGAGGACACCGATGTGTTAGATTTAGAAGGTTTTAACAATGCATTTGGTTGGCATGCATACTTATGGTATGACAAAGTTAAGATCAATAAGGCCTTTAAGAACCATATTGTCAGGAAAGCAGTGTTTAATGTCTGGACAAAATACAAAGACCTATTGGAAAATAAAACTCCAAGATGGCTATCACCTCTGGAGGCTAAGGCCCGAAAAAGACCCAATATGGAGGCCAAATGGCCGAAATATTGGGAAATAATAGAGAAAGAGGGCAATAATTGGAAATTACAGAGTTTGGAAAAAATGAAAGACAAAGTGCGAGACTGGTTACATTACGCTCAGATTCAAGAAATTTTTAAAAAGGATAAAAAGTTAGGATTCCAGGTGGAGAAATCGAAGTTGGAAACAGAATTGTTAGAACCTAAGACTAAAGTACTCTCAAGAATGTATAACTTGCTGTTGAAATGGAATACACAAGATGAAATGGTTAAGTCGGCCATGATAAAGTGGGCACAGGATATTGGGCATAATATTATGTTTGAGGATTGGGAAAGGTTGTGGACCACGGGGATGAACTTCACGGCATGTAATGCTCTGAAGGAAAATGTAATGAAAATGATATATAGGTGGTACATGACCCCAGTTAAACTTGCCAAAATATGCCATGTGCCAGACAATAAATGTTGGAAATGTAAGGAAAATGAAGGAACATTCTTTCACCTCTGGTGGACTTGTCCCAGGGTGAAGGTCTTCTGGGAAATGATATATAATGAGCTGAAAAAGGTATTTAAGTATACCTTCCTTAAGAAACCAGAGGCCTTCCTCCTGGGCATTGTCGGCCAGATGGTGCCAAAGAAGGATCGAACATTCTTTTTGTACGCAACAGCAGCAGCAAGGATACTTATCGCCAAGAAGTGGAAAACTCAAGATCTACCCACTTTGGAAGAATGGCAGATGCAGCTGATGGACTATATGCAACTGGCTGAGATGACTGGCAGAATTCGAGACCTGGGAGAAGAGAGGGTTGAAGAAGATTGGAGGAAATTTAAGACTTATTTACAAAAATATTGTGATTTGGTGGAAGTTAAGTAGGATGTTTGATCATAAATAATTGGCCACCACAAAATCGGATCGGAATGGGATGTAAAGTGAGATTAAGAGAAATTAACTTGCAGAGGATTATATTTAAATAAGTGGTTATAAAATTTGCAAATTAGATTATAAATTGCATGGAAAAAAAAATTTATGATGATGAAAATGGTAGCGGGAGATGTGAGGAAGTCCAAAGAAGTTATGAAACTCTGTTAAAAGTAAGGTTGTTTATTGTTTTTGTACTTTATTCTGTAAAAACCCCTAATAAAAATTATATTAAAAAAAAAAAAAAAAACAATTTGTAGCTTGTTATTTCTTAACGTATTTTCATACTCAGATGGGAGTGACTCATCAGCCTGCATTCTTAAACTGTAATGCGAGAAAAGTCTGTTCTGCCTGCCACAGAAGTATAGATCAGAGGCCAAGACCTGCTTTTCTGCCAGGTTGGGTATGATCTCAGGAATGCCAGACATTGTGTTTGCTTTTTTGGTGACCCTGTTCATAGAAAACTGCCCTGGGCATGGGATATGATAGGAGACCATCTTATCTCTGCACGAAGAATGGTTGAAACTGGTTCTATGGTCCAAGGATGCAATTGCCACATGCAGTTGGTGCTGCCACAGTCACTGACCCCGTTCTCAGACGGAAGTAGAAGGCAATGTGTCCTGCCCAAGGCAACATTGGAAGTCCGTGGCAGAGCCAGGAATTGCATCCAGATTTCCCAGTTCTGCAGTACAATCTTACAGTGGGGGGGGGGGAGTATTTGATCCCCTGCTAAATTTGCCCATTTGCCCTCTGACGAAGAAACGACTTTTCTGTCAGACAATCTCTGACTTTTGTCTTCTGGGTTTCTGGGGTTTCCCCCCGTTGTCATTCTGTCTCTCACGGCTACAATAAACCTACCATTAAAATTATGGACTGGTCATTTCTTCGTCTGGGGGCAAATGGGCAAATTTAGCAGAGGATCAAATACTCTCCCCCCCCCCACTCACTGTACTATTCTCCCATGTAAACAATGGAAATCCACTGAATCGTTTGATTGGCCTTCTCTGTGCGGACCGAGTTGGACACAAATGCCTGGATCAGTCCCTACCGAGTGTTTATCCTTCATTAGCTAGTTCTTCAGAAGGAAGACTAAGGAGGAGCACTACTGCTTACATGCTGCAGAAAAACCTCTTAACGCTTTTAATTGCCTCTGCAAATCCTGAGCGGATGGCATCCAAAATGCCCTGAAATGCTTTTCTATTCAGCGGTGGGGGGATTGAGGGCGGATGCAAAAGGGAATATTTCCCCAACCTGCGCAGACGCTGCAGATTTCTTGCCTCGGAGCCCAGTGTGGTTGGAATGATATTTTCGCTCATGAGCGTGTGTGTGTGTGTGTTTTAATTCATTTCCCAAAGAAGATGTAATGTCTTCACAGAGCACTTGACTCCTACATCTGTGTCTGCAATATGGCGTCCTGGCACATCTGTTGGAGCTGAGGCTTGTACTACAAATACAGCCGGCTCCGGCCATCTGGAGTGTGGTTTCCTCCCCCCTCACACACACACACACACACCTCCTCTTCTTGCCCGGTGGGTCTCAGGGAGAAGAGATAGATCCATCCCAGGGATAACTGGAGGCATATGGATGTTACTTAAGATGAGCGCCTGGCGCCAGCAGCCACGGCTCTCGCAAGAAGCTTTCGGCAGGTTGGTTGCGTCTATGCCCAGCAGAGCCCTTGCACAAAACACAGCAAACACATGTGCCTGCATGAAAGCACATGGACTTAGATGGCAGGCTTACAGCCATATGCATGTGAGCCATCTGAAATTGTGAGTGCACCTGCGTGCAGGGACAGACGTTGCCTCAGTAAGCCAATTCACTTTTTAAGTTGTCTGCCACAGTATACTGGGTCGTCTCTCTGCCCCAGATTCACATTGCTGCTCTCCTGGAGCACCCTTAATTGTACATGCAATTAAAACTAACACATCATGTAGCAGAATGTGTGGTGATGTTAAGGAAGGTAGGAGAGGCTAACTTGTTTTGATATTATCCCTCCTCACTCATGCTAGTGAGAAAACAGCAGAGCACATTCCCTTTGCTACTTATTGGAAGCAAGTTGGTGATTCATTAGAATCCTTTAATTAAGCAATCCAGTCTGGCTTTTCCAGTCTAGATTGTTCCTGGTAAGTTTCCCCTTTATTTCCCTCTTAAAATAATAATAAGACAACACGGTCTTATTTAAAAGTAAGAAGCAAGTTTTACTTACATTCAGTTCACAGCGATAATCTGAAGGCAGGCTTTATCTTGTGTTTACAGTGAAGCGAAGTCTGAGCTACATCCCAGACTTTCTGCTTGTGGTCTCCACCCTATGTGAAGGTTAACCCATGCGCTGGCTAAGAGCCAGGAGAGCGAGAGTCCAAGAGTGAGAGTAAGAAAGTAAGAGTCCAAGAGAGAGGTGGTTGCGTGGCCAACCCTTTTATCTGGTCAGCTAGGGTCACGGACATCTACCTGGTCACACACTCAGGGGGAGGAAGCTCCAGAGCAGGTATGACAGGAAGTCCTCCCTGTCTGGAGCCACATTCCCCTGTGTGTCCATTCTAGGCAACAGGAAAATGTTGTACAGTCATACCTTGGGTTACAGACACTTCAGGTTGTGCATTTTTTCGGCGCTCGCACATGCGCAGAAACACTACATTGCGCTTTGCGCATGCACAGAAGCGCCGAATCGCGACCTGCACATGTGCAGACATGGCGCTGCGGGTTGCAAAACTGCCTCCCATACAGATCACGTTTGCAACCCGAGCGTCCACTGTACTAGTAATAATACATCCCACAGAATGAAGATTTGCATACAATGAGGGGCTGCATACACATAATTAAAAGGCCTCACATATATACACATGTAGATCCCACCTGCTGGGATAGTTCAGTTGGTAGAGCATGAAACTCTTAATCTCAGGGTTGTGGGTTTGAGCCCCGTGTTGGGCAAAAGATTCCTGCATGGCAGGGGGTTGGTCTAGATGACCCTCAGGGTCCCCTTCAAACTCTACAAGTCTTTGAATACATTCACATCTCTACAGGTCTCATATTGGGGCTGCAGGCAGCATAGGAGGACTCAAGTACCTTAGTCACTGCACGAACATGGTGGCTTGTCAGATGGGCACTGCTGCCTTAGTCTCCACAGTACTTCCACTTCACCCTCTGCTGAGGGTGCTATATAGCAGCTACCTGCTCAGCAAGGGTGACATGACACAAGGAGGCCAATTGGACCTGGACTTTCAAAAGCTTCTGACTCTGGCCTAACTTCTTTGAGTGAATTGTCTGTCAGATCTTCCTTGTAACTGATGCCAGGTGGGTGGGGACTGTTTAATTGGCTCCCCAACATTGTTGGCCTCCCTCCCCAAGCAGGCTTACCATCAGTGGACAGCAGCAGCTTGTCACCGTCTAGAGGGCCAAAAAACTCCTATAACTGCTTTTGCGTTTTGCTTTTTTAGCCTGGGGTTATTGCCTATCTACTCATCATAGGCTAAACCTAAGAGGCAGTGCTAAGCCATGAAGGTGATTAAAAGTTTGGCACCATGGCAGGTGATGCTATGGAAGAAGCCATGTGTGTGTTGTGGTGCAGATCAAGGAAGAATGTGAGGCAAGACATTTGCCTTACCTTAGGTAGGACTTGTTTGAACTCCCTTTGACCAGAGATGGAACATATTCTTCTCTCATATTGTTCACAGGTTGTCCTGTTCTCTCAGAGAGAGGTTTTGCCCCATTGCAACAGATGTTGCAACAGATCCCTTCCAGGTTACATGCAGCTTTGAAACTTGTTGCCATCCTAAGCAATTGCCTAGGTTGCTCTTCCACTCAGGCTGGATCCCACAGCTGACGCGATGGGGTTGGCGCACGTTTCCGAGCACAATTCAAAGTGTTGGTGCTGACCTTTAAAGCCCTAAATGGCCTCGGTCCTGTATACCTGAAGGAGTGTCTCCACCTCCATCATTCAGCCTGGACACTGAGGTCCAGCGCTGAGGGCTTTCTGGCGGTTCCCTCGCTGTGAGAAGCCAAGTTACAGGGAACCAGGCAGAGGGCCTTCTTGGTAGTGGCGCCCTCCCTGTGGAACGCCCTCCCAACAGATGTCAAAGAGAAAAATCATTACCAAACTTTTAGAAGACATCTAAAGGCAGCCCTGTTTAGCTTTTAATGTTTAATAGGTTATTGTATTTTAGTATTTTGTTGGAAGCCGCTCAGAGTGGCTGGGGGGACCCAGCCAGATGGGCGCGATATAAATAAATTATTATTATTATTATTATTATTATTATTATTATTATTATTATTATCATCATCTTGGTGTTTGAGGTGGAAAAATCAAGATGTCACTCACCCTTCCATGAAGGTGTTGGGAAGCATTCCTGTGGAGCAGTGAAAGAGCTGTGATCTTGAGTGACTTAATAATTCCTACAGGTCAAGGATGGGGAACATGTGGACCTCTGTATATTGCTGGACTAAAACTGCCATCACCTCTGGCCATTAGCCATACTGACTGTGGCCTGTGGGAACAGGAATCCAACAACATTGGATGGTGACATAGTTCCTATCTTTGCTATAGGGTTTGCAAAGAACAACTTGCTATAGGGTTTGCAAAGAACAACTGATCATGCCACTTGGGTGAAGAAGAAGAAGAGTTTGGATTTGATATCCTGCTTTAACACTACCCTAAGGAGTCTCAAAGCGGCTAACAATCTCCTTTCCCTTCCTCCCCCACAACAATCAATCTGTGAAGTGAGTGAGACTGAGAGACTTCAGAGAAGTGTGACCAGCCCAAGGTCACCCAGCAGCATAGCTGTCAACGTTTCCCTTTTTTAAGGGGAAATTCCCTTATTCCGAATAGGATTCCTTGCAAGAAAAGGGAAAAGCTGACAGCTATGCCCAGCAGCTGCATGTGGAGGAGCGGGGACGTGAACCTGGTTCACCGGATTACGAGTCCACCGCTCTTAACCACTACACCACACTGGTGAGATTTGTCTGTCTTTTATTCTGCCACCTTTAAAGGCCCCAAAATCCATATGACTTTGCTTTGTGATACTGTTGTCTTTGTGATGCAGAAATGGCACCTCTAACATAGGTATTGCCTCCAATACTGTACTTATGGTGTTTTCACTGCTCCTTATGCACAGAGATCAGGCAGAGCATCTGGAATATGTAACTTGCAACTCGTAATTCAAGGAAGCTCACACAAAGAGCCGAGCAGATGAGATATGGGAGATCCATTATTAGATTTCCTGACACCTTTTTCTAAGCTTAAAAGCAGCTTGATGGGAATGGAACCACAGCACAGGGTGCCGTTTCCCCAATACTGTATAAACCCCTCCACCTGACATATAGTTGCCTATATAAAGCAGTTCCTGTACCTGCTGTAGTGTCTAATGGTGTAAGAAACCATTAAGTTCTGCTCTGTCACTCTTGGCTCTTCCAAGAGTGATGGAAGCATGAACATTGTACTTTGTGTGTCTACACACACACACACACACACACACACACACACACACACACACACGATGGATAGATCAATATCATACATGTATGCAGTGCCATTAATGTGTATCAGGAACAGCTAATCTGGTGTCATCCAGACATTATTAGGCTACATCTCCCATCATTCCTAACCATTGGTCATGCTGGTCATTGCTGATGTGTGTCCAGCAACATTTGGGGGATCACCATTTTGGCTACCCCTGATGTGACTTGGTAAAAAAAAATTCAAACCATTCAAACAAATACTGACTCTTGCCCGACAAGGGACTTAAAAACTTATTCTGAACAACGAGAGAAACAACTCAAGAATAAAGTGGGAGAGGCAAGGTTTAGCAAAGGATAAATTTGAGCAAATGCAGTTGTAAGATTTTAAGAAGTTAGGCTTTGTTTCAGCCAGGGGTGAGAACTAAGGCTGTAATTAGATATTACAGCACATGTGAGCCTTCCACCAAGAGCAACAGCACCACTTCTCCTCTTTCTTTCCTAATGTCTAGTAATAAAATAATAAAGTGACATGATGAAATTATATTACGAGTTCCACTGCTCCCTTCCAGCTCACTGGCCCATTAGAGGGGCGCTGGACAGGGAAATGGGCAGTGTCATGACATCACATCACATATTTTGGGGAGCGGGGGAGAGGATGCAATGCTACTGGTTATAGTGGCACCAGTGTGTGTGTGCCATAATGTCTGCTTTTGGGCTCGGGATTACGCCATACATGATCATCTGGGATAGCTCTGTCAGTAGAGCATGAGACTCTTAAACTCGGGGTTTTGGGATTGTGGGTTGAAGCCCACGATGGGCAAAATAGACCCCTGTGGTCCCTTCCAACTCTACAGTTCTATGATTCTGTGCTGCAAAAAGGTTTTGACATAGGACCCCCCCAGGGGTGAGACAGAGCAGTGGAACCTGAAGCAAGATCCGCAAAGCAGTTGTGTTCTAGGAATGAAATAGCCAGCATTTGCTTCTGCTGTAAAAAAATGTGGGAATGTTCAGGGTGGCAGGAGAGGATATATTGTTTATTAATATCATTTTTGAGGGATGTAGGTGGCGCTGTGGGTTAAACCACTGAGCCTAGGACTTGCCGATCAGAAGGTCGCGGTTTGAATCCCCGCAATGGGGTGAGCTCCCGTTGCTCGGTCCCTGCTCCTGCCAACCTAGCAGTTCAAAGGCATGTCAAAGTGCAAGTAGATAAATAGGAAGGTAAACGGCATTTCCATGCGCTGCTCTGGTTTGCCAGAAGCGGCTTAGTCATGCTGGCCACATGACCTGGAAGCTGTATGCCGGCTCATTCGGCCAATAAAGCGAGATGAGCGCCGCAACCCCAGAGTCAGTCATGACTGGACTTAATGGTCAGGGGTCCTTTAATATCCTTTAAAACTTGTGCTAGCAAGTTCCTTTACTTAGCAGAGTGCATTCCCCTTTACACAGCAGAAAACGTGTTGCAAACTCATGCAAGTTTCTTAAGACAATACGCAATTCAGTTTTCCAGATTGAAATGTGTTCTAATATTTTCCTGGTAAGACCCCTTGAATCCCTCCTAAAAGAATAAAGACGCCACAGTCTTATTCACAAGCAATAAAAAGAAAGTTTACTCACGATCAGGCAGAGCATAGTTTGATTCCCTGAAGGCAGGCTTAAGGCTTAAAGTTACAAACATGTACAAACAGGTTTACCCCATATGTGGGTTGACCGAATGATTGCAGTTTGCAGTCTGGGAAGCTCTCAGGACGAAGGGAAGATGGAAAAGAGAGAGAGTGGCCAGTGGCGGAGTTAGTTGCATGGGTGCCCAGAGCGGTGGCCATGATGTGCACCCCCGTGGTATGCCTTTTTGTCACCCACCCACCCACACTCTAGGATAACACCCAGGGCGGCCCGCCACCACTGCCCCCCCTTCTCACGCCTCTGAGAGTGGCAGCATGCCTTGGCCTTTTACCAGGTCTGGAAAGGTCCCGCCCACCCACTAGTCACATGTAAGGAAGGATGCTCCAGGCCAGGAGGAACAGGAAGTCTGACTGACTGGAGCAAACATTCCCCTGCATGTCCATTCTAGCAAAACAAGGAATGTTGTACTTGACTGCTCCCAGTGGATTACATCCCTCAAAAATTAACAAATGCTCTAGATGAATGAGTGCATGGGTGCAACTCGCCATTGAAAAGTAAGAGAGAAACTAAAGTAAAGGGCTTCAGTAATGAAGGCGTTAAGCTGGTCAGTTATTTCCAGGCTGTTGCAGGCGAGTTTCTGTCTCTTGTATTAGGGATGAGCTTTTGCATGAGAAAGCCAGGAAGGTGGAGGGCAAATGCAGATCATGGATCGCAGTGCAGACTGCATCTTTTCCTTCTTTTCCTCCCGGTTCAGCAGAGAGGGGAGAGCGATTCTACTTGGCTGGGCTTTTAACATAGCATTAGCCTTATGTGCCTTAGCATCACACTGTTGGCTCATCCTCAATTTCTTACTCTCCATAACTCCTATATCTTTTATGGAAGCAATGTAGCCGCTTCTGACAGTATATTTGCTTCATTTTCCCTGCCTTTTACATTTGTCCTCGTTCATTCATTCTGTTGCTGCCTACCCAGCTAACCCGTTTGTTAAGACCATTCTGAATGCTTCAGGTTTTAATCCTTTCCAATTCTGAATCTACTGCAGATCTGAGAGGTGTCCTTTCTCATCCAAATCCATTATGGGGATATTAAATTACAATTGCAAAGTTACACCCAAACTGTGCATGTAGCTGTTTTGGTGGTGGTGTGCTTTGCTGCTGAGGCTGTTATGGGGAAATGGAAGTAGAGCAATGGGAGAAATGTAGAAAAAGTTAAAAGGGGAAATTGCAATTCCACTTTTGATGGATCATTCAGGGCTAAACATCAATTCATGTTTTCTTTTGCTCTGTTATTGGCAGAGGAGCAACGTGGGGAGGAAAAACAAACCAGTAAAACAGGTATTTTGGGGGAGGCAATAGTCAAATTCCTATTCGGTTGTTTCAAAAATTCTTTACCATCGATTAAGGCACCTGTCCTATCCACTAACAATTCAGTTTCTGGGGATTAAATGGCACATCCTGATATGCTGAAGAGAATCATCATAACAAGAAATGGGTGGGTCAGTCAAGATCAGCCTCCCAGTCCCTGACCTGTTCTGGAAGAGACTGGCTTATAAACCAGCACTCACCCCAGTACCGATTCAGGGCAAGGCTGTAGGCCACAATCCAGCATGTCAATCTGGATCCCAGTGAAATAAACTCTGGGCTGGATTGTAGCCATGGTGTGCAGAAACACTTGGACAGTAGCTGAATCTGAAGCTGGTTTGAAGGGCAGAAGAAAGGCTGGTGAGTATAGGCTGTGAAGACAGCTTCACTAAATAGGAGCTGGGAGGGGAAGGGTTGCGGACACGGGGGAAGAAAATCAGGTAATGCACATCAGGTGAAGACACCACCTTCTTCCCTCTGGTGTGTACAGCAATGGGGGGGGGCAACTTGAAATACAGCAAGGGGAAATGACCTCTCTGCATTTTAAGCCACTAATGTGTATGTACATACCCAAAATTCAGCAGTAGAGAGCATTCTTTGCATCCATGTCTTGCATATTCTCTCTCTCTCTCTCTCTCTCTCTCTCTCTCTCACACACACACACACACACACACACACCTCAAACGAGGTCACCAGGGGTTATTTGTTTTGGAGGGCCAACCACAAAAGTAAGAATTCTGATGTACAAATATCCCTGTGTGTCTTCTGAACCAGTGGATCAATTCCTGGAAACTCCGGATGGTGTGCTGGTGATGTAGATTTTGGAAAGAATCTAGGATCTGCATCTGGATGTATAAATTTACACAGAGAAAATTAATAACGTTGTACTGGAGCAAACCCAACACTTTTATCTTTTCATTAATGCAACAGAGCATAAGGTTTGCCAGTGATCCCTTAAGTCATAGAAGAACCCATTATATTAACACTAGGATTCACTAAGCAGGCCATAGACCATAATCTTGAGCCACAAGTAGGTCCATTGTTTTAAAGGTGACACCCCTGTAGGTCCTAGGAAGCATCTCATATTCTGCAGCCCTTCAAAAGCCTATGCAGATCAGGTGTCTGTAAAGGTAAAGGTAACCCCTGACCATTAGGTCCAGTCGTGGCTGACTCTGGGGTTGTGGTGCTCATCTCGCGTTATTGGCCAAGGGAGCCAGAGAACAGCTTCCAGGCCAGCATGACTAAGCCGCTTCTAGTGAACCAAAGCAGCACACAGAAATGCCGTTTACCTTCCCACCGGAGCGGTACCTATTTATCAACTTGAACTCTGACATGCTTTTGAACAGCTAGGTTGGCAGGAGCTGGGACCGAGCAACAGGAGCTCACCCCGTCACGGGGATTCGAACCGCTGACCTTCTGATAAGCAAGCCCTAGGCTCTGTGGTTTAACCCACAGCGCCACCCGCATCCCAGATATCTGTAAGTGGTAATAATAACCCCTTTTCTCACTTTCCCCCAGTTCTTTCTCCACCATAGGAAGACGACATTAATATTTGCTTTGCGAGACCTCCCACTGCTTCAGAGCTCAGCAATTCTGGAAGCACCTCTGAAGCTACCTTCATTCATTGTCTGAAGATGCAAAAGATTCCTGGAGAACAGGCAGAAATGGGAAGAAGGTGGAATGGGGGGAGGAGATTTTGCCCATCTACTTTGACTAAGGGCTTGTCCACATTTCTGCTTGTCCTGTGCCTAGAACGCACAGGTCGGAGCAGTTTTCCCCTTGCCCGGCTCCTTCGTGCTAAATCGGAGCAAACATCAAGGGGGAGCCGGCGTACAGCTTCCGGCTCATGTGGCCAGCATGACTAAGCCACTTCTGGCGAACCAGAGCAGCACACGGAAACGCCGTTTACCTTCCCGCTGGACCAAGCAACGGGAGCTCACACCGTCGCAGGGATTCGAACCGCCGACCTTCTGATCAACAAGTCCTAGGCTCTGTGGTTTAACCCACAGCGCCACCTGCGTCCTTACCGTTGTTCATAGCAGTGTCATTCTTTCGAGATTCCATATATATTAACCAGAAAAGAAACGGGTTCCATGCTGCAGTCTTTACACCAATGGCTTACACCATTCTGCGATGAGAATCTGTCCCCGTTGGAAGCACTTAATAATAAATCTTGCGCCAAACATATGGCCCATCACGATTGTTCAGTCATTAACTGCCCTCGTAGCTGGACACAATTTCTGCTAATGAAGCACTAATAAATGAGTGTGCTGATTGTTTTACCTGTTACTGCCACTATTATGAAAATGAAAAGGCCCTAGTGATTTTGAGAGCGAATTTGTACATCAGGTAAAAGTTGTTGCGATAGAAAGAGCTCAAGCTTGGGCAAAGCTGAAGGGTGTTTTGCACCACTGAGCCGCAGAATGGGGCACGTTTTCTTCACCATGTGGGCACTATCCATTCCAGAGTACAACTAGAAGTACTCAGCATTTCTGCAAAGCAAAGACATCTCTAATTTTATTCTTGTTTGGCAGATGACCATTTACACGAGGAATGTGGAAATAAAAGATCGCTGTCCGGTTCAGTGCAGTGCAGGCAAAAATTCAAAGATAAAATTGCTTGCATGTATGGGGATAATAGGGACATGGGTGGCGCTGTGGGTTAAACCACAGAGCCTAGGACTTGCCGATCAGAAGGTTGGCGGTACGAATCCCCGTGATGGGGTGAGCTCCCGTTGCTCGGTCCCTGTTCCTGCCAACCTAGCAGTTCGAAAGCACGTCAAAGTGCAAGTAGATAAATAGATACTGCTCTGGCAGGAAGGTAAATGGCGTTTCCGTGCGCTGCTCTGGTTCACCAGAAGCGGCTTAGTCATGCTGGCCACATGACCCGGAAGTTGTACGGCGGCTCCCTCAGCCAGTAAAGCGAGATGAGCGCCGCAACCCCAGAGTCGGTCACGACTGGACCTAAAGGTCAGGGGTACCTTTACCTTTATGGGGATAATAGATGGGAAGCAGTAGCTTGGCCCTAACAACAACAACAAAATGGAAAACTGGAGCAGAGCTGGCCAAAGATCTCTTTGGTGCAAGAGGCAGAAACCTCAAATTTCTCCTATTAATGAACCTGGGTTCACAATCTGCTGGAGAGTTCGCCTGTGCCAGCCCTACTGAAATAAAGAGGGCCGTTGCAATAATGTGCTCTTATTTCTTTCCATGGGGTTTGCTGAGTGAAAAACAACTCCGTGGGTCAGAACTGCCTGGCTCTCACACAGCTGTCTTTACTGTCATTTAAGCTAGTGATGCCCTTGATTTGCAATGTTATGGAAAGGGGATTCATGTTCTTCCTGGATCCCTGGTCCCATGGGACTCCCGTGGTCCCATAAGAGAAGAGAAGCTATGTGAAGAGAGTTGTGGGGTGTGGTATTTGTTACAGCAAGCTGTTTGGGGTGGTGGCTGCAATGGTGGTGGCATCTGCAGGGCTGCTGCGAGGCAAGATTCTCGTTTCGCATAGCCAGCTCCGGGAAGGACTTGATGCGGCCTTCTCTATTTACAGATGTTTAGAAGCCTCAGATTGAAGCAATGCAAAGGCTGTTTGCAGACCAGCAGATGTTTTTTTGAGGAATGAAAAGGGACAGATTCTTATCTCGGCCACGTTTTGGATCAATGCAGGTCAGGCATCCCCTCGACATCCTGCCTCGTTTCTGGCCGGGTCTTGATGCACGACCTGTACACACACACACACACACACACACACACACACACACTTCAGTGAACAGCCACAGATTGGGGGGGAGCAAGGGGGGTTAGAACTGGAAGCAGATGGTCACTTTGGCAGGGCGCCGGAAAAAAGAATCTGTTCCATACATCGCACACAGCAGTCTCGGCAGAGGCCTCTGCCAGGAAAAACAGAATTACCTCTCTGATTACAGCAAGCGGGCGCAAGCGCTCTTCCTGTAACACTGGGCTTTGTGAGCCAGCCAGGCCAAATATGGGCTGCTTTGGTGTTTTTTTTTTAAAGTGCAAAATAAAGCAATAGTGCTGCACAGCTCAGGCATGGCCTGTAGAAGAGAGATGGTTTTTTCTTGTCCTCAGCTTCAGTACAGACCCCTTTTTTAAAAGAAAAAGAGAAAGTTTCAGTACAAAGGGGTGAGCGTGATCCGTCGTCGCCCCTCTTCCCTTTGCTTTAGTGTTACCCTCACCCCCCACATACTTTTGTCCTTGGAGCAACAAGTTCCAATTTTCAAAAATAAAAATCTCTCTCAATCAAAGAACACTTGATGTTATAAAAATACATTCAAGAGATTATTTATTATTAAATCCAGCTAACCACCATTTATGTGGGGCTTTGGGTCTGGCTTTGGAATGGAAAGTTCCTTTGTTGATCTGATGGATGACCTATTCCAAGAGCGAGTCACGGAGAGTGTGCTTCTGTTGGTTCTTTTGCACTTCTCAGCACATGGTATCCTTCTGGGTAGTCTCTCTGGGTTGGGTTCAGTGTTGCAGTGGTTCGGCTCCTGCAAAGAAGGCCAATTTTAGAAGGTGGTGCGGAGTTACCTCCTTGCAGTTAGGCTATGCAGTTCCTCAAGGAACTGCAGGTTTTATCCCCTACTATTTAATACCGTGTTTATCTGTGTATAAGACGAGGGGTTATTATTATTTAAAAATGTTAAAAATTGGGGGTCATCTTATACACGGATAGTGCAGAGGGGGGACAGGCGATTGGAGGCAGATGATTGGTGGCTTCGTCAAGCTTAACAACTTTGGGCACTCTCCCCCCATTTCCTTAATTTGGAGTCCCCAAAAATAGGGGTCTTATACACTGAAAAATACGGTATCTATAGGAAAAGACTGGGAGAGATTAACCAGAGATGTAGACTTTACTGTCACCAATATGCAGATGGTACCCAACTCCATCCCTCAATTAAATACAACCGTGTAATGACTGTATATGCAATGTATTTGTACAGTCGTACCTTGGAAGCTGAACACCTTGGGAGTCAAACATTTTGGCTCCTGAACGCCGCAAACCTGGAAATGAGTGTTCCGGTTTGCGAACGTCTTTGGAAGCTGAAAGTCTGACGCTGCTTACGCGGCTTCCGGTTGTGTGCAGGAAGCTCCTGCAGCCTATCAAAAGCCATGCCTTGGTTGTTGAACGTTTTCGGAAGTCAAACGGACTTCCAGAACAGATTCCGTTCAACAACCAAGGTACGACTGAATTGCTAAAGGGGTTTGGTAAATTGCACGGACACTAAGAAAAGCTCTCTGAGTATCTGCTGGGTTGATAATTAACTGTGCATGTGTCTCTGCTATCACGTGGTATCTAACCTAGATCACATGACATTCAGTTGCAAATCTCCATATTGGGTGTGTGAGTTGCTCTTTGTCTCTCAAGCCACTGAAGACAAAGGTGTGCATACATGTGTCCCCTGGAGACATGTATTTGGGCATTCCACTTTGGGCTGGAATGCAGGCTAATGAACTTAGTGGGAGATACAGCTCTGATTATAAATAATACTTTACATTGGTAATAAGATGTACAACTGGGAGATGCCATGGATTCCCCATTTCTACAAAAAGGCCTTATGTGTCTTCCATCAGGAAAAAAGATATTGAGTGAGGCCAGAGGTGCCAGCTTCTCCAGACGATTGAGGAGGCCTGGCCCTTTAAAAAAAAAAAAAAGATTGGGAGCCATTGTGCCTCAGCCACCAGGAGCCGGCATCTTTGAGTGAGGCTCAGCCCTTGCTTAATACAATTGAGAAGCTTCGCTAGTGGAGGGTGGCTCTGCTGGAGAGGAGACCCAAGTAGGCTCTATGCTATCATCCCCTCCAAGTGTCCCTATTTTCCAGGGACAGTCCCGGAATTATGGGGAAAAAACAACCCTCCCCTCTACTTCTGATTTTGTCCTGGAATGTCCCCATTTTCCCTGCCACCGCTGAGCTCAGGGACAATGATGAGCCGGCACTTGTCTCAGGCAGCAGCAGTGAAGGAGCATCCTATTGCCTCTCTGTAGCCTCTCCATGGCCGCTGCTGCAGGCCTGCTCCCTTGGGCAGCTCGTAGCACTTGCTCGAGAGCAGGCAATGAGGGAAAAGAGGTTGCCACCACCAAGGGGCAGTTAGAAGGCAGGGCTGCCCTGGGCAGGGTGAAAGGAGGAGCAGAGAGGAGTGAAAGGAGTCTTTGATTTATTTATTTTTAAAACTGTGTGTCTTGCCCCTTTATAAAATTTATGGGTGTGTGTTTTTCTTTTTGTAAATCAGAATTAAGGGATTCTCTCAGGACAGTGGAGGTCATAAGTATTGTGTCCCATTGGTGTGCAGAGTTTAGTGGCAACCACCCTTCTTCTGATAGGAAATGCTTGGGGTGGGGAGCAAGAAATGGGGGTCGAGGAGGGTCAGTTGTTTAGGAGTGAGAAATGGCCCTTTTTTCATCAGAGGGATGTTGGCGGGGGGTTATGCGCTATCACAAGTGGTCCTCTCTGGAGTTCCAGCCAGTTTGCGATATGTTTGTCTGGCAGGACATTAGGATTTACTTTTCTGGAACGCTTTGCTCCCAGACATTTTGGAGGGCGATATAATCAGAGACCCTTTTGTATTCTCTTGATCGTGAGTTGATGTTTAGGGAGTTTGTCCTGAGCAGGACCCAGCAGCTTAGAAGAAGGAGAAAGGAAATATGCTAAGGATGTGAACAGGGTCGTCTTACCCATAGACACTATGGGTGAGGGGCACCCTGGCGCCGGACTCTCAGGGTCACCAGGCCAAGAGTCTGGGGCCTGAGAGTTGAGTCCAGGGAAGAACCTGCCCGTTGGCTCTGCGCCGTGAGTTCGGGGGCGACCGAGCCAGCGAGATGCTGAGGCGGCCAGCTTGCTCCTCCCTCCTGCGCACCTGGGACTGCACCCTGGTGCTGCATATGTTTAAGACAGCCCTGGATGTGAATGAATTTTATGAATAAAGGTCTCCTTAAGCATTATTTGAATCCATTCTTCACGAACAAAGGGGGAAATACAGAACACACTTTGGAATATCTTCCTTCCAGGGTCTAACTAAGCTACTACCAAACAGGTAGCATTATATCTGAATGTTGCAAAACCACTTAGACCTGCTGCGATTGTTAGCTACTAACTTGTCAGCTTTGTTCTCCTGAGGCTGTAGGTTTCTATTTGTTTTTTAATACTACTTTTTAAAATGGCTGGTTGGCCATAATAAATATTTGGTTTATAATGATGGGTCTGAAATGGGACTATATTCAAACAAGCCATCTGGAAATTACCTTCGTTTATTAAGTTGCAAACAACTTGCATCATACAACGAAATTTCGGTTCCAAGGGTTACATGTATACACGGAAATTGCATAGAACCAAAATTACCTTTGGAGCAACTCTGCAGCTAGCTAGCCCGCTATCTGTATGGCAGCCCATAATGGGGAGAATCAGAGGTGGGAGGAAGCTGGAAGGCCCAAGCTGACCTGGCATGAAAACAGCTTTAAATATCTTGGCCTTTCTTTCTAGACCAGTCCTACTTCAGTGTCTGTGCAGAGCACAATGGCTCTGGGGATGGTGGGGTGGTTCTTGTGAGATCTTGCGGGAAGTTGGATTTCCTGGTGGGATCTCATAAGAGCATCCATACCATTCCCAGATCCACTACGCCACTGGCTAAAGGTGCCCTGCACTCAAGGTGCTCCATGTGGGATTTGCCCAGGGAAAAAGACTGAGAGCGTAAGCTCTTTTTTTGTGCCAAATTTACTTGGGGTTTCCACCTTGCACCCACCCCTAATCTTTGCCCTCGCTAGCTTGCCTTCAGCCGCTGCGGCTGAAATCACAACATCAGACTCTCCAAGTGTCCCTATTTTCCAGGGGCAGATTTACAGAAGCCATCCTAGTTTCTGATTTGATCCCGGAATGTCCCGCTTTTCCTTAGGGTGTCCCTATTTTCATATGGGGGATGTGGAGTTCTGTGACCCCTGAGCCAAGGAGATAAGTAACTAGACAACCTTTAGAAGAGACCTGAAGGCAGTCCTGTATAGGGAAGTTTTTAAATGTTTAATGTTTTATTATGTTCATAGGCGCCGACTCCATGGGGCCTGAGGGGGCCCGAGCCCCCTCAAAAATTCGTTTGGGGGGGCTCTGCCCCCCCAATAATCTAAGAAAATTATTACCGTAAATTTCGCTCTATAACACGCAGATTTTTTTCTCCTAAAAAGTAAGGGGAAATGTCTGTGCGTGTTATTGAGCGAATGTGTGGTCCCTGGAGCTGACTCGTCGGAGCGCAGGGCAAAA
The DNA here is from genome assembly GCF_964106915.1 of Podarcis gaigeae. Classification (NCBI taxonomy): domain Eukaryota; kingdom Metazoa; phylum Chordata; class Lepidosauria; order Squamata; family Lacertidae; genus Podarcis; species Podarcis gaigeae. Next base: position 33,111,187 of record NC_139694.1, on the reverse strand, counting down.
ATAGGCAAAAATCAGGCAAAAATAAGATCGGGCGGTCGGGCGGAGGGAAGGCGGAAGCTGCTGCTTTCCTGCATTCTGCCTCAGGGTCTTACTGCCCACCCGCTTCTGTTGCTGCGTTTGCTCAAACTCAACAAAGAGCAGGGAATCCCCTGCCCTCTTGGCAAGCCGAGGGTTAAGGAAAGGATCAAGTCCTTCCTTCTAATTCTTTCCTAGTCACACTGTGTGCAGGCTCCAGCCCACCACCTCCTCCTCTCCGTGCTCTAGGGATGCAGGTGGGAGAGAGAGAGAGAGGGCTGGCTTGGGGGGGGGACTTTTGCCTTCCTTTCCTCCCCCCACCCCGTTAAACTCCTCCCCTGCATTCTTAGCCAGCTGCTTCTCCGCACACCCCTCTTGTGCTTCTTGTCCCTTCTGTGTTTTTCCTTCCCTCCCCATTTAAAACGTGGTGACAAAGCACGGATCCACATGGATCCTCAGGATTTTTGCATTGGGTCACTCCAAATTCACCATCAGATCACATTACATGTCCATGGCTACATCTTGCACCAAAAAAAAATCACGCACCCACTGTTGCCTGGGGCTGCAATGGTGCAAAAATGTGGTTACAAAGCACGGATCCACATGGATCCTCAGGATTTTTGCATTGGGTCACCCCAAATTCACCATCAGATCACATAGCATGTTCATGGCTACATCTTGCACCAAAAAAATCACGCACCCACTGTTGCCTAGGGTCACAGTGGTGCAAAAACGTGGTTACAAAGCACGGATCCACATGGATCCTCAGGATTTTTGCATTGGGCTACTCCAAACTCACTGTCAGATATTAAAAATCTTTATAAAATAGAGAATTAAATACATACAGAATGTTAAATTTTCAGTTTCGAAATATTAGTACTAGTTTAGTACTGTATTTCTATATTACTATAGTACTATATTAGTTATTTTCAAATACTTAAATATTTTTAGGGTGTAAGACCCAATTAAAGCCCGTTATTTACATACAGTATTACAGTATTTACATACAGTATTAGGCATACTGTATTAACTTTATTAACTGTATTAAAGCATTAACTTTGAGATATTATTTTTATTTAATGAACCCTCAGCCTTATTCAAAGTAAGCTTAAATTAGCTATTTCACTTATTAATCAAAGTGCTATTACTGTGCGACAGCAATATTTTATGTTTTATTCTTTTAATGATAGTTTAGGATTTATTTAAATATCATTTCAGTCTTTTCAGAGCTATATATTCACTGCTCTGTAATAGTCTATAAGCATAATTGTTACTGCAAATTAAATTAGCTTTTTACGAAAATACCGTGCGTGTTTATGTTTTGTTTCTTTTTTCAAAGCCAAAAAGTGTTTCAGGCTTGTCGAGTTTCCCGGAGTGTGGAGTTATAGAGAGTCGAGTTTTCAGGGTTCTAATGTTGATCATATGACTCTAAAATACTTTTAAAAAACTTTAAAACTCACTAATTTTCATCTAAAATTTAGAAAACTTCCCCAATATTTTTTATAAGTCGGCGCCCCTGATTATGTTTTTCTATTTGTTGAAAGGTGCCCAGAGTCAAATGGGCGGGGTATTATTATTATTATTATTATTATTATTATTTACATCCCTATTTTCATCAGAGAAATGTTGGTGGGAATGTCACATACAGTCAATGCACATAAAATGCAAGTTTGCTGTACGTGATATTTGTAACTACTTTCCTTCTTATTTGTTCATTTAGCTTGGTTTATGGCTAAGGTTTTATTTTATTTTTCTTTGTTAATACAGAACAATTGTTTACATCAATTAGAACAGGAAGGGCAATATAAGTCTGCATCCCACAAAGCTGCAATACCTGAACGTGAAGTTGTTCTCGCCACATTTGCGAAGACCCCATTAGAATAACACAAAGGGGTTTTGTTATATTTCTCTTTGTTCTTTTATAGCTTTGCACTTTGTAATCTGTGACTTTGCCGTTTTAACCTGTTACTCTGACATCTAAATTGAAAAGCTGTCAGCCTTTATAGCATGCATAGCTGTGTGGAAGTTTCAAAATAACACATTGCTAAGTCACACATTACAAACTGCAGAGTCATGAATAATGAACTGAGAAATCTTGACTAATCAACCTCAGAAATGAACCGAACTGCCAAATAAAGAAGAAAGATGTTCTGTGAAAAGGAAACTCCCAAATACTTTTAAGGTTAATACAACTAAAAATGGTGCATTATTATTGCTGCTTCTGTTGTTGTTATTGTTGTTATTTAATAATTACGTTATTAATGGATATATTGGCTGTGAGCCCTGGAAGACCTGCTCCCTGCTTTGCAGCCTTTTCCACCTGGCTTGGGAATGTGGGGCCCAGACTGACTCCAGCTACAAAAGCTGAGGCTGGGGTATTCTTTTGGGGGTTTTGTCGGGGGGGGGGGGAATGTTGCTGTTGGCTTTTTGTATATTTTAGATCTTGTGATTTATGCAGAAATCATTCCATTTGCCTGTGTATTTTCTGATGTTTTATTTATTGCTTACAACTACTTTTGTAACTTGCAGTTATGCCTTTTTGCACGTTGTAAGCAGCCTTGAGCATGTTTTGAACTGTGGAAAGGCAGCATACAAATAAAATTATGTATGTATGTATGTATGTATGTATGTATGTATGTATATTTATTTAGCACTTAATTGCCAATATGGTTTCTGTGTACACAATAAACCATTTTCATCAAAACATTAAATTTAACATTCACAAATAAAATGTACCATAAAACTAGCCATTAAAAAACAATTTAAAGATTTAAAATAGCAGATTAAAGCATTTTAAAACAGTAGGTTCAAGTCAAGAGATCAGGGGAATCCTTGTGTAAACAGGAACGTCTTCAAGAGATGGTGCGATGCCAATAAGGTTAGCCTTGCATGGGCTTCCGCTCATGGGAACAGTTAATTGAATAAAAACACCAACAATGTTATTCATTTATTTTAAAATATGTGTATGCCACCTGTCATGTGATCATATCTAGGCATCTACAAATAAATTATTATTAAGCATTATTATTATTTGTTCTATCCCAGTTTTCTTCTGGGATATTCATTTTTAGAATTACTTTGATATTAAAGTTCCTAAGGACTACTTCCACTTGGTCAAAATGAACCTGGAGACCATATAACACCGGTCTTGAAAGACCTACATTGGCTCCCAGTATGTTTCCGAGCACAATTCAAAGTGTTGGTGCTGACCTTTAAAGCCCTAAACGGCCTCGGTCCAGTATACCTGAAGGAGCGTCTCCACCCCCATCATTCTGCCCGGACGCTGAGGTCCAGTGCCGAGGGCCTTCTGGCGGTTCCCTCATTGCGAGAAGCAAAGCTACAGGGAACCAGGCAGAGGGCCTTCTCGGTAGTGGCGCCCACCCTGTGGAACGCCCTTCCAGCAGATGTCAAAGCGATAAACAACTACCTGACATTCAGAAGACATCTTAAGGCAGCCCTGTTCAGGGAAGTTTTTAACGTGTGATATTTTACTGTATTTTTGGTATTTATGGAAGCCGCCCAGAGTGGCTGGGGAGGCCCAGCCAGATGGGCGGGGTATAAATAAATTATTATTATTATTATTATTATTATTATTATTATTATTATTATTATGCCTACAGGGGGGCAAAGGGATTCTGATTAGCCTTAACTTTATAATGGCCCCTTTACCCACCATTATTTACTGGGTTTGGCTAGAACAGAGCAATTGGGGTGGCTTTCATTAAAGAGCCCCCCCTATTCCCCAACTCCCATGATTCACATGCTGACTCAGTTGTTTCACGAATATAAATGGACCTTGATAGATGGAAGCCACGGGTGTTCAGGCTCTTCAGGGAAGTAAATATAATTGAAATTAATATTCACCCCCTCACACTTCGTCTTCACCCTCAGGGATGTACGGCATCGCATATTGCACTCAAACTAAATACCATCCTTCCCAGCTTCTCATTGAGTGGTACCAATAATATTCCCTGAAGAAACTGCACCTTCTGCATGAAGGTTTTTAATTTTCTTTGCCTTGCCTCATACTATAGAGTTTCCCTAGTATCCCATGCCCTAAAGGGGAAACTTCACCCTACTGAGCAACTGCTACAAGGGCAGCAAGGCTAGCTCTGCCAGAAGCTGACAGATCCGTGTGGAGCTCCTCGTGAGGTGGGGCATGCAACTTATGGGTGGCTGCTTCACAGTAAAACACCTTCAGGCCCTGGACTAACTTTGCCCACACAGAGTGAGATCTTTGGATCCTTCCATGTAGAGAAGAGCATAAAGGGTTTATTAAATAGTGGATGGACATAGCAGACGACACAGAGATTTCTCCAAGTACAGTGGTACCTCAGATTACAGACGCTTCAGGTTACAGACTCTGCTAACCCAGAAATAGTACCTTGGGTTAAGAACTTTGCTTCAGGATGAGAACATAAATTGTGTGGTGGCGGCACAGCGGCAGCAGGAGGCCCCATTAGCTAAAGTGGTGCCTCAGGTTAAGAACAGTTTCAGGTTAAGAACAGACCTCCAGAACGAATTAAGTTCTTAACCCAAGGTACCACTGTAGTTCTTTATAAGTAAGCTGGAACTGAACTGAACAGCAAACAGCTCAGCCGGCCTGCTTTTATAGGCAGCCAGCTGTCAACATTTTAACAACAACAACCCAGGGTTTCCTGCCTAAATTAACTGACGTGGACCTGAGTGAAAACTATATACATGATACCCCTGGTGGCCAGGGTGAGAACTTCAATACATAACAGAGTTTCCTGTTCCAGCTGAGCCTTGCTTAAGTAACAAAGTCTTCCTGAGCTTCAGTGCATTCCGGCATTCTTTGGCCCTAACTTGCGGCTTGCTCCTTGACTCAGTCTCCTGGCTCTGGCTTCTTCCGTCACGACTACAGGCTGCTCTTAGCTCCCACCTCACCAGTGACTGCTACTCACTGCCACCCAGTCGTAACTTTGTCTCGTGCAGCTGATCTTGGGTGTCATGAAAGGGCAATATATACAGTGGTGCTTTGCAAGACGAAAATAATCCGTTCCGCGAGTCTCTTCGTCTAGCGTTTTTTTCGTCTTGCGAAGCAACCCTATTAGTGGCTTAGTGGCTTAGCGCTATTAGCGGCTTAGCGGCTTAGAAAAAGGGGGGGAGCGAAAAAAATTGCAAGACTCGCAAGACATTTTCGAAGCAAGCCCATAGGGAAATTCGTCTTGCGAAGCGCATCGAAAAACGGAAAACCCTTTCGTCTAGCGGGTTTTTCGTCTTGCGGGGCACCACTGTATATATTATTTCTGTTATTATTATTACTGCCAGAGAAAGGCACCTGTGGGGTTTTCTCCCCTGGGTACCAAAACTGTCATTGAAAGTCTACTCAATATTGATCCAGAGTAGATTCCAATGTATAGTTAGCAGAGTAAAAACTTAAACACGTTGCAGGATTCTCAAAAGTATACCGGAGGCAATATTTCATCCAGCAGAGCTTTACTGCTACTGAAGGCAAATGAGCATAATGGTCACAAATCCAATATATCCAAGACTGGCACCGTCCATAAGAAATCCAGTTCCAGCAGACTTAACAAACTTACAACTTAAGTAAAACACTATATACCATGGCAAACTAAGGCCCGGGGACCGGATGTTGCCCAATTGCCTTCTAAATCTGGCCTGCGGATGGTCCAGGAATCAGCATGTTTTTACATGAGTAGAATGTGTCCTTTTATTTAAAAAGCATCTCTGGGTTATTTGTGGGGCATAGGAATTCATTCTTTCCCCAAAAAAAATATAGTCCGCCCCCCCCACAAGGTCTGAGGGACAGTGGACCGGCCCCCTGCTGAAAATGTTCACTGACCCCTGCTATATACAGTACACCAGGACGAAAGAGAGACAGAAAGAGAAAGTGAGTGAAACTTGAGCAACCTCTTGGGTATTATGCACCTTTACTGGGGAATGAGATACTGCCATTTGCCGCTCCATCTTTGGCAACAATACATTGTGGGCTGACCCTGATGCATGCTGCTGGAGACTCATTAACAATACTTGCATTGTGGGTGGGTAGCTCTTTGTTCCACTCATATAACATTCACTGAAAACAGGGCCAGCCCTATCATTAGGCAGTTGCGTCAGGTGACAGACACCACAGGGAGATACTGGAGAACAGAGCTGTGTTGTGCCACACGACCTCTCCTGCACCTCCGAAGATAACCTGTTACCTGTAAGAGGTGTTCTCTTGCCAGCATAAGTCCATTTCAGCTCCCAGTCCAGTTGGCTTCTGTGGAGCCGTATGTGGAATATGAGTGTGGAGGCACAACCTGGTCTTTCACCTCAGGCAATGAAATAGGTCAGCCCTGTCAACTAATAATTGTGGGAGCCAGAGAGGCCCCCCCTCCAATTTCCTTCCACTTTTTCTTATCATGTTATTGCTACTCGGTTGTTGAAGACCTCACTCTTTATGTTAAAAATTACTTTATGTTAAAATTACTGGATTCTTCCTATATTAATCTGTTTAAGGGTGGGGTGAGGAATAAATAAAGAAGTTCCTTTTTAAAGTGTCAGCCAGCATGTTTCCAGTAAAAGTGCCATGTTGGCATAGCTGTCAACTGTTCCCTTTTTTTAAGGGAAATTCCCTTATTCCGAATAGGATTCCTCGCAAGAAAAGGGAAAAGTTGACAGCTATGCATGTTGGCCAGTTTGATACTTCTCTTCCTGCTTCTATTATGGGGGTGTCACGTTTTTACTAGATAGGCTGTGCGTTTTGGGATATGAACACTTTGATCTGGTGCTCCCGTGACTGCTGGTCATAGCCATGTTGCTGTCATTATACAACTCAATGTCGCCACATATTTCCTTTAAATAAAAAATAAAAAATTGTACAGTTAACATCCTAGGTGGCTATCTGCCTCCCTGCTGTGCATCTCGATTGTGAGATGATGAGGACGATTATTTTCTGTACAAAAAGCAGCAGCACTCCCTCCCACTCTCTAACCTGCCCTCCTGTCATTTTAGGAGCCTTTACATTTTTATTTTTAAACATCCTTCTTGGCTATGTGCTTCCCATTTTTAAAAATAACCGTTAAAGAAAAGAAGTAAAGAAGTAAAGAAAACTGGGAGTTAGAGGACATAAAAACAGTGAACAGACAAGCTGGAGACAGTCACTGTACTTCCTATTTTTAAACAAGAACATTTGTGAATAGCAGCCTGGTTTAGCGGCGGTTGGGGCATCCCTTTCTCTCTCTCTCCCTCTCCCCCCCCCCCCGAAAACACAGAGAGAGGCTCTCAAATCTCTTATTTCGGGACAGACCTCACCATGACCTCACCATTCATCAGTGCATTCTGGCTATATATGAAACATCTTTTCCGTATCGTGAAGACAATGTCACACTTTGCTTTACGCACAGAGCGGTTTCCTTTCACCTGTTCGCCCTGTTCCACACCCTCCTTTTAATAATATTTTTTTTAAAGCATTATATACATGAAGACTGGGACACACTGTCAAACGGAGTGCCAAGGATACCCCAGTCACCCATGATTTTAATTTGCCCAGGTGTAGGCAGATTGGTGCCATGGGCCTGCGCCCCTGAGTCCTTTAAGCAGCTTGCAATGTGTCTGCTTTATTTCACACCAGCACTGTGCCCCACAGAACCTAATATTGACTAACAAACAAGCAAAAGGGAATATTCCCTGCTCCCACAAGCTTACAATCTACCGTATTTTTCGCTCTATAAGACGCACCAGACCACAAGACGCACCTAGTTTTTGGAGGAGGAAAACAAGAAAAAAAATATTCTGAATCTCAGAAGCCAGAACAAGCAAGAGGGATCGTTGCGCAGTGAAAGCAGCAATCCCTCTTGCTGTTCTGGCTTCTGGGATAGCTGCGCAGCCTGCATTCGCTCCATAAGATGCACACACATTTCCCCTTACTTTTTAGGAGGGAAAAAGTGAGTCTTATAGAGCAAAAAATATGGTAACTTTTGCCATGGGGGAGACAAAGGGAACCAAGGAGAGACAAGGAAGAGGCTTCTGTAGGTAACTACGGATAAATACAGGCATTAAGGCTGAGCTGTACGCTCTCAGTTCTAGCACAGCTCTTGCTAGCCCACTAAGTATTGCACGCAAATGTGTGTAACTGAACAGCCATAGCTCCCCTTTCCCCACCGCGCTGATAAAGCTGCTTTGGGTGAAATGTGAAATGGAGAAGCAGCAGGTGGGAAAAGGTTAAGCATCCCCTCTTAATGTGGTTTTCCTTGAATGGGGGGTGGGAATGCTGAAGGCCACAAGGCTTTGGTCACGTATGTTTGCATGTTGGCATCGTCTCGGGGGCCAAAGTAGTGTAACCTAAGCCATATCTTTGGCTCCTGCGATGGAGGTTCTCTCCTATTTAGATAAACAATATGTGGGTGCACCTGATGAGGACTAGGACCATGCGGCATCTGGATTAATTAAAAAACATTTCTCCTATGCCATTTTCCTGCTGAAAATCACCTCCCTCGCAACCTGCACACACAGACCTTGAAACAGCTATTTGCCCCTGAAGCTCAGACCAGGGGGAGAGTCAAGGAGGACCCAAGAAAGGAGGGCAAACATTGCAGGCAACATTTTAGATCCTCAGACCTTCCTTGGTAGAAGCAGCTTCAAGGTGCTATAATCAGTGCTTTTTTTTCTTTAAAAGAATGTTTAGGGGTACTCTCATTTTCCTACTCATATTGAAATACTGCCCCTCAGTGAGGCCCAACTCAGATTCACAAAATGTTTAGGGGTATGCGTACCCCCAGAAAAAAAGCACTGGCTATAATAATCTGCACCCCTTAACTCTGTAGACAGCTGTTCCTCAAAGAATGGATATGATTATTGCAGAAGCAAGAATATCAGCATTTTTTCCTCAAAAGTGTCAAAAGGGTATATTTAGATTCAAATATTGCTTTCCATTTTTGCTCGCATGTGAATTGCCAGTATTCTTCTAATGTTTTTTTTCTAATTTACTCATTTTTAAAAAAATAATAATTAGTATACCACTGATTGGTTTAACACATGTAATTTTATATTCCTCATTAATTTTCCACTCTGTATATGATACATTGTAAATGTTGATATTTTTAATTCAACAATTGTGTAGCTTTTGAATTGATAGCCTAAATTTTTCTACAGAGCATAATTTTTCACTGGGTGAATGCCTTTTAATTACGGCGACATTCCAATTAGCTTAGTGTATTTAAAATAATTCCACAAAACCTGTTTTTTTCTTTTAAAACAATCAAATGACAGAAGATAAGCATCTTTATATATATGTAAAGCTAAAGCAGCTTCAAGCCTCATTTTCTATTGTAAAGGAATAATATATAATTGAATATGTTTACAAGGAAACGTGTCTCTTGTTTTTATATATACAGATATTTAGAAAGATAATAACAGTGATAAAAAACCACCATAATTTGAGGTGGGGAAACAATGGCTAAGCTATGGGAAAACTAAAGGCTAATTTAATTTTCCTTCAGGAAACTTCATATAAATATAAGATAATGAAAATTATCTACAATTGTGAGACATGTTTCTAGCATTGGGGCTGAACTTTTCCGAGAGTGTAGCTTCTACTGTGAAATAACTACTACTATTATTTTTCTACTTAAGATCTGTGATGAGAAGATGATGATGAATCCTTAGGGAATCCATTTTGAATAAAAATGTTTTTGTTGTATCTGTGCTCTTCTAAAGGACAAAATACCTTCTGTATAAAAAACTTTAAAGTCATGGGTGAGTTCACACTAGAAATACTCAGTAGGGACCTTAAAAGGGCCATTGATATGAGCTATTTTTATTAAATTAAATTAAATTTATATACACCCTTCATCTGAGGATCACAGGGCAGTTTATAATATAAAGTTGGAGAACTTTCAAACCCCTTCTTTTAAAATATTGATAAATACTGACATATGGCTATTTGGAGATACTGTAGTCCAAAAGACTCGGATTCATATTCCTGAATAATTGTTTAGCAACACCAGTCTTTGCTCAATAGGCTCTACAGGTAAAACGTACTCTTATGATTATTGTTGATCACAAAGTACTGTTGATAGTAATTGCATATGGACAACTTTTCCAAAGTACTCAAGTTACACACGTTTGGCCGTTTCAAATGTAGCACTATGCCATACTTCGACATTATGAGAGCTTGTACTCTCCCCTTTTTCTTCTGGTGTAGCTGCAAAGAGGCTTTGGAAGGTTTCACTCCCATTTTAGATTAACCACAGCTTTTCATACCATCTAAACCCAGACAAAACAAGGTTAATCTTAACTAGGTATTGCTGGAATCAAGCTCTTTTTCAAACCATAGTTTATGAAGCGGGCTTGTTTTTGTTAAGATTAGCCACTGTTTAGAGTCCAGAGAACACACAAAAGCAAAGAATACAAAAAACCACTGCACGACACCACCACAACCCTGTATTTGTACTTGAGAAACTAATGGTGAGTCTAGACCTTCCGTTACAAATCGGAAAGCGGTAGCCTACACAAATCATGAATTAGGCTCCTATTTTGAAAGCAGAGAAAGAAAATATGAGAGGGGTTTTTGTTAACAAAGCATCATTTTGCTGGCTGCTGATAAACAGGTAATGTTGAGTGTGGGGAAGGGGTCGTTTTAGGAAGTTGTGAGTGGGTGAGGGATCTTGATGGGAGTTATTTCTCTGTATTAAAAAACTAAATCTTTACATTTAAAAAGTATGTCTCACATGGCCCTTTCCCTACACAGAACTAACCTTAATGTAAAGAAAAATGCACCTGCTTGTATGCTGCAACATATCTGATGCTGCCATGAATATCTCTTTTGCTATATATATATATATATATATATATATATATATATATATATATTATTTCCAGTAGCACCTTAGAGACCGACTAAGTTTGGAGGATTGGGAAAGACTTTGGAAAGATGGTTTAAGATTCACTGCATGCACAGTTATAAAAGAAAATGTTATGAAAATTATTTACCAATGGTATGTAACACCTGTGAAGTTAGCAAAAATGTATAAGATAAGTAACAAATGTTGGAAATGTAAAGAAAAAGAAGGTACCTTTTTTCATATGTGGTGGGAATGTAAGAAGGTAAAATGCTTTTGGGAAATGATTTATAATGAATTGAAGAAAATGTTGAAATATACATTTGTTAAGAAACCAGAAGCATTTTTACTAGGCATTACAGTTAATGAGATAAATAAGAAAGAAAAGAAGTTATTTTTATATGCAGTGACAGCAGCAAGAATATCGATGGCCCAGAAATGGAAACAGGAGGAATTACCTACGATAGAAGAATGGAGAACTAAAATGATGGATTATGCAGAACTGGACAGAATGACAGGAAGGATCCGGAATCGACGAGATCAAAGATTTACAGAAGATTGGGAAAAGTTTATCCAATATATGCAAAAACTGAGTGATAATAAAATTACATTTGTAAGCTTTAAGGAAGCTCTGTGAGAGGAAAGGGTTAAAAGGGCAGAAATGTGTAAAAAGTAACAATAGGAAGGAATGGCAGACAAATTGAGGGAAGTCAAAAAAGAGAAGTAAGATGCAATTAAGATGTATGGTATGTATAAATTTGTTTTTGTATTTGAAAACTAATAAAAATATAATATATAAAAAAAATAGAGACCGACTAAGTTTGTTTTTGGTATAAGCTTTTGTGCACATGCACACGAAAGCTTATACCAAGAACAAACTTAGTCGGTCTGTGAGGTTCTACTGGATAATTTTTAAATTTTTAAAAATATACTTTGACTGCGTCACACCAACACGCCTACCTACCTTAATCTCTTTTGCTGCAATTGCAGAGGCCAAAAGCTGAGGCAGCATAATCGTAGCCAAAGAGATACTTGTATGATTTTCATACCTGACGACGAACGCGGTTATATACTACTTTTCATTCCTAGCAGTTGTCTTCATGAAGAAAAAATTTTTTATACATGAAGCAGTCCGAAAAACCACTCCTTGTCGGACACCATGGAGCTCCTTCGTTGATTAAGGAAAGTAAGACTTGACTTTACTTCAGTGGAAAGGGAGGTTGGTGAGCAGATTGCTTTATGTTTGGTCTGGGCTGGAAGGGGCTACAATAACCTTACAGCTCTTTTATCCATTATCCTGTGGAGAATAATGTGGGGGGAACATCGTGCTTCAAGCAGGCACCTCTATCTAGCCCCTGGGCAGTGGCGCCGGCTTGCACCCCACAACTGCACGTGCCTGGGGCTGCCCGCTGTCTCCAGGGTGCACATGCATGCTGCAAGGCGCACGTACTATGTCATTACACCCTTCGTGGTGTGCGCACTACTACGTCAGCGAGATGACGTCACTTGCGCACATAGCAGGGCACAGTGACATAGCGTTGCGTGCTCCAGGGGGTGGGTAGGTGTGATGATGTCGTCTCACTGCACTTTATGGGTGCCCTGCACCCTCGTTCAACATTTTGTGGGAGCCATGGCACCCAGGGCCCCTGCACCTACACCCCCAGGCCTACTTCCTGTCCACACTCTGCATAAGCCAGTCTTTGTGTCTTTCCCAAGGGCTTTTGCCTGGCTGAAATGTGCCTTCGATCTGCAATAAAGCACCTTGCAGGCCTGGATGTAGTATGGAGACATGTGTGTGTGTAGAAACCACTGGGGGGGGGTGGTGGCTGGAATTCAGCCTATTGTACAAAAATAAGAGCCACGTCCTTTACCCTCCCCAGTTTTGCCTGTGGCCCCACCCACTATTGGCATATGGCAGGGGTCAGCAAACTTTTTCAGCAGGGGGCCGGTCCACTGTCTCTCAGACCTTGTGGGGGGCTGGACTAAATTTTTTTTGGGGGGGGGTGGATGAATGAATAACCCAGAGATGCACTTTAAATAAAAGCACACATTCTACTCATGTAAAAACACACAGATTCCCAGACCATCTGCAGACCGGATTTAGAAGGCGACTGGGCCGGATCCGGCCCCCGGGCCTTGGTTTGCCTACCCATGGCATATGGCCCCCAGAAGGTTATGGCTCACTAGAAAATGTGGCTCTCCAGACTCAAAAAGCGCTTCCCCACCCCTGCTAAGCAGAGTTGTGCTTTCCAGATGCTTCTGTGGCCTCTGCTCCAGCCGGCAGCCATTTATACCTCTGGACTCTTCTGTGATGTGCCAAGATTAGTAGGCCTCCCTTTCCTCTCTCTGCGCTGGGGTTGCCTGTTCTGAGGCAGCCACAGGTGAAAGAGAGGACAAGGCTCCTCTGTCACCATGAATAATTGTGGAGAAGAGGGTAAGTTCAGCAGACCTGGCTTGTCCTATAAGCGTACCCTCCTTCCCCTCTCTGAAAACTGGTCACTCTTCCTATGCAATACCCCATCCTGATCCCACAAGCGCCAACATTTCTCAAATGAATATAGGGACATTCTCTTCTACATCAGGAAGCTTCTCCCGTGTTTGATCTTGCCTCACACATCTGTCACCTTGAGCCAATTACAACCTCGCAGTCTAACCTGCCTCACAGGAATGTTGTGAAGAAAAAATGTACAAGCAAATGTACAACGCTTTCAACACATAAAATCAACAGGAATGAAATAAAATGCTAGCTGTAAGCTGCTTTGAGTCCTTGTCAGAGAAAAAGGTGGGTAATCAAAGGTGGGTTTTATATCTTGATTTTATTCTGTGAACTGCCCTGAGAGCACCAGGTATAGGGTGGTATATAAATTAAACAAACAACCAAATAAATAAATAAAACAATAAATACATACCAGAGAGTAAATCCTATTGAATTCAGTGAGAGTTAGTTCTGAGTAAAAATGCTTAGGATTGCAGTCTAAGGTCGCCCAGTCTTTACCCAGTTACCTGGGAGTAAGTTCCATTGAATACAGTAGGACTTACTTCTGAGTAGACAGGGTCAGGCTCCATTTTCCAATAAAGGAATAAACACTCTACATGTTTCCTTTAAAAAATGGCTGGCTCAGGAAGCATTGCAATTGAAGAATTTAAAGTGGATAAGTTACCTTTGCCTTCGAAATTATAGGAACGACTTTGTATGCCAGCTTCGCTGTTCCCTTCATTTGGTGCAGGTATTTTATTTTCAGTATAAACAGGACTCCATTTTTCACACACACACCCCACACCACTTTTAATTGTTCTCAAAAGTTGTGGACGGGGCAATCGGGCATCAGAGCAGAAATGGGGCTGGCTTCTGTAATTCTGGGACTGTCCCTGCAAAACTGGGATGTGCAAGCACCACCTGCACACTATTCAAGGTGCAAGCACCTGCCCCACTGTAACCCAGGCCCCTTACTGCTTTGGCACAAACACAGGCACTGCCAATGAATGATGCTTCTGTGGTCCCTGTGGCAATGGGAAATTTCAGGGAGAAATTTTCAGGAAAGGGCTAAGCGGCAAGCCTCGTTGCAGTTAGGCGGTGGCTCCATTCGGCCGCAGATTTTGGGGTGCCATTAAAGTGCAGGGAATTGTGGGTTAGATTTTATTAGTATTATTAATTTTTGCCATTGCCGGGAAGGGGTAGAGGAGGCAGATTGTTCTGCCAAAATGTCTCTGAGTGTCTCTTTGCTGAGGAGGCTATTGAGCGGGGACAGAGCTAGGCCTTTAGAGCAGAAAGAGTGTCTGACAGACTGGAGATATTGGCGGGCGGGCGGGGGGGTTGGATGTCTGGAGTCCTGGCAGGGGTGGGGGCTATATTGGGCTCAGGGATCTCCCCTCAGCCGCCTCTCATGTCCTGAAATTCCAGTTTCAAGGGGTAGAACTTTGAACAAAGCCTCGATTGACGAGGTGCCCGCTGGTGCCATGGCAACGCCGGCTCTGTCTTGCATGGGCAGAGTGTGCCAAGAAGGTGCCATGGTGACGCCCGAGAGGCGCGCGTAAACCTGTGAAATCCCCGCAGCCGAGGAGGAGGGCAATTGTTTGCCCTGGGCACTCTCCTTAAAGAAGGCACATGCCCCTTCCCCACCCCATTCCCCTGGGTAGGGATGGCTTGGCAGCGGTTTCCTCTCCTAAGCCGTCTCTGTGCAGCTGTTATTTGGGGAGAGGCAAGCTCAATAGGGTGCCCCCCTCAGTTGGCACAGGCTGTGTGCTGGGCCATTGTTGTGCTCTATACCAGCCTGCTGAATAGGAGGTGGCATCTGTTTTCTTCCAGCGATGGGAACTTCATCTCCAAAGCCCTGGCATCAGATTAGGGGGCGATTGGGTTGGGGGAGAG
Organism: Podarcis gaigeae; assembly: GCF_964106915.1. NCBI lineage: Eukaryota > Metazoa > Chordata > Lepidosauria > Squamata > Lacertidae > Podarcis > Podarcis gaigeae. The sequence goes on along the minus strand of NC_139694.1, from coordinate 33,095,995 downwards.
AACACTTTTATTGTCCGAAGGGGGCATTGCGTTTCTATCACTAATGCAGCTCACACAGAGAAGGCAGAGACTCGGTGCCAACAGCCATGACCCAGTCTGCCCCTGGCTGGCAGCTTTGCCAGTCTCCTTGTGCCACCCCCTTCCCTTCTACCCATGCCAACATGCCCACCCCCACCCCCTCCTGGATAGGCTTTCCGTGGGGAACGGGGCGAGTGCTAGCAGGCAGCAGAGCAGACGAAACAAGAAAAGCCGATCTTCAGAGTGAAAGCAAGTGAAAGAGAAAGGGCAGGTGGGGGGGGAGTGCAGTGGAATGAGGCGAAGCTGACACCAGGACTCCTGGGTTCTTTCCCATATTCTGGAAAAGCAGAGAAGGGGGTCTAAGTGGGCTGTCCAAAGTCTGTTTCTGGGGCCTAATCTGGCCCGCCAGTTGGTTTAATCTCTGGCCTCTGTGGCAGTTTTATTTCCTGGGGTAAAATCCTTTAAAAAACCCTCGACAACTTAAATCCTAAAAAAAAGCTCAATAACTTCAACCATTAAAAAAAGGTCAACAGCTTTGGTCGGCCCTCACGGGCCCCCACATCATCAAATCTGGCCCTCTTAGAAAAAAGTTTGGACACCACTTTAAGCAGTGGGGCAGGAGCTGGTGTCCCCATTCCATTATTAAGAAAACACTATCCCTGATTTCTGCACCCAGTTCTGTTTCTCTGTATATTAACAGGACAATTAGTGCCACAATTACAAGGTTTTAAATAAGCGAAATATATAGCTCAGGTACTACTGCGTCCATGGTTTGTTCACAATATATCATATAATGGTGTCACCTTATGCTAGATTGTAAAATGACATAATATACCAAATCCTGCCACACAATCTTCCTGCTACACAATCACCTATTTCATTTTGGAAACTAGTGTTAACAGGCGATTAATAAATGTAAGTTATAATCAAATTAATAAGCAGCCTAGTCCTGAAGTTTCTCTAATACTGGTTGGGGACAACTTTTGCATGGCAGACTTTACATTTAGTGTTCGGCTCTGCAGTGGTCAAGGAAATTTTTGGATTTTCCCCAAAATTAAAGAAATAACTCCTTTTCCAAATTTGAGGAGGACGTTTTAGTTATTATTATTAGTGGCACTGTTGTAGTTATTGTTATTATTATTGTTATTAGCCTTTATTGGCATAAGTTTAAACAACAAGATCATAAAATCACCCAAAGTCATCCAAATACATTAATAATCCAAACATATACAATATGTAAAAGACTAGATAGCCACCACTGAGAAAAGCTGGCAACTTTAAATTTTGCTTTAAAAATCTCAGCACTGAATATGCATCAACAAGATGTCTGACTTATCAAAAATGGTGGGATAGCATCATCAGCAAAGCCCCAAACATAGGAGACTTGTCTCTGGAAGACAGAAAGAAGATTACCAGTAGCAGACAAATGAAGTTGATATGTGTGGATTATAATCTAAACAATCGAGCAGGATAGAACTTTCCATGTTATTCATCCTTTTCAGGTAGCAAAAGGGAACTGGAAATATCTATACCTTGCTATATGACATATCAAGCATGATTCCACATCCATCGCCTGCTCTGGGATCCTTTAGAAATGGCATTAACACGAGCGCACCCCCAGTGTCCCTCCCTAACAAGTGGGGAGACTTTTGTGATAAAGCCGTACAGAAGTGGGAACTGTCTTTGTAACGTGAAATTTCCTTCCAAATGTTGTTATTATTAATGCCTTATAAAACCACCGCTAGTTTTATTTGGTCAGCCCTTTTTGGGGGATTAAGAAAATAGATTAAAATCATTACACAGATCCTATTTATGACTTTTTAACTGGATATTGTACGGTGTACTTTTATGTGTTAACACTGTGCTTTGGGAAAGGAGTCAGCATGGAATATGAGTAAGTTAAACTATTTGGATCAGTGAGTGAAACGCTGGCTCCATCCCCTCCCAAACCACCTACACAAGAGCAAACAGTCATGTGTGTGTGCGTGTGTGAGAGGGTTTTCTCCATCTTTCACCTCCCTTCTTTTCTGCCCGCCCCATGTCCACTTAGCTCCTTGACCCTCCACCTCCATTCAGACTTCCCTTCCCACCTCTTCTTGCCCCCCAAATTTGGTCTTTTGCTGCTGCCCCTTGCAGCACATGTCTTCTCCTGCCCCTCTTTGTGTTTTGCCTCCCCAACCTTTCAAGTGAAGAAGGACTGAACTCTTATTCCTGACAACCAGTTTTCTATATCTATATCTAAATATCTATACGGATAGTTCAATTATGGGACACCCCCCCCCCATGAGACAGCCCAAACAGGTTTACTACCTCATCTGCCTGGGAGAGCAGATCTGCATACACACCAAACATTGAAAGCGTGTTATTTCCCTCTAGAAACTCTGGAAACTGTAGTTTACCTTGCAAAGAGCTATAATTCCCAGCATCCTTAACTATCTGATGGTGCAACCGTGCTTGTTCACATGTCTGCCTCCAGCTGTATGTTTAAAAGTGGAAGGTTGCGAACTGACATATATATAATGGCTGTTAAAGGGTGGGGAGTGTGTAATGTTAACTTCAAAAGAGGTCATAAATTGGGAGGGGGGTTAATCCCACCCCTCCAATTGCTTGGGGTATTTTTCCTCCCTTGGCTGGTGGTTTGCTTCCAATTTTGGAGGTGGGGAGAGTAGTGCCTGAGGTAACCGAAGCCTGCCACACCACTTTCTGCATTATCAGGGAAGATACATTAACAGCCCTCTAACATTTCTCTGATGAAAATAGGGACGTCCCATTCCATAGTAATAATTTTACTGTTTTTACCCCACACATCTTACTGGGTTGCTCCAGCCACTCTGAAGCACTTCCAACATATATTAAAACATAATAAAACATTAAACTTTTTTTTATTAAAAAAAACTATAAAGGATTGCTTTCAGACAGTTCGGGGGTCGGATAACATACCCTCCAACTTTTCTCCAGTGAAAATAGGGACATCCTAAGGAAAAGTGGGACATTCCTGGATGAAATCAGGACTCAGCTATACTGCTGCAAATAAAATGATTTAAATGTGTTGTAAAGTGCAATATACAAATGTGACACTAGATGGCAATGGTGAGCTATGGCAAATTCAGTATATATTTTTCAGAACTTTTTTTTTAAAAAAAGCATTTTCACAGCGTTTTTTATATGTGTGTAGATGCCACCTCAGAAACCGGGACGGCTTCTCCAAATCAGGGATGACCCTACAAAATAGGGACACTTGGAGGATCTGCTAATGAAGATTCTCCTCAATCCTGAGGAGGCCTGTACTTCTATATCTCTTTAATATACTTGCCATACTGTATTTACCATACATATTCAGAAAAGTGAAAATGCTACCTATTTACCCATGTGCACATACACACAGACGTGAATTGTGAGAGTGAGAAAAATCTCTCTTCCTCCAAGCACCGTCATTTGAGTCGCATTTGTAAGGAGCATAACTGCACCTGAACATCTGCAAATTCTGACACCCCTTCCAGACAGCTGCTTCCTCTAGCAATGTTTTATCAGTGACAGGTTGCTGAATTAATATACCTGACATACTTTAGCCACATTTGGACTGTGCCAATCTTTGTGTGCATCACTGTTAGTCAAAAATGACTTGCGGGATAATTGCGGGTGGCACAGAATAGATAGCAGCACCAAGCAAGCAGACCATCGCCCTTGGAGTTAAAGGCGCAAGAGAAGGCTGGGCCAGCTTTCTTCAAAGCGCTCCCTGTCAAACTCCTTGTGCCGGCAACTACATTTGCAAATAGCATTGCGTGCTAAAGCAATACCTTGCTTAGAGTGCAATCTCAAACAGAAAGGAAGGAAATTCATGTTTTGAAAGTTGCTCAGTTTAGAAATAAGTTGATCAAGAATTTAAAATACTTATTAAATAAAGGGACCTGCAAATGTTCAAATTCTCTGAAAACAGCATGGAAACATTCTATTTTAAAAGCATTTTTATTTTATCTATCTGCAAACAGTTAATATTTACTCTGGCATCTCTGTAATTTTTTTAAATTGTGTGTACACAGCAGTGCTTTATATGTGTATGCAGATAATGGTTCGGTGTGGTGCTACAAGTAATACCTACTCGGTTTTTTTGCACCGAACGATGATCACGTCATATTTTTCATCTCCACTTCCCATTGCTAACTATTTCAATACTTTGGGCCTTTTCACCCGACAGGTGGCTTCTCTTCCTTTTGGTGCAGCTGGCTCCAATTGTTTACAATTTACTTGATCATCTATATTTTGTCTGCCCCCTAATTCACTCCATGTGGCTTTACATACATCCACAGTGTCCACGTACCTTAGAATTAAACTGGAGAAGCTGGGGTGCCCTGGGAATGCACAGACAAGTTATGCACACCTGCCACCCTTTTTAGAGGGTTTTAGAGGGTCTTTTGATGCATGTGTTGTTTTTTTTTAATGATTTAAGAGAATAGCAATGGTGCAATGTTACCACACTTGCAGTGAAATTATGCTGCAGTTTTGCACAGATGTGCAAGAGATTGTTATGAAGTAAAAGGAGGTAAATGGCACTATCTATGTCACCTTTTGTGCCAGAGAGTGTATAGCCACAGGAAGAACAAACAGGTACACAGGCAGCCCCTAGGTTTTCAGCATGGATGTAGATCAGCTGTCCAAACTACCTGTTAGAGGTACGCCTGGCATTTTCACTGTACAGTTTTTGGCGAATGCTGAAGGCTCGCTTCTCTACCCAGGCTTTGACATATGAGATGTATGCTTTCAAGACCCACCCTATTCCTGTGACTGTAATTTGTTTTATCCTTCTTAATACTGAATTTTAAATGGTTGTAAACAGGGCCGTCTTTAGCATATGCGCCACTGGGGGTGCAAAGATCCGCCCAGGGCCCCCAAATTTAGTTTAGCCAACCCCCAAATTAACTTTAATTGAGGGTTTTTTTAGGGGGCAAACTCAAAGTTGTTGAGGAGGGGGGCAGGGACTTTCGATTCATTGCTTTTCACTGCTGCCAATCGAGAGGGACCAGTATACAGTAGGTATACATTCCCCCCCCAAAAAAAAATTTGGCGCCCGGGTGCACCCCTGCACCCCTGGGTAAAGACGGCCCTGGCTGTAAACCACCCTCAGTTCTGCTGGTGAAGGGCAGGTAATTTATTGTTAAAATTACTACTACTACTACTACTACTACTACTACTACTGTTACTATTAATTTACTGAGCATATTGCTTAACATTTAATGTGTCTATTTATCACTGCAAACAGCGGCTGCTGGGCTCCCTGTTCAGGACTGGGGCTGCAGCATGTGGGGAGAGAAGAGTTTGACATTTTCCATCGGGGCACCGATCCTAATGGAGCCCCACCCCCACAGCAGCAAACTGCTATTTGGCATGGGAGCTGACGCTCTGTTTCGGTTTGGCACTGGCTCAAAGAAAGTCCAACGTTTGACAACAAGCGTAAGTTTCACAATGAGTCCTGTAGCGGGGAGAACTTTCACAGACTGTACGTTCGCACCAGCCTAAGACAATTTGATGCCTGAGGCTGTGTACACATTACCATTTTCTCTAGCTCCAGTGCACGCCCGGCACCGGCTTTTGAATCTGTGTGCACACAACACTGCCCACGATGCAGTCTTGCAGCTTCTTGGGAAATACCTTAAGAAATACCGCATTGCGCATGTGCAGGTGGCGGCTTCACGAATAGGAGCCTGGGGGCGGGGAGACCAAGCAGGTAATGTGCATCAGGTAAATGCATCTCTGCTCCCTTTTTGGTGTGCACAACAATGTGCAACTGCACTGACCTCGTTGTGTTTTAAGCCGCTAATATGTACGTAACATCAGACTGGGAATCCAAATGGTATTCTTGCTAACTCGCCCTGACTTGGTGGAACGCTCTGTCACAAGAGACTAGGGCCCTGCAGGACTTGACATCTTTTTGCAGGGCCTGCAAGACAGAGCTGTTCCGCCTGACCTTTGGTTTGGACTCGGTCTGACCCTTATGTTTCCCTCCCCTTACGGTTTTGATCCATGGGCTACTTTTAAAATGAGACTGCATTTTAACCTGTATTTTAAATTGTGTCCCCCCCCCCCATTATGTTTTTATTGTAATTTTACTGGTGTTAGCCGCCCTGAGCCTGGTTCTGGACGGGGAGGGCGGGATATAAATAATAATAATAATACTTATTATTATTATTATTAACTAACATAGGGCACAAACCCTCTGAGAAGCCACCCTGTGCTAGCCTCACCGAATAGCCACTTCCAGGACCAGTTCCAGGTTCAAGCTCCCACTCAGCCTGGCAGTTTCCATTCGTTCCAATGCAGCTTGGCCAGAAGTGGGTGACTCCCCTTATCTCATGGTCAAGGCACCTCTGAATCGAGAATATAAACTGCCCATGTCATCCCATATTAGATTAAACCAGTTTTCAACCAGTGTGCCGTGGCACCCTGGGGTGCCTTGAATGATGGTCAGGGGTGCCGTGGGGAACACTGGCCTCTGTCCCTCTTTCCTTCCCTCCCTCCTCTGATGCCCTCTTGTGTCTCTGCCTCCAAAAGGCTTGCACAGGTGTTTGTTGCAGCATCCCTAGCTACAAGCTGTGCAGGTGAATGGTGCCTCTGGGGCTGGTCAGGGGGCAGCTCAGAGACCAGGGGCAGCAGTAGCGGCTGCCCAGAGGACTCCCAAGGAGAGGGGAGAGGGGAGGAGGCCGAGGAAACACTCCACAAGGGAGGGTGTTCAGAGAAGTGTGAGAGGTTGTCAGTTCTGCAGGCTCCTGAGCCCCAAAGGTGCACCCTAGGAAGAAGGTAGTTGGTCAAGGGAGCCGTGGAGATAAAAAGGTTGAAAACATCTGGGTTAAACTATTGTGAGATGGTACTCAAGAATTCTGAAGTGCTATGGGCTACTTTAAAATGAGGGAGACACACACTGAAATTTGACATTCGTGGGTTTCTGAAGCAGAGGTACTTATGTGACCATGAACAGAAATCATTTGCTGTTCAGCCTTTAGTTTTGTCTGCCCCTAGCACCTGTCTGGACAACTTGTATCGGTGGTAGAGGCAACCAATGGCAAGAACACAGCTGGCAATGTATGCGGTAGGTTATCTCACATGGGTTGCCGCATGGCAATGTGTGTGGAAGATATGGCAGCATTTGTGTTGATGCCACATGGTTTCCTAGATTATGTTAGGGAAGTCACTGTCTCTGGTTACTGACTTACAAAATGTGGGGGAGTGGAAATGTTCTACCGCACCGCGTGGTGAACGAAGACAGAATGTAAAGCACTTTACTGTAGAAAAAACACACACCCAATAATCATCGTATTTTTTGTTTGACTTGAAATTATCTCATGGACAAACCAGAGTGACAAAGTAGGAGTTGTCAAATTGATGTGCGACTCAAATGCTATGGGAGTAGTGCTCAAAAACAGCGGTGAGTTAGTAGCTGGAAGAATGGTGATGTAGATTATCATCATGATAAAGGTATCAAACACCAGCTATTACTTCCCCTACTTGTAATATTTATATATTTTTTATTCTTATTATTAATCATTTTTCTGAAAAAAACATAAGGCAGTGTACAAAATTTAAAACACAAAAATGAAGAATCAATATTGTTACTTTTCCATAGATTTGCTATAATTGATAGCAGCATAAAAGTCTAATAAAATAACAGAATCTCAATCAGGAAATACAAAACCTATAAAAATAGCAGATTTAAAATCAGAGTAGCCAACCAAGCCTGCTGAAACAGAAATGTCCTTATAAGATACCTGAAGACCTACAACAGATTACTAGTGAGCGCAGAGAATGACGTTAAGGTACTAAATCAATAAAATATATTTCTGTACCAGATATATATACGGTATATAATACTAAAAATAACTTTACAAGGATAAACTTGTTGGCCACACAAGACATACAAAAATAAGCCATAATATTAACATTATGATTGATATTTGTACATCTCATTGGCCAATTAGATTATCCTTGTAAAGTCATTTTTAAACACACACACACATACACAGTAAAGGAATATATTTTAATTACTGAGTACCTTGACTTCATTTTGAGTACCTCTTCTATGGTCAGGAAGTATATCCTCTAGGTTTGTTAGAATTCTAATGAGAACATTTCATAAATTGGTACCCACTACCATGGAGAATACACACACCAATGTGATTTCACATATCTACAAGATTTCCATCCTTGACCTTAATTGCTAGGCAGGTTCATAAGGAAGTAGATAGACAGTCCCTAATGTAAATGAGTCCTGGTCCATTTAGGACTCTTAATACTAACATCAACACTATAAAGTTGATATAAACGAGGTGTAGAAACAAATAGGAAACCAGCGAAGGTAGAAGTAATATGTCACCAATGCAAAATGCCACCAAAAATTTCCCTCCTTGATGTAGAGAAACAAGGTTTAGAACAGTGGGGGGTGAGGTTTCCTTTAGCCCACTTACATAGAACTCTTGCAGGCAGCATACAGCCTGACTAGCAGCTGGCAAGTTCCTAATAGTTATTTTAAAAAAACAAAACAAACCTCAGCAGAGCCACGTACTCACTGGTTGGATTTAGGTGAGCCAGTACTATTCAACCCGAGCCCCACATCTGCAAGACAGGGAATAATAATACTGGCCTACTTTACATGGCTGTTGCAATGATTATTGAGAGTATGTATGCAGAGCACTCAGAACACATAAAATTACCCGTGCAAATTCTACCTATTTTAGTGGTATTGTTGATATTAAAGCTCACCCTTCCTGTACACAACATTCAGCATCTGAGGTCCTGCTCTGTGTGCCCCTGCTGACTGAAGGTGCGTAATAGGAGCAGGGCCTTTTCAGTGGTGACACCAAATTTATGGAATGCCCTCCCCATAGAGTCTAGCTTGGCCCAACACCAAGCACTTTCAGCATCAGGCAAAAGAACCAGTTTTTCAAGAAGTCCTTCAGAAGCAGCTTTAATATTAATATATATATATATATATATATATATATATTGCAGGGTTGGGGAAGGAAAATTTTGCATGCAAAAGTTCCGAAGTTCAATCAGTCACTGAACACAATTGTCTGACTCAGTATGACAGATTCCTGTGTTCCTGTGGTGGATTAAGCAGCATTTACTGCTGTTTTGCTGCTGGAATGAGGTTTGTTTCCCTGTTTGTTTCCCTGTTTTAAAAAACAGATGGTTTCTGTTTTTTTATTGTTCTGGGACTTTTTATTTTCATTCGATTATTCTCTTTTGCTGTTGTTTGTCTTTTAGTTTATCTGTTTGCAGTTTGATGTTTACTATTTAAATAGCTGGTTGTAAGTCACATTGACTTCACTTTTTTTAAAAAAACAAAACAAAACCCTAAATGAGTCAATGAATGGATGGATTTTTCTGACCAGGTTTTGAGCCTTAAAGCCCCACAATGCATCTGATGGGGCTGGTGTTAGGAATTCTTCATTTGAACAGCAGAAAGCAGGAGAAAGGAGGACTTGGGGATCATAATGCACACCATCAGGAAGAGTGAGGCAGACTGCTGCAGGTAGAAAATTTGGGAGCACCATTTAAAGGCAGCAACTTTTCAATGATTCTTACCACTGGGATGGGGAATTTGGATTTTATGCCACCAGCACCAGCATTTTTTGCTGATTACCTCTGCTATAATCATTTCTACAAAGGAACTGGCATGCTCAACATCACTTGAGATGAAAATACATGCAGCCTTTTCACCACACGTGCACACTGTTCAGCATGGCAAGCATGTACATGGGAGTACATGCAGATTTCCTATATTTCTGTCATATGTGAGGGAGCCCTCACACCACCCAAATACATTTCAGGGTGGACCAGAATGTGTCAGGCTGACACTATTGGGCTTGGAGTCATTGTTCCCAAATTTATAAAAAGAGAAAGACAGAGAGATTTGGGAGAGGGGGGTTATGACTCTCTCAAGCTAGCATGTCACTTTAAAAAAATGTTTCTGTTCAATGATTTTCATAGTTAACAAGGGTACCTACAACATCTTTGTTTTCAATTCATAGAGTCCTTTCTACAAGTCAGTTGCATTCAGTGCGAGACACTGCTGTCATAGACCTTGTGAGGATGTAGGGGAGCAAATAGGGGAGGGGGGAGAGAGAAAGAAGGCGGGTAATGATCTTTCATTCTTTCGCTTAGTAGGATGTGACTTTTTTGACAGCCTTCTCACAGAGAACACTTTTTCGTGTTCTCTCTGCATGCTGTGGGAGAGTCAAAGTTCAAAGCACGAGCCATTTCCCCTCCCCTCCTTCTCAGAGGTATGTCACTGGAGTAAATAAACAGTAGGGCTATGCTTGAGCATCTCAATCAATCCCTCCCCCAGGCATGACAACGCCCACCTGTGCCCTGCATTGCCTGTGTTGTGCTGACACCAGCAAAGTGGTGCCTTTAACATTATAGAATTGTTTCAATTTTTGTGTGTGACAGTGAACTGCCTTTGGTCATTCAGAAGTGAGACACAAAGTTGGGAATGAAATATATTTCTATATATTTAAAACACAAGTAAAATACCCGTCCCAAACCACCCCGTCCCCCTGGCACTGCCCCTTCTACCTACCTAGCTACAGCGTTGGCACAGGTGGTCCCCTCCTGCCCTTGCAAACGTCTGCAGCAGCCAGGAGCCAGACAATTCTGCCTGCAGGAGGACTGCCAACAAGCCAACACCACTTATAACAGCCCTCCCCTTGTCCCACCCTGCTGCTGCCAGTGCCAGCCCCCTCTCCTCCCTTGACAGGGCAGCACAGTGGAATTCTTCTTCGCTGGACAAAAAAAACAACACCCCTTGTAGTGCTCCATAATCCCTATTCCCCCTCCTGGTGCCCCTCTCTTCCCAAAGCTGCTGTTGTTTCTCAGAGGCTGCTGGGGACCAGGGACCGCACTCTTTCCCCTCACTTTGCAAACTAGTGTTGTCTCTTAAGTGGCTGTTTGTCCTGAAGCCATCGCATCTGCCACACCAGGGAGGCCGCTCTCTCTTGCCAGTTGCTTTCGCTCTCCCAAGCTGTGCTGGGCTTGCCTTTCCCTCTGCCGCAACTGTCCTGGAATCCACAGGTGCCCTTCCACACCACCCTTGTTCTTTAAACCAGGACAGATTTCCGGGCTCGTCATCCTTCACGCTCACTGCTCGGCGGCAGTAAAGCACTTGTTTTGCACTCCCAAGGAGGGCCATACGCTCAACACCCCACCCTGCCCGCCTGTGCCTATAGTTTAAAAGGGATGTCAGAAAGTATGGCAGTCTAGAAAATATCCTTCCTTGCCTGAGGCCTTGGAGAGCCACTTCTGGCCAAGGCTGACACAAGCGGGCTAGGTGGACCTGTGGTATAAGGTAGGACTATACCTCCATCAATAGTCATCAAGGAAAGACAAATGGCACCTCCAAAACAGGTGGTGCAACTTTTTGCTGGTTTACTTGGTTTTTTTGTTTTGTTTTGTTTTGTTTTGTTTGTAAATGCTGCCCTTACTTACCTGAGCAACCTTGCAGGGCTCTAAGGAAGGACCTGTGCCTCTTGCCTCTTAACTCACACTGGTATCTGAAGAAGTATGCATGCACACGAAAGCTCATACCAATAACAAACTTAGTTGGTCTCTAAGGCGCTACTGGAAGGATTTTTTTTATTTTGTTTCCACTGAAGAGTTGGGGTTGCTCAGCCCCAACATTTGAAACACAGCAGACCCCCTACCACTTGAGGCAAGCTGGTGGCTCCTTGCTAGGGTTGCTATATTTCAAAAAAAGTAAAAACCAGGACACCCCATTTGAGCTTTTTTTTAAAAAAAAAATGTTTACGATAATGCGATTTTTCACCCGCCTTTCGGAAATCCCCCCCCCCCGACATCACTTCTGCCTTTGAAATCCTAGGTGTATGGCAGTCCTTTCCTTGACTCACGCAACAAGTTCTGAGTCCTATTGCAGGGCAGCAAACCATCAGTTACCTACTTTATTCCCTTATTTGTTCTGTTATCAAGGGTGTCATTTGGAGAGAGGGCCACATTACATGTGATGTGACAGATCCACAATCAGATCCTCTGGTGCCATTATTATGATTATTATTATTAGTTTGTTTGTTTAAAAAGAGCTGTCAAGAGGCAACTGACTCAAAGAAGCTGTACTGGCCTGGGAGCATTTGCCCCCTCCTTTCCGTCCCACTTTACAGATCACCTTGGGCCTTCCTCCAAGCAGACAATAACCACTTTGGAAAGGTGGGGGGAGCACAATGGGGGCACCTGTCTTTTTCCCTCAGTGGGGCTGATATCTGCTGGTGAAGACCATCAAAGGAGCCAGCTCCTAGGAGCCGAGGTCCCTTTGCCCTCCTCCCCCCAATAAAATATTTGAGGGGGCAGGGGGCCCCCTAAGTTGATGAACATTGCCATTCATATGCTGTGTGCATATGCGCATATCCGCCATGTCATGTGATGGATTATGCTGGGCGGGGCTTATCTGCTATCCCAATAATTTATTCAAGTTGGCAGCCCTGAAGACCATTAAGCAGGTAAATGGTGCTTTGAGAAGGAGGTGGAATCAGCAGAAGGAGGAGTGGAAAAAACACCAGAGCCAAAAGTGGGCTGGCAACCCTTCTCCCTCCCTCCCTCTGTCACCCCTCCCTGCTGTTTCCCCCCTTCTTGTTACCTGCATCAAATTAAGGTAAAGGGACTCCTAACCATTAGGTCCAGTCGTGACCGACTCTGGGGTTGCGGCACTCATCTCGCTTTATTGGCCGAGGGAGCCGGCGTACAGCTTCCGGGTCATGTGGCCAGCATGACCAAGCCGCTTCTGTGAACCAGAGCAGCACACAGAAACGCCATTTACCTTCCCGCCAGAGCGGTACCTATTTATCTACTTGCACTTTGACGTGCTTTCGAACTGCTAGGTTGGCAGGAGCAGGGACCGAGCAATGGGAGCTCACCCCGTCACGGGGATTCGAACCGCCAACCTTCTGATCAGCAAGTCCTAGGCTCTGTGGTTTAACCCACAGCACCACCCACGTCCCTTGCATCAAATTAGGCTGAGCCTAAAGTCTCAGGCTTCTCACCTCTGAGTTAGGTACAGCTGCTGCCCTGGGCCAATTCATCGCACCACCACAGCTACTTTTGAATTTCTCTGAACAGGGACCTCCTATGACAGGCTTCCTCAACCTCGGCCCTCCAGGTGTCTTGAGACTACAATTCCCACCATCCATGACCACTGCTCCTGCTAGCTAGGGATCATGGGAGTTGTAGGCCAAAAACATCTGGAGGGCCAAGGTTGAGGAAGCCTGTCCTATGACATCTGCAGGGCAAATTGCCTTGGTTGTTGTACCTTCTCTGCCCCAAAGAACAATGCATGAATCACGCAGCCTCCACAGCAACTGCCCCGTCGCCACACGCGCATGAGGCTGCAAATCCGTTCTAGGGAGGGCCCCTTTATCAGCTGTGTTATGCCCACCCCCAGCAAGAGACTTGTTTTCTGTCTCCGAGCCCAGCAAGGGAACCCAAGGGGAAATAGCCACCCTGCCTCCTGCCCCGCCTCTGCCCCATGCCTGGGGAAGGAGGGGTTGTCTTCCAATGCTGGGCAAAGTAATTTCGCTTCCTTAACTTCATTGAACAAAAGGTTCTTGAGGAAAGGAAACTATTTTGGTCTCTCTGAGGTTTATTTATAGGCCCTTTCAATGCCTGAAAGGGAAAGTGATTCATCCCCCAACACAGTGTATTTGCTGAGCTGCTCCTCTCCCCCCACTTCCACCAAATCCCTCCTGATCTGGCCTTTACGCTCTGTGGATAATAACATGGTTTCTAACCTAGGTGCTGTGTGATCATCACAGCACCTTTTTGCCTCATTATCAGGTAGCGGGTCCCATTGGAGAGTTAGTCCCCCTGCCAACTGCCAGCTTGTTAGTACATTACGTGGCCCTACCCTCCTCACAGTGACACCCATTGAGGCAGATGTGGGAGATGGAGGGAATAACGCACACTCACACCCAGTCGGCTGGTGCCCTGGGGCAGATAATTTGAGGGGGGCTAAGTCGACTCCAGCATGAGGCAAGCTGAGGAAGGTGCTTCAAGAGGCAGGTAGACTTTGCAGAATACAAAAGGATAGGTCCCTTCCATCAAGTTAAAAAAAAGGTAAAGGACCCCGAACAGTTAAGTCCAGTTGCAAACAACTCTGGGGTTGCAGCACTCATCTCGCTTAACTGACCAAGGGAGCCGGCATTTGTCCGCAGACAGTTTTTCTGGGTCATGTGGCCAGCATGACTAAGCTGCTTCTGGCAAACCAGAGCAGTGCACGGAAACACCGTTTACTTTCCCGCTGGAGCGGTACCTGTTTATCTACTTGCACTGGTGTGCTTTTGAACTGCTAGGTTGGCAGGAGCTGGGACCGAGCAACGGGAGCTCGCCTCATCACGGGGATTCAAACCGCTGATCTTCCGATCAGCAAGCCCAAGGTTCAGTGGTTTACACCACAAAGCCACATGCGTCCCCTTCCATCAAGTAACTTCCATCTAAAATTCAGTGTGAGAAAGTCACAGAAACAGGGGGTGGAGCGCAGAGAGTGAACGGAGCCCGTGGCCAACCCCCTGCCCTGCCAACCCCCTGCCACCAAGCAGGGGCACGCCATGCTGTGCCTCTGCCTGCCCACAGCCCTTGGTGGGCACAACAGGCATTCACCTGAAGGGCACATTCACGCTGCCTTCCAGCCCTGAGCTACATTGCGATGTTGCAAGGCTGCATGAGGAGGATGCAACAGGCATGGGCCCTGAACAGGAAAGATGTGTGTCTGTTGTGTCCTCCTTACTCAGCCCTGCATGGGGCTGGCAGGGTGACAAAGAATAAAATGTGTCTCCCCAATGCACTCGGGGCCACCACCCCTGGCTCTCCCCACACAATGCCACTGACAGAAGCAGAGGAGGAAGCTGCTGGCAAGAGTAAACAGGGAAGGAATGTGGAATGCAAACCATCAGGAAGCTCTCCTGCCGATTTCTATTGAGTTCTGACTGAAAAAAAGCCCTGGTTTCACTCCATTTTAAGAAGCGGGAAAGGTGTCATTTGGTTTTTCCATTTGAAGGCACTGGTATCCCAGCTGTTCCAGCACTTGCCATTTCTGTTCCCCCTTCACACAAGAATTGCATTGGATTTTGTCCCTGACTTTTCTGTTTGACAATGTTCAACTATGGAGGCTCAGACTCCATAGTGTGAGATATTCTGCAGCAGGCCTGTGCAATTTTTCTTTTCTTTGCATTTGTTTTTGTTTTGACAAGCTAATGCTGTTCTCAGCTGCATCAGCAGAAGTATAGTGTCCAGATCAAGGGAAGTAATAGTACCACTCTGTTCTGCCACATCTCAAGTACTGTGTCCAGTTCTGGGTACCACAATTTAAGAAGGATGTTGACTAGCTGGGAGGTATGCAGAGGAGGCCGACCGAGAGCTTCTAGCTTTCGCTTTCCTGTGGATTCAGCTTCCTTGATGGCTGGTGGCTGCCCCCAAGTTCTGCTCCATGGCTGAGGTTATGGAGCCATGGAAGTCCCTCCTGCTTCAGATACCTGGTGGTGACAGATCCAACATTCAAAAAACCAAAGTGCTGCACCAACAAGCACAAAGCAACCCCTCTGCAGTGCCACAAAGCCAACTCAATGGTGTAACGTTGGAAAATGACGATCACTTCTCCTACTTAGGCAGTTATCTTTCCACAAGGGTCAACACTGATGCCAAAATCCAGCATCACCTGTCGCTTTCTCCTGATTGAAGTGCAGAGTATTTGAGGACCGGGACATTCGCAGGGAAACCAAAATGCTTGTTTACAAAGCTATTGTACTACCAACCTTACTGTATGCTTGTGAAATGTGGACCACTTACAAATGCCATCTCCAACTTCTCGAAAGATTCCATCATCCGAAAAATCTTACACATCACTTGGGAAGACAGCTGAACTAATATCAGTGTACTGCATGAAGCAAAGATCACCAGTGTTGAAGTAATGATTCTTCAACATCAACTTCGTTGGACTGGTCATGTTGTGCAGATGCCTGTTTATCTTCTTCCAAAGCAACTACTCTATTCTGAACTTAAAAACGAAAAGCATAATGCTGGTGGTCAACAAAAGAGGTTTAAAGACTGCCTCAAGGCAAATCTTTAAAAATGTAGTATAAACACCGACAACTGGGAAACACTGGCCTGCGAGCACTGCAGTTGGAGAACAGCCTTTACCAAAGGTGTCATGGGCTTTGAAGACACTCGAACTCAGAACGCAAGGGAGAAATGTGCTAAGAGGAAGACACACTTGGCAAATCCACACCGTGATCAACTCCTGCCCGGGAACCAATGTACCCACTGTGGAAGGACGTGTGGATCCAGAATTAGCCTCCACACTTACTTACGGACTCATTGTTAAAACCGTGTTTATGGAAGACAATCTTACTCGGCTACAAGTGATCACCAAAGAAGAAAGAGATGACAGATCCCAACACAACTTGGTGAGACCCCTCAAAATGGTGAGACCCTCCTTCCACTGATGAGGGAACCTGCTGAGAAGTGGGACCCACAAGGATCCCCAGTGAGATATTCTCAGTTTCTGGCACTGGAAATCCTGCTTCACTTTCAGGCAGATGCCTGACTGCACCTGGTAGCTCTGAGACAAAAGCAGGAATGGTTTTCTCTTTAGAACCCCGTTCATGATTCTCCTGCCTTAGCTTGGGCAGGGCCAGCGCCAGATTGGGGAGCCTTGGCATGGTGCCACTGATTGTCCTCCACCTCACTAAGTATAGCTCCTTTCTCTAACTATAGGCCAAGGCATTGCAATAGGAGCTGGCTGGAAGCCACAGGTGAGAACTGAGCTTTGCTCTTGTTCAAAAGCCGCGTTGCTGCCAGCCCACTACTGAAATGGCCATCAAGGGGAGACCAGTGAGTGGCGGCATGGCCAGATCAGGCTTATAAGAGGCTCTTCTGTCTGCTGGCACTGGGCTTGTGTGTCTGCCATTCATGGAATTCATCTGCCCACATGATGTGGTGATGGCTAATGAAATGATCATTGCCACTGAATATCATTCCTGTCCTTTGGATTCACATGAGAGCCATTAGAGCCTAAGGCAGTGGTTCTCAGCCAGTGGGTCCCCAGATGTTGTTGGACTACAACTCCCATCATCCCTAAGCCAAAGCTGGCTAAGAATGATGGGAGTTGTAGTCCAACAACATCTGGGGACCCACAGGTTGAGAACCACTGGCCTAAGGCTTAGACAATGAGTGGAGGCGTACCTCTCTGCTGGAGCCTACACCTTGCATGAAGAAAAATCCAAGTTCAGTGCTTGGCATCTCCTCTTGGGATGATCTGGGTAGTAGCAGGTGATAGGAGAGACCCTTCTCTGCCTGAAAACCTGGAGAGCTCCTCCCAGCCAGAGAATATGATATTGGATTAAAATAGATAACTAAGGCCGTTTCCTATGTTCCTGCAGCAGTCTCCACTGACATGAGTGGGGCAGTCAATTTAGTCATCTGTTGTGCATTTTGCAGCATTGACAACTTTTCTGACGTAGCCAAGATAGTTTTAATAGATGCAGAGATGCATTTTGAAGCAAAAAAAAAAAAAAAGGTTTGCCGTGAAATCTCAAAAGCCTTGTTTTCCATCAGGAGGATGGGTGTTCTTTCGTTCCAGCTCAAATGGATGCAAATATGATTGGAGAGCGGATCCAATGTAGACTCAGAACAAGAGGGAAGCAAATGGGTCCGTTGGCTCTTTTCAGAGTGTCTCATGACTGTTGGACGGTCTCACACTGCCGACACTTGGGACTGGCCGCTCAGTCCTTTTGTGGAAGAATCAGTAGAGGGCAGCACAGGTACAGCAGTGGTGCTGGCCTGGTGCCTTGAGATGCAGTCAGCACAGCTGCAGGGAACTTGGCCCTGGAGGTGGGACACGGCGGGGGCTGAGGAAAGGAGACGGCAGGCGTGGCCTGCAGCTGCTCTAGGGCTTGCCAGAAAAGAGCTGGCTAGCCCAGCCCAGGCCCAGATCTTCTGAATTGCTTTCCAGTCATCTGGTGGTTGGTTGGTGGGCATTCCTGAAAGCAAGAAGAGGCGCTCCCTTTGCCCCTTTCACCCCAGAGCGGCAGAGCCATGCAAGGTGTTCGTTGCATGTCAAGATCCAGGAGATGTTTTGGCATGAACTCTTTCTCTCTTAATTGATTGGAACTTCTTCAGTCACCAGAGTTAGGAGCAGGGTAGTGGGTGCAGGGAAGAGGAGAATCTAAGCATTCTCTCCATCTGTAAGCTACCCGAGATTGTAAAAAATGCAGCCAGAATGTCCCAACTGTTAAGCTTCCACAGAGGCATCTCTCCCGCTCACTCCCAGCCATGCCCCAGCTCCAGCTAATCACTTTGGGACCGGGGAATTTATTTTTAAAATGGATTTAGCCATTATCCTGAGATTGTCTTGGGGTTTGAAATATACTCGGAGTCGAGAGTGGATTTCATGCTCTTTATTCAGCTCATAGTGGTGAGGAGGAATGAAAGTTCCCCCAAAATATCTGCTTTATATACATTATTTACACAATGGGCTGCACGTGATTGGCTAATTCCGGGATTCTTCTGTAGGCCAATCATGCTATGGATTCACTTCCACCCGGAGCTGGATTGGGTGGCTCCTGCGAACCAATCATACTGCTGCATTATTCTAGGACCAATCAGACTGCTGCATTCTGAATCCTATTGTTCTAGGACCAATCAGACTGCTGCATTCTGAATCCTATTGTTCTAGGACCAATCAGACTGCTGCATTCTGAATCCTATTGTTCTAGGACCAATCCGACTGCTGCATTCTGAATCCTATTGTTCTAGGACCAATCAGACTGCTGCATTTTGGATCCTATTCAACTCAGTACATATCACAATTGTAAATATGTTGCGACCTGCTGCAGTTGTAAGAATGCAAGAGCCTCGGAAGAGCCTGTTGGATCGGGTGGGCAGGGTCCCATCTAGTCCTGCATACAGATTTCACAGTGGCCATCCAGATGCCTCTGGAACTCCCTGCAACTGTTATTTAGAGATATATTGCCTCCAACACTGGGGGTTGTAAACAGGCATCATGGCTAGAGGCCACTGATAGCCTTATCCTCCACACACACACCCCAGGTTGGTGGCCCAGTATACCCGAAGGAGCGTTTCCACCCCCCATTGTTCAGCCCGGACACTGAGGTCCAGCTCCAAGGGCCTTCTGTGGAACACCCTTCCATCAGATGTCAAGTAAATAAACAACTACCTGATTTTTAGAATACATCTGAAGGCAGCCCTATTTAGGGAAGTTTTTAATGTTTGGTGTTTTATCGTGTTTTAAATATTCTGTTGGGAGCTGGGGAAACCTAGCTAGATGGGTGGAGTATAAATAAATTTTTGTCATCATTACTACAGCTTGTGGTAATGAACTCCATGCTGCACTGTTTGAAGAAGGGTTTGCTTTTGTCTGCCTTGAATATTCTAGTTGGGTGGCCCCAGATTCCATGAAAGGACAGTAAGGCACAATGGAGATCCAGAGAAGTGAATAAAAGCCACGTTTCCTCCAAGAATGGAATCCATCCCTTTCTATTTCCTGCCCCTTTGAACTGTGTGTCCAGGAAGTCCTGGGTCAGCTGGAGTGACAGAGCAAGCAGCCCTTGGATTCAGGTGAAGCAGGCAAGAATAACAGCCATCCATAATGCATCCCCACTTCTTGTTCTGAATTATTAGGAGGAGATAAGGTCAGTTGTGTCCACATATGTAGAGGCAAGGGTAATAATAATAATAATAATAATAATAATAATAATAATAATAATTTATACCCCACCCTTCCTGGTTCAGAAAACCGGACTCAGGGCAGCTAACAACAAATTTAAAACACTTAATTGTAAAAGCAGCATAAAATACAGTATAAAAACATAACAATAAAATTCAAAATTCAGAAATTCAATTTGGGGAAAATCCATCCAATAAGCATTAGATAGTCACCAGGGCTAGCTGGCTGAATTAGTCCTACTTGGGCCGGTGAGGAGGCCAGGGGAGAATTAGCTGTGGGGTCTCAGAGCAGGCAATCTTCATAAAACGGGAGGGGGAGGGATGAGAAGGGAAATAAAAGATCAGGCTGCATTCAAATTAAAGGCCAGGTGGAATAACTCTGTCTTATAGGCCCAACGGTAGGAGGTTAAATCCTGAAGGGCCCTGGTCTCTTGGGACAGAGCATTCCACCAGGTCAGAGCCATCCCTGAAAAAGCCCTGGCCCTGATGGAGGATAGTCTGACTTCCTTAGGGCCCGGGACCTCTAAACTTTGGTTTATTCATGGACCTTAAGGTCCTCTGCAGGGCATACCAGGAGAGGCGGTTACCCGGGTAACCTAAACAAGAGCTATAGTCAGTTGCACATGGGAGACATCTTGGCAAGGGTTTGATGTGAGGGGGATGTGGGTACAGCTAGGCACATAAGGGTTGTAGCGGAGGATGTAATTGTTGGACATTTGAGGGCAACTCAGCATGCAAAAGAAGGATTAGAATGGAGTTCAGACAGAGTTAGGAACCTCCAGATCCCAAGCTATCCCTGTACTTTTATCTCTAGGCTGACTTCTCTCTCTTTGTTCTTTAGACTGATACATCTTAGGTTACATTCTGTTTACAATTTCTTCCTCCTCCTCATTGTCTCTTGGACCTCAAGATGAGAAGTCACCTTTCGGCTATCCTTTGAGAGAGTAAAGGATTGAGCACGGCTGCCATGTCCTTCTCGTTAGACTAGAACTATAAGCCTTTTCTGTCCAAGTTATATATTTCCTACAATAAACAACTTTGTTATTTACTTACCTACAAGCATCTCTCTCTGTGTGTAATTGCAACAGGTCAAGTCTGCTCTCTAACCAAAGTTCACAAGCCAGGCACGGCTTACTGTGCAGACTAATGGACTTCAGTAGGTAATTGGCCCAGATAGCTCAATAGTGACAACGTGATAATTAAAGATGCAAAGCACCCCTTAATTGCCGGAGTGCTAGATGCATGTGGCATATCCAGGCTCTGGTGCCTAAAACCCAAGTCAGTCAGAATTTTATATTTAGAACTTCTAACCAAGCCCAACCAGACTCCACAAGCGACCAAAACAGTTGCTTCAATTGGCTATATTTTAAAGGGTATGAACAAACAATGTGCAGTTTGAGAGGTGTGTCCCAACCAGGATCCTGTTTGCATTTAAGAGGATGCTTGCATGTGGATTGTTGGATAATGTGCAGTTTGTGGAGCTGTAGAGTAGACTTACGATATACGATATCTTTATTGTCATTGTCCCATGCAGAACAGTGAAATTGAAAAACTACATAAAACATTCAAAAACCACTAAAAACTCTGAAACCCCTATTTTAAAATACACTATACTATAGAGACACCTTATGCTGTGTTTAGAACCAGAATTGCATTTGTGTAGAAACTGTTTCTCAGGCGGTTAGTCCTGGCCTTTATAACCCTATACCTTCTTCCAGAAGGCAGAAGCTGAAAGAGATCATTTCCGGGGTGCGTACTGTCCTGCGCTATCTCTGCCGCTTTCTTATGGCACCTGACAGCATAGATTTGATCTAAGGTGGAAAGAGGGCACCCAATTATTCTCTCAATTATTCTTCAGAGTCATATCCAAGCAGTCTGAAGCGTTACAAAGGATCATGGGACTACATTTGTGCAACCATGCTTGAGAGTGCTGCGGCACTGGATTTCTCAGCCGCTAAACAATTTTTAAGGAACCCTATAAACGTTGCAACATGGCACACGCATTGACGCAATGGGTTGAGCTGCTATTGCCTGCTGATTTTATAGCCATTATCCAAGGATAGTTGTGCAACTGCGTTCCACTGTGCAATGACAATTAGAATTACATGGCTCGAGGAAGAAGACATTTCCCCAGAAACTTTCTAAAACTTAGTTGTTTCATGCCATGAAGATCCAACCATCTGTTCTCGAGGATGGACTTCTGTTATGGGAAGCCTGAATTTTTCAAACTGCAATATTTTGTCACTGGGGTGAATACTATTGCCCCCGCCCCCAATCTCAGCCTCGAGGATTCCCCAAAGCAAATGAGTAACAAACTGCTCATTTATTACACTATAAATGGATCATCTGACAAAGTAAAGAGGGGGTATTCGGCTGGGACAGGACTCTGCAGGCTGCTACCTGTCAGGGGTGTGAGAGTTGTGGAGTGGGGTGGAGTTATGGGGAGCCATAGGCTGAAATCATCCAGAAGCTGTGCATGGCTCTCTCTGCATCCTGCACTCCCTTGTCTGCAGAAGGTTAATCTTCTGCATTTTCTGAGTAAATAAGGCTGTTGGTGGTCCAGCACTGAAATCAGTACAGTGGTACTTTGGGTTACAGACACTTCAGATTACAGACGCTTCAGGTTACAGACTCCGCTAACCCAGAAATAGTACCTTGGGTTAAGAACTTTGCTTCAGGATGAGAACAGAAATCATGCAGTGGTGGCACAGTGGCAGCGGGAGGCCCCATTAGCTAAAGTGGTGCTTCAGGTTAAGAACAGTTTCAGGTTAAGAACGGACCTCCAGAACAAATTAAGTTCTTATCCCGAGGTACCACTGTACCTGCAAAACAACATGTCAATGTTCTTTGGGGTTTTGTGGACAAACAGCTGCCTGAAGTTTCTCTTTGTTGAATCCTGGAAGCCAAGACCCAATTTGGGGCAAGTACTCTGGCGCTGTGGGTTAAACCACAGAGCCTAGGACTTGCTGATCAGAAGGTCGGTGGTTTGAATCCCTGTGATGGGGTGAGCTCCCGTTGCTCGGTCCCTGCTCCTGCCAACCTAGCAGTTCAAAAGTATGTCAAAGTGCAAGTAGACAAATAGGGACCGCTCCGGCGGGAAGGTAAACGGCGTTTCTGTGTGCTGCTCTGCTTCGCCAGAAGCGGCTTAGTCATGCTGGCCACATGACCCGGAAGCTGTCTGCGGACAAATGCCAGCTCCCTCGGCCTATAGAGCGAGATGAGCATGCAACCCCAGAGTCGGTCATGACTGGACCTAATGGTCCTTCTGCCCAGTCCAAATGAATCAGAAATTGTTTCCTGTTGGAGAGTGCAAAGGGGAGGACACCATCTGCAGGCTGCAGGCTGACAACTTTGGAAACAGGTCACCTTGACCGTGCTTTCCCAAGTGCCTCCATTGTGAAAGAAATAAAGGGCTTATATTTTTTAAATTGCATTCATTCAAATAATATACTGCAAGATGTGCTGCAATCAGTGACATCAAGATGCTTCCGACTGCTGGCTTGAAAGCACAAGCATCAGTTCTACTCTTTGTTATTTATTTAGGCATCTAAGAACCTTGCATCTAAACTAATTGGCAGCTTAGGTTTAGCAACATTCATTTAAATTAACTGATAAAGGACATAGTTATGAAGACTGATGCTTTGATCTAGCTCATGAATCAAAAATTGTCTCAACGGCCAATAACAATGTTTGGGAAACCTCAGTGATGGTGGATTTGGTGCAGAACATCTGCAAAGCTGAGAAGCAACCTGACGAGGTCACACTGGATCCAGGTTTAAATTCCTGCTCTGTCATGAAGCTTCTTGGTTAACCTGTCGGGTCAGTTAGGTTCCAACAGTTGTTGTGAGGATAAAATGCTAGTTTCCTGGAGGAAGAATGGATAGGCAACTCATGTGATAAAACTCTTGTTGGCGTGAGAAGTGAAGGTAAGCTTCAACTTAACAAGGAGATATAGGCCAGATAATATTGTTATGAGTTGCGGGGGAGGAAGTAGTCTGCATATGAGGTCATTCTAACCCCTAGATCCAATAAGTTTTGATGCTGTGAATCCCAACCCCTAGATCCAATAAGTTTTGATGCTGTGAATCCCTCCCTCATAGGCTCCAGTTGTGTAGATATGTGTAAATAAACGATGTATCAGAAACACCACAATCTCTGCTGCGCCTCATTCCCAAAAGGAAACGCAAACCCCTGGAATCTCATACCACTTGGAGTGGCATGCAACAATATTAATATATTTATGGTAATGAATCGGGGCCTCTCTTTTTTTAATCGGGAGAGGAGTAGAACACTCGCTTGCTCTCTCGTGCTGTGGCTGAGGATTGCAGCAGTCTCTAGGGCATGCGGCTTGCAGTAACACATTGGTTGCCACAGCAGAGTAACATGGAAGCCCTGGAAATTGGCCCAGGACTCTTTCCTCAAGAGTTTATCTGATGCCAAGGAGGGAGAGGAGAGCCATTAACAGTAAATGACTGTTCTTGATGAAAGCAGAGCCCTCGCACGGTGTGTTCTTTCTCGGGGCCCCAGGCCTCTTCCCCCACAGTCCTCCTGTATAATCCACAAAACAGGGACTTGGCAAGCGTTTGCTACTTGCAAAGGTTACATGATTTCTTGAGTCATCCCCATACCTTTTTCCTGAGCCACCAGAAATCTCCCTGCAGCTGCTTTTCTGCACACCCGGCTCTGCCTCATTCTCTGGAAGCAACCCGGCATCCCTGTATGACAACGGCAAGTGTGCTGAGGACCAGCAAAACCATCTTTTGCTTTCTGGGAAATGGTGTGTGAATGGTTTTTACAACACAAAGTGAGAAGCAGGCCTGTGTGGAATTCGTTGCTACGTTGTGCAAGTTCAGAAACTGGCATTGAGCACAGAGAGTGCTATTGTGAGAACCTCAGCAATTTTGTTTCTAGCCCTTTTGAAAGTGGAGGTGGACTGGAAGTGACATGGGTCATGCCTGATGACGTCTCAGCTTCCAGAGAGTGGTGAGCGGATCAGAGAGTGTAGGGTTACGATCAGTGTCAGATTTACGTATAAGCTAAACAAGCTATAGCTTAGGGCCCCACTCTCTTGGGTCCCCCCAAAAAATTTAAAGGAAAAAAACCTGGATGTACATTTCCAAAATATAAGATAAAAAACAAATAAAATAAAACCTGCATACAGTTAGAGCTTAATAATTATTTCACTATTAATATACTTCTTCTTAATTGTATTTCACTATTAAAATACTTCTTCTTAATTGTATTTCAGTTCAACAATTACTTTGATAAAATACATATTTATTATGTGCAAATGGCTTTAGATATCTATTAGGTCCATCAATGACCATATAGCATATATTCAACACAAAAAACAGCAACAATTTGTTGTTGACAAAGGAGAGCTGGACATATAAAGGGCCCCATTACTTAGGGCCTCATCAGACCTAAATCCGGCCCTAGTTTCAATACCGTAACATTACTCTTTGCCCTTTACCAAGACTAGAAGAAGCAGAAAAAAATGTGGAAAATAAGCAGAAGTACACACATTTGCTGTTTTATATAACACAGCATTCTGTTTTTCTTGGTGCAGAATTTGTTTTACCTTGGCATGAAGTTACAATGGTTTCATTATAGTTCCATGGCATTTACAGTATTAACTTTTGTGTGTGGACAAAGTACCTTACAGTTTTATCTTCACAACAGCTCCGTGAAGTAAGCCAATAATGATTGATTGATTGATTGATTGATTGATTGATTGATTTTGCCATACTTGATGATGATCAGCAGCTGCTTTTGTTCACGATGTGTGAGGTGGCCTGAACATTTTTCAGTTGCATTATTTCCATGAAGGCTCATTTGCACAAGCAACTTGTCACTTGATATTGCAGTCATCAGTGAGAAGCATGCATCTCTGTATATCAGCCAAAGGTTTAGTGTGAATCAGAAGCTAACATGTGGGGAGAGGCCTGGCTGTAGCCATTTCCATGACTGCAAAGAGCAAAATAATTGCAATTTGTGCAAACCAGTCCCATTTCTGCTGCAGATGTTAGATTCCACGTTCACATTTACATAGTGAATCTGTGGCTAACTGAAATTTCCTCTGCTCTGGCTGTACCTTTTTTTTTTTTTTTGCCATATTGATTTTAGATTATGAGAGATACAAATAGCTACAGTGCAAAATTGAAATGTATGGCCCCAACAAAAGCCAAAAGTCATGACTGGAATAGAGATTTCAGCATCTTCTTTTTGGACCAGAAAAACATTTCCAAGCAACTCTTTGATGTCCTAATGTTTTTGTGATTAAGGCACTGCTTTTCTCCATTTCAGGAATTCTCCAGAACTGTAAATCATGAGATTCCTGGTGAAATAATAGTTAACTTTTGAAATATTTAATAACTTCTAGTCTTTGTGGTTGCTCAATAACAACCGTCTCCCAATGTGCTAAAGGAAACTCACTCTCTCATTTAAATAGGTTATTTCTTAAGTCTTACCATATTGCAGATTTAGGGGCACAACTTGCATCATTTAGACATTAAAGCATGATCTTATGACTTGCCATTCTAACAAATAAGTGCTTGGAAGCAGGATGTCTCTCTGAGCAAATATTACATGGGAAATGTTTAAGATCAAGTGCCCAAATATTTGTGGAACCAAATAAATGGGCCACATTCTTATGCCTCGTGCATATTCTTCATGACCAGAGTTTGCTCTGTTTCGCCTTCTCTCTTCTAAAAGTACCCTTACCTCATTTTCTATTTTACAGATATCAGGAGCAAAACAGATCCTCATGACTGAGGCTGAAATCAATTGCCCACCAGAGGTAGTGGTATCACCGAATCGCATACCTAAAACGCCACCTAAGCCCAACCCACCTACCCCAGGTGCCCTCCTCCACTGAGACAAGGCAGTCCATTCTAGAGCATCGTGAGTGGAGAGCAATTCACTTCTCAGCGCTTGAGTTGTCCTCTTGAAGTAAGCCCAGTCACACACACTACAAGGGAGACTGGAGGAGGACTTGGGGTCACAAGATAATATGGCTTGAAATAAATTTTCTTCCCAGTCCCAGATACGGTGTACAGTTGAGACATGGATATGAAGGAAGGCCACAAACCAAGTCAGCAAATGGAAAGTTAATCAGGCCCACTCTGATCTCAGCAAATGTCTTTCTTGTGGCATTTATTGAGGTGTACCCCCTGCTCCCTGGAAGTGGGACAAAGTCCAGAATATGAGGGCAGAGGCGGGAACTCCTTCCTGTCCCTGCTGAGTGAGTTCACCCAGCCTTCCAAACCTGGTGTCTTCCAGATGTTGTTGGACTCCAATTCTCATCACCCCAGCGAGCCTGGCCAATGATCAGAGTTGATGGGAGTTGTAAGATATAAGGTTGGGGAAGGCTGTGCAACACAATCGAAACCCAGTGAGACCCCTCTTCCTGAGCAGGTCGGACACAGCCCTGGAAAGACTGCTTCTGTCTGATTGCTGATCAGGCTACTAACGGAAGTGGGGTCTCTGAAGACTCCCAATGGGCAGTCAAGTAGTGCATGCAACAGGAGTCCATTCTTGAAATTCAGGTAGCTTGAGTAGCCTGCAATGATAGCCTTTTGTTCAAGCAAAGGGGAAAATCCCTGCAACTCACATACTTGTCTATTGGGACACCTGCTGGGAGCCCAGAGATGGCCACCAGAATTTATATAAAGAATGTCTCCTTTGACACTGGTTTCCAGTTCTGAAGCTTCCCCAAAGGAAGGCTGCCCCTTCAATCCATCTGAGGAAGGAAGGAAGGAAAGAAGGAAGGAAGGAAGGAAGGAAGGAAGGAAGGAAGGAAGGAAGGAAGGAAGGAAGGAAGGAGAAAGAAAGAAAGAAAGAAAGAAAGAAAGAAAGAAAGAAAGAAAGAAAGAAAGAAAGAAAGAAGAGTTAAATTTATTATACACACTCTGGACTGATCACGCAGTCAGAATCTGTTGCATATCACTTCAGATCAGTCACATAAAAATAGATTTCATCTCACAAATTTTTGTTCAAACCCACACGTTTTCTTTCCAAGGAAACAAATGATCTTTGTGAAGTTTGATTTGGCTAAATGCCCAGCTACCTGATTGCAATTTTTAATTACAAAATTTATGTAGAAGAACTCCTGGTCCAGAAATGCCAACATGCAATTAAAAATGAACTATGGGATGCCCATGAGCACAGCCTATACAGGCAGCTCCAGCAAATTCCAGAAATTGCATCATAGTTTTGGATTTCTCAATAGCTTGCCTGGTTCAAATGTTATTAAACGCTTTCCCCTTCCTCTATCTGGTATGCCTATCTTCAGATTTAATTGTAGTAATGCTCGTGTGAGACTTGGAATACTTAGACTTGTGTCTGGTATTGGATATCGTACAGAGTCCTGACTGAAAATTTAGCATGATACAGTATCTGCAAAACACTTCAGGGGAGGATTAAAGATGGTATAACTTATAAATCTCAATAAGTAGCTGTAAATGCCAAATTATAACTCAGATTATCAGGTACAGGAAAAAACCTCCAGAGGTCAAGGAGCTGGAATTCCTTTTCTAGGAGGAAAGGCTAAAACATTGATGACATTTTAGTTTATATAAAGGACGGCTGCGTAGGTGTATTGGAGAGACCTGGCAGAGCTTACACCATTAGGATTGATGTGGAAAGAGGAGTCTCTCTCCCTGTCTCTAATACTGGCATTCAGGATCACCCAGTGAAATTGATTGATAGTAGATTCAGGACAAACCAAACCATTGTGAGAACAAAATGTTGAAACAGATACTCCTTTGGTCTGACCGCATATCCTCTTCTGCATATCTTCACACAACCATCTTTTATAGGATTTGCTGCCACAAAGTACTGTGATTAGTTTAGAGGAATAAAGTCATGGAAAGGTATCTACAGCTGTGATGGAGCCTCCATATTCAAGGGTAGTGTACCTCTTTGTCCTTGGTGCTGGGGGCAAACAACAGAGGAGGGCTTCACACCCTTCTTGGTGTGAGGGCTTCACACCCTTCACACACGCACCTGGCTGGTCACTGCCAGGAACTGGAAATAGGACACCAGAAGAGAGAAGGAAATAATTAAATGGTTTTGTTTGTTGAACCCACCGACTCCATGCTCTGTAGCCTCAACCAGCTGCTTTTTTGAAAAATGATTGCACTGAAACAGAGTATTCTGCAAATAAGAAAAAAGCATCACATGCAGTTGTACTTTGAAGTAAATGTAGCTCAAGGTGTTATGCTGCCTGAGGCCAAGAGAAAGATGGTGCCCTCCCCTCATTCCATATACAGACACCAACTGGACAGGTTAGCTTAGGGGGCACAGGGTGGGCTACATGGAACACAGCTCTGTCTTCCAATCCCTTCCTGTCATTCGCTCACCACTCTGCCTGGCTCCTGTTTTTTTAAAAATTATTATTCTATTATTATTTATACCCCACCCATCTGGCTGGGTTTCCACAGCTATTCTGGGCAGCTTACAGCACATAAAAATTTGTAAAACATTAGACATTAAAGACTTCCTTAAACAAGGCTGCCTTCAGGTTAGATAATTGTTTATTTCCTTGACATCTTATGGGAGGGTGTTCCACAGGGCAGGTGCCACCACCAAGAAGGCCCTCTGCCTGGTTCCCTGTAACCTCGCAGTGAGGGAACCACCAGAAGGCCCTCGATGCTGGACCTCAGTGTCTGCGCTGAACGATGGGGGTGGAAATGCTGCTTCAGGTATACTGGGTGGAGGCCATATAGGGCTTTAAAGGTCAGCACCAACACTTTGAATTGTCCTCGGAAACGTACTGAGAGCCAATGTAGGTTTTACAGGACTAGTGTTATATGATCTCAGCGGCCGCTCCAGTCACCAGTCTAGCTGCTGCATTCTGGATTAGTTGTAATTTCCGAGTCACCTTCAAAGGTAGCCCCATGTAGAGCGCATTGCAGTAGTCCAAGCGGGAGATAACCACTCTGGCAAGGCAGTCCGTAGGGAGGTAGGGTCTCAGCCTGCATACCAGATGGAGCTGGTAGACAGCTGTCCTGGACACAGAACTGACCTGAATGGACAGCTGTGGCTCCATTCAGACAAAGGCTTCAGTGCAGCATCAACAGAACCACCAGGGTTAGTGACAGACAGACAGACAGCCAAGACTAGCAACAAGCCGGGTGTTGTGAGCTGCTTTTGGGGTGGTTATGCTGTATGCCTGCATGCCTTCTAATTCCTGGATCCAGCAAGAGTTAAAACCAACGGAGGACCCCCATTAGGAGGCTTGCAAGGTTGGTGTCAGCAGCAGCATTCACTATCAATGATTTGGCAAAGGTTGCCACTTAGGCAACCTAAGCCATATGAAGCAGGGCTTTTTGGGTTTTTTTGG
Organism: Podarcis gaigeae; assembly: GCF_964106915.1. Classification (NCBI taxonomy): domain Eukaryota; kingdom Metazoa; phylum Chordata; class Lepidosauria; order Squamata; family Lacertidae; genus Podarcis; species Podarcis gaigeae. Next base: position 33,065,898 of record NC_139694.1, on the reverse strand, counting down.
GTTTTTGCCTTTTGAATAAACTAGAATCCAAAGAACCCTAGTGGTGATGGTCTCATCCCATCATAGCTGTCAGCTTTCCCCTTTTCTTGTGAGGAATCCTATTCAGAATAAGGGAATTTCCCTTTAAAAAAGGGAAAACGTTGACAGCTATGCATCCCATGTGCCAAGGCAACACTGGCAATGATGGGTTACTACTCTCTTGACCACCAGTCAAATCTTTGTAAGAGCTGACAATTCAGAGGCTTCAGGCTGCCTGCAACAGCATTTGGCCTGAAGGCCCCTGACAAAACACAGTCCCATGTAGCTCAGCAGGTGAGGCTCCTCCTCTAGGCCAAAAGCTTCCTGGTTTGAGCTCAAAGGTCCCTAATACCACCGGAGTCTTTGTGGTCTTTCAGAATTCTGAATGCTGCCCGCTTTTGACTTTGACCATGCTTGTTATTGACTTTTACTAGCTGTTTTACACAACAGAGACAAACATGGTGGTAGAATTTTGGGCTGTGCTTCTTCAGACTGCAGTAGTGTCACTCACTGGAAGGACAGATCCTGAAGCTGAGGCTCCAATACTTTGGCCACCTCATGAGAAGAGAAGTCTCCCTGGAAAAGACCCTGATGTTGGGAAAGATTGAGGGCACAAGGAGAAGGGGACGACAGAGGACGAGATGGTTGGACAGTCTTCTTGAAGCTACCAGCATGAGCTTGACCAAACTGCGGGAGGCAGTGGAAGACAGAATTGCCTGGCGTGCTCTGGTCCATGGGGTCACGAAGAGTCGGACATGACTAAATGACTAAACAACAAGAAGTCCCATGTTTGTCTGTTTTTAAAAGGCTACATGTAGCCTTTAAAACCAAAACATGAGAGAGATTTACAACAGCCACCTCCCGCTACAGTCTAAAATGGTACCGTCCAGAATTTCCCCACCTCATTTGGCATGATAGAATGACATCAATACACTGGATTTTTGGGGGTTGGGGGAAGAGAGTGTGGAATTAGAATAATAGAATCTTAGAATTGTAGAATTTGAAAGGGACCTCAAGGTTCATCTAGAATTCCGGACTGTACTGTTTTAGACTGCAATGGGAGGTAGCCATTCTAAGTCTAGAATAATGTCTTAAGGAAGAGGTCCTACTAATTAGTATAGGGTGGTGGCAGTTATGCTGATTTTTGTCATGATCTGGAACTATGCTGTCCACAATAATCATGGTAACCATCACAGGCCAGTGGCATAGCGTGGGGGGTGCAGGGGGGCCCGGCCGCACTGGGCGCAACATCTGGGGGTTAGGGTTAGGGGGCGCAAATCTACGGGTTAGGGGGCGCAAATTACTTGCCTTGCCCCGGGTGCTGACAACCCACGCTACGCCACTGTCACAGGCGCCAAGTTCTGCCCAACTTTGTGGGGGCCTATCATGTGAGTGTGACATCACGCGTCGGGAGGAGACCTGGAGGGGTCTGGTGTGGACCCTCAGCCCCGCCCCCATGGCACCCCTGGTAGCCATGATAAATGTTAGGGACCAACACAGTCTGTTTTCAGCAGCACAGAGGCACCCGTAGCACAGAGGCACTGTACAAGGGGCAATAATAGCACCAATCCTTGCACATGCTTAAAAGAAGCAAATTAAAGATCAAGGAAATAGTTTCAGCTGTATAGTTAGGATTGACAGGGGACTGAGACACACGCAGAGAGACTGACCTGACCCTGTGCCTTGCGCAAGACCTTGATCCACAGAGATAAAAGGTGAAGTTTGTTTCGCATTCTGGGGGTAAATGTCATCGTTTTTAATTCCTGAATTTCAAGAGCCATGGCCCAGCTGGAAAATTGCCACTATATATGGGAATAACAAATATTTTGGCAATTGGCATTCCGCAATCCAGCTGTCCGTGGGGGAAAGAAGATCAAGGGAGAGAACGCAGGGCAAGGCCCACAGTGTACTTGGAATTCCCTGAGGACAAACACCCCAGAGAACCATGAAAAGTTGGGAGTGGTACCACACCCTCGTTGCTCATGCAAGCTGTGCCCTCTTCACTTATTGTAGGGCTGGAAGGGAGAATTCCCTGCCCAACCAACAGGCACAACCATAGGTGGGAAGGGGGCAGAGGGTGATTTGGGCCTTAGAGGCACTGCAGACTGAGGATTTGTGGCTTCAGAGGAAGGATGCAAAGATCTCCCCACCTCACATTGCCCCACAGAGAGCCTTAATCATGCCGCAACTAGTAATTCCTACCCAGTCTAGTGTCACTGAGGATAACTACCTATGGTGATGAGTTTCCAGTTGCCTGGATGGACACAGTCTCTTATGTTTAGTGTGCCTTACTGCTTTCCAATGACACGGGTGGCGCTGTGGGTAAAACCTCAGCGCCTAGGACTTGCCGATCGCATGGTCGGCGGTTCGAATCCCCGCGGCGGGGTGCGCTCCCATTGTTCGGTCCCGGCGCCTGCCAACCTAGCAGTTCGAAAGCACCTCCGGGTGCAAGTAGATAAATAGGGACCGCTTACCAACGGGAAGGTAAACAGCGTTCCGTGTGCTGCGCTGGCTTGCCAGATGCAGCTTGTCACGCTGGCCACGTGACCCGGAAGTGTCTGCGGACAGCGCTGGCTCCCGGCCTATAGAGTGAGATGAGCGCACAACCCTAGTCTGGCAAGACTGGTCCGTACGGGCAGGGGTACCTTTACCTTTACCTTACCTTACTGCTTTCCAATATGCCTCATGGCGGGCAGACCCACCAGGTGTCTTCTTCCTTGTCATTGTGTCCTGGGCCAACAATGAAGACACTTGTAGACCTAGAATGCTTCTAAGGACCGGACAGGATGTTGGGCTGGGGCTGGAGAGAATTGGGTTCTAGCCCTTCCTTTCCCCCAAACTCACAAAATGGCTTTGGACCAGTCACGCTCAGCTTAATGCAGTCCGCCTCACAAGAGTGTTGTGATGTTATTATAAAGGTAACCGGAGAGTGGACAGGACACACATTTGATTGATAATTTTATTTCTACTCAGAGACTTCTCTGTGTGTGCATCTCTTATTAAAATGTTGACAAGGTTTTAAGAAGTAATTATGTGACCTCCCCCCACTCATTCAAGGGTGCTTCTCATCCAAAAGAACACACCTGGCAGATATTTAACTATTTATTGTTAAAAATAGCACAGTTGCTTCTACAGCTCTGGATATCTATGCAAAACAATCTAATGGCTAGGCAGCTATTTGCAGGAACGGGGGGGGGGGCATTCCCCCTCCACTCCTTTTGGTACCTTCCCCTGCTGGGCTGTGCACAAACCGCCAGAGACTGGGCCTGTATGGAAACTTCCTTTGCTCATCCCTTTTCAATCCTCACCTGGTTCTGGGAGGCAGTGGTGCAGGAGAGGGTGAAGATATACACTCACCTGGCCTTCCTCTTTCTTTTCTTCTTACCCATCTTGCGCTCCACCTTCTAGCTCTGAAGCTTTGCCTGCCTCTGATTCTTACCTCCTGGCCAGAACAGTTCCTCACAAATCACTGACCCCCTCTCCCAAGTCAGACTCCAGCCCCTCATCAGCATCCTGCCAGTCCCTGTCATCTCACCCTGTCCCTCACCAGTGCAATAAACCCAGCGCAGCAGCAGCATCCTTGATCCTGAATGGCCTCCTCTCATGGGTGCTGTAAAAAGCAGCTTTCGTTCATCAGCAGGGGGTTGGACTCAGTGGCGTAGCGTGGGGGGTGCAGGGGGGGCGGCCACACCGGGCGCAACATCTGGGGGTTAGGGTTAGGGTGCGCAAATCCATGGGTTAGGGGGCGCAAATTACTTGCCTTGCCCTGGGTGCTGACAACCCACGCTATGCCACTGGTTGGACTAGAGGACCTTTAGAGCTTCCTTTCCAACCCTATGGTTTTATATTTTAGCTCTGCAGTTGGGGGCTCGCAGCCCAAAGGAGACCTCCTGACTCACAGCTCTCTGCACATTCCCTGTTATACGCATTCCGTTTCCAAACCACAACTAGAGGCCCGGGGAGCGACTGACTCGTGGCTTGCAAAGACCTGTACCAGACTGAGGCTATCTGCAAGGCTGGGCGGCGTGTTCCCATGATATGCAGAAAGGAAGCGGCAAGCTCAGCCGGGCCTGTGGGGAATATTCCCCTCCGTCCCTTAGAGGAGAGGCCCTTTGGCCGCTGGGCAGAGCTGCGAACAACATTGCGCGTGTGTTTTTAACAAAACAACAAAATTAGGAGACATCATTGCATGGCGTTCAGCATCTGCTGAACGGGGGCACTGCCAGCTTTGGCCGTGGTGGGGGAAGACTCCCTTGGTAGTCCAGAGAGAGAGAGAGAGAGAGAGAGAGAGAGAGAGAGAGAGAGAGAGAGAGAGAGACGGACCAGCTGGCTAAAGTACTGCTGAGAGTGACCCAGCTGGGTCCGTCCTCTTGGCCTCCAGCCCCGCAGGGAGATCATCTTGCTGCCTTGCCCTATATAAGCAGCCACAGAATGCGCGCAGGGCGGGGAGTCGGGTTGCGCTGCGGAGCCACTGCGCGCGCGCTGGGGTGGGGGAGACGCGCTTCCATTGACTCCCTTGCCTCAGTATTCCCATCCAACAGCGGCAATGGGTCACTTGGCAATCGCTGTGCAAAATACGCGCAGGACTCCGTTGTTTCCTTAGGCAATGGCGGAGAGACAGGCGGACAGACACTGCCACTCAAAAGACAGTATCTGTTCAAACAGGGTGATAGCAAGGAGGCTTAGCTGGATGAGTCACTTTCTCCACTTTCCACGCGCATTATGCATTTCACAATTTGTTTTTCTAGCCGTGGCTCTATGGCTTTTTCTTCTCTCCTCTTTCCCCTCTTTTTGCTATTCAAATGGCAAATGCGGATGATCAGATATTTCTTCTGGGACGACTCCTTTCCCTGGCACTTTCGAAAATCAACCAGGCACAGCAAATCCAAGCCCACAACAGGTCTCTGCGCAAACCGGCTGCCGCCCCTGCATTGTGACCCTGCTGAGATTTGGAGGGTGGTTGTTCCCCCCCCTCAGAAGTGGGACACACACACACGAAAGTCACACATCCAAAGTGTCATTTCGCTGCGTTTATTGGTGCAGAGAGGCGCACCTTCCGAAATAAATAAAATCTGCTTTCCTGCGTGCAAGTCCCGCTGAGATCACTGGGACTTACTCCCAGGTAGGCGTCCCGAAGACGGCCCCCACCCCCCCGTCCCACCACGCCGCCCTCGCATCCGAAATGTTTAGATTTACCCTGGAAAGCAGGAAAATGTCTATTTCGTTGTAGAAAGAAATGGGAATGCTCAAGTGAAGAGTGTGACGCGCTGCTTTAAAACAAACACCTGGACAAAAAGCAAAGGCCGTGATGAAACTGGCCAGCAAAGATACTGTTTTAAATTAAAACTTACTTTGATTTCAATTTAATACTTCCGTGTGTGTGTGTGTAAATCTATGCACTGTTTAGTTTTTGCTTTGGTAGGGGTCGGGGGAAGGAAATTTCCGTGATTTGACTTAGTTTCGATGGTTTGAGGATTCCTAAATTCTAACTAGTGCTGGAAGATCCGTTTCCTTTAATATTTTTTATTTTTTTAGAAATTGTTTTTTCACCCTCAGGAAATGTAATTAAAGCACACCAGCCAACAAAACCACGTTAAGTCTTGTTTTAGGAAGTTGCGAATACTTGGGAAACAAACAAACAGGTAAAAATGTCATAGATTTATGGGGGACCGCCGGCTTTTTAATTTGGGGGGTTTGGAGGAAACAAACGCAGCATCTAAAGGCTCACTTTCCCCAATTCGTACAAAACGTTGAACTCTTCCTTATATGAAAGAAAGGCTGGAGCTAATTGCCCAGAGCCTTTTTCTTGTGCAACGTTAAAATCGTGAAGAAAAAGAATGTAATTATTGTTGGCTCTGATTCACTATTATTTTTTTAATTCCCGACTGCCAGATCTCCGTTTAAATGCTGCAACTGACCAACTTCGAGTGGAAGTTCTTTTCGGCTAAATATATCATGAAAACAGAACACGGGTCTCAGTCCAGCAAGGTCTGCTGCGCAAGCCCCACTGAAATGAACGCGAACTCTGCAAGAGCCGCCTCTCTCCCAGGCTGCAAGTTGCAACGCGTTAGAAACGGATCCCCGCTGCGCTCCTTACCAAAGTTACTTTTGGGGAAACGTTTCTTTTCCGAACCGCTTTCAGTCTTATTTTTGCGCTTCCTGAAAAGTGTGGGGCATGGGGAATAGAGAACAGGATGCAGACAGACAAACCGAAATCCCTTCAAGTCTCAGGGATTTTCAGTGAGATGGGTAAAGGGTGGCAACTACTCGGCTCTCCCCTTTGAAAGGGCTTCACTCAGGGTGGGCCGCTCCCAGGGCATTTTCCTGCTCCCCACGGCCCTGTCCCTGCCTGAATCACCCAGGGAAATTGCGCGGAAGCTTCCAGGAAATGAAACGGGACCCAAGCGGCTGCTTTGCAAATTCTGCGGAGGCTGAACTGGTCAGTGGGGTGGGCGCCCAAAGAGGCAAAGGTAAAGAAGTCAACTCTTGGCCCAGCAGCGCCCTTCTCTGCTGGGTGCGCAATGCCTCCAGCGTAAGGTGTTGGTCTTCTTAATATTATTATTATTATTATTACGCGCATCAAATACGTTAGCGTTCCCCACAACTCGCTTAAACCAAGGAAAGAAAGGCGAGAGGTTGGAGATGATGACGCGGGGGGCGCTTGCTCTCCTTAGAAACTGAAAGAGAGAGCGATCCCCCAAAACGCGCTTCCTTGAAACGGATGGGACTTGCGCGCAGAGCGATCCTAGGCGGGATGGCGACTAAGCCAGCCATCCCCACTTAATGCCAGGAGGCTTAACTTCCCCAGTAAGGCTGCTTAGGAGGAGGGTGTGCAACGTGGCTAGGATCGGGGCCTAAGAGGCAACTCGGGCTGCCTGAGCTCCGAAGGGAGATGCGGGTTGCCAAGCGCAAAGGTGGTTCCTGGCGGCCTTGCGCGGCCCTCCTAGCCGCAGCGGCCCCGGTCGGAAAGGCTGAAAGGCCAGGGACTAAACAGGGAATCGCCGCCCGCCGTCCCTCCTTCTCCCAGCCAGGCGCACCGCTTTGCAGCCGGGCTGTCTGCACGGACTGGTGCCTTCGGAGCTATTTCAGCTGGAAATCCAAACCAAGTAGAGGGGGAAACAAAAGAGCCACTTGGAACCTGTTGCCGAAAGTAACTCCGGATCGAGCCGCGTCTTCAGAGCAGCTGGCCATATAAAACCCAAATGCTGGCCGTATAAAACCCAAATGTCTAGAACCAGATTAACCAGGTTGATTAATCTAAAAGATTAGATTAGATTAATCTAAAGTTGGATGGGCCCGAAGAAAATACGGATTTAGCAGCCTGTGGAATTCATCCTGTTCACCTGGGACTTGATGACGACGACGTTAATAATGGTAATAACAACAACAATAAATTGGATTTCTGATTTTTATTTAATCGACTATTTTATTTTCGGTTAAGGAGAATGAAAGGGGGCCGCGTGTGTGCGACGCGCGCAGAGAGCAAAACACAGAAACAACCACCCCCAAAAGCTTTTTCCAAAAAAGACGCTTGGAAGTTTCTCTTTTATTTCTCTTTTTCTCTCCACCCGCACGGGGTACGAAAACGGACTCGAGCCGAAGCCCTCCCCGCTCCTGCTCTCTCTAAAGCTGACGCCGTGGTCCATATTACTCGGGAAGCAAATTCGCGCTGGGTTCAACAGGCTCCCAAGATGACCGCCTCTCTCGGACAGCGAAGGGCGCAGAACTTCCCGGCGACCCGCACTTGAGCGGCCATTCCCACGAGACGGGGCATTTCCCGAGTTGGGGAAGCTCGCGGCGAGCCCCTCTGTCCCTCCCTCCCTCCTCCTCCTATGAGTCACCTGCCTTGATTAGCATATTAGTCTCCACGTGACGGCGTTCGGCGCAGAGGCCGAAAGGCAAGCTTGGCGGCGCAGCGCCGCTCACAACGCCCCTGCGCTCGCGGCGGCAAGAGGCGAGGCGCGAAGGAGGACGCCGGAGCGCGGGACGCCGATGGAGCCGCTCGGAGCAACCGCGCCTCAGCCAGTTCCATGGCGAGCGGGGAGGCGGCCACAAGGCAGCACGTACACACGCCACATACAAGTGTCCAGCTCCGTCCCTCTCCGCCTGAGGCGCGCAAGCCGCGTCGGCAACCCCCACCCCGCAGCCCGGTCCAGCTGAAGGGGGAGGCTGGAGCTGGGCCCCAGCCAGCTGTCCGCGCCCCCGGACCTGGGAGAAGAGCCAGGCAGGCGAAAGGCTTCCCCCGCCCGCTTGACCCCGCCAGGCTCGCGCCTGAACTTTTCCCTCAGCGCTTGCTTGCTTGCTCGCTGGCCGGCGGGCGAGCCGAGGCGGAAGGGGCGCGTGCGCGGACTTGGCGCGGAGAGGTTCGGCGCGTTTGGTTCTGCCGCTTCCCTCCCGCCAAAAGGAAAGGAAAAAAAAAATCCCGAAAGCTTCGCTCTTCTCTGGCTTCTGAAGGGAGGGAGGGAAGGTCTAAGCTATTGTTTCTGAAGAGAGGAAAATGGGGGCAGGACGTCTTTGTCCAGGCGCCCCCCACCTCCTGAAGAGAGGGGTCCGTGCGAAAGGAGCGGCGGGGTCGGGGCCGCCGCTCGTTAAAACAAGACTCGCGCACGTTACGGAGGACCCCCGGAGCCATTCCTGTCTTTGGGGGCGGGGGAAGTGCCAAACGGGAGTCAGTCGGCGGCGGCGGCGGAGTCAAAGCAGGGCCGGCCTAGATTTCCAGGGCAGCAAACGTGGCGGGTGGGGCGTTTCTCTCCTCCCCCCCTTCCTCGGCCGCATCCGTTACCTAGTTTTGGTTTGGCTCAAACTCTTTTTCGACATAAAGGATGAAATCCCACCCTCACTCCCACGGGGGCGGGAGGAAACACAAGAAACCAGAGCGAAGTTTTTGTGCGTGCGCGCGCGGTGCTCGTCGCACAAGGCAAGGCCGGGAATCGGGGGGGGGGTGGTCCTCCTCCTTCCCCCTTCCTCTCTTGAGATTTCTAGATCCCGGCGGGTCTCCCCGGGATCGATCCTTTGCTGCAGCAGCAGCAGCAGCCGAACTCCTCGAGCAGTTTCCTCTCCACGTCCCCCGATTCCTGGCCACTCGGGGAAGACGCCCCTCTTCCACTCCAATTCCACCCCCCCCCCCGCCGCCCCAGATCATTGGTTTCCTTCTGCCCCCGGTGCACACTCCCTAGGGGCCACGATGTTTGATTTCTCTCTAGCTTTCCATCCGCTTCTCGGAACCCCCAGATTTCGTTGCCTGTTTTCCTCTCTCCCCCCCCACGCCGCTCGCCTTTCTTTCGGCTCAGGAGCGGCCTCGACTGAACTCCGAAGGCGGCGGCGGGCGCGATTTCGCCCAGTCACTCGGGAGCGCGCCGTTACTTCGCTGCTCTCTAACTCACACGCCTTCTCTCCCCACACCCAGAAATAGGGCAGTGGTGGGGCTGTAGGTCGGGGCAGGAAAAGGGAGGGAGGGAAGGAGCGAGGAGCCGAGCCCCCGAAAGAGTGGAAAGCCCACGGGGGCTCCTAACACACGACGCGGCTTGCTCGGTCTCTATCTCTCTCCCCCCCTTCCCACTTCTGCCTCTCTCCCCCCCCCCCCCGCGCGCCCGGTTTCTCTCCCTCGCTCTGCCACCCTCCCTTCCGCTAAAGTGCACCGCTCCAGCTTGGAAGTGTTGCAAATCGGGCGGCACAGAAAGTGGCATTTCTCCAGTCTTTGGGAGACCAATTTCCTTCCGACTCAAGCAGCCGCGCGAGTAAAACACGATCCAAGCGGGGTTGGGAAGATCGGCGCGGCCAGCGCGGTTTCCTCGCTTGCCCGGGGCCGGGCGAACGCTCGTCCCCTTTGGGCGGGTCGCTCCCCGCCGGACTTTGCAGCCGCCGCTCGTCCACTTCGGGCCTTCGCCGAGGAGCCACACTTTGCGCCTCCTCCGCCGCCTGCTCCACTGCAGCAGCAGCAGCAGCAGCAGCAGCAGCAAGAAGTCGAAGGGTTTGTGGAGAGAGATTGCGCTGTCCTCCGGCCTGCTCTTGGTGGTGCTTGGCTTTTTCCTTTTTTTATTTTTGTCTGAGGATAAAAAATATATATGGGATTCTGATGTTGGGCCAATTTCTCTCCACCGTCATGGTACGTGCCGTGGAAATCAATAATTTCCTCTCTGATTAATACTTTCCCTCCGAAGCAGCGGCGGACAATCCCGCCTTTGTGCTCGGCCTGCCACAGCCCCGCCGCCGCCGCCGCCGCCGCCCCTACCCGGGGGCTTCGACTTTGCAAAGTAACAGGCGAAATCAAAGCCTCCTTCGGGTCGGGGTGTGGCTAACCCTGGAGGCGCGCGAAGAGGGAGGTGGCGGACGGGATAGTCAGGATGGGCGAAGGTCACGACCGGGTCGAAGGCGCTGCTGCTTTCTATGCGAACAAAGAACCAATTGGGGTGGGGGGGGGTCCCGGAGGGTCCCCCTTCCTCTCCCTGGACTCATGTTCCCCAATGGCGACAGAAAAGACGCAGAGAGAACCAAACCTAGAGGTCCCCCTCCCCAAATCCCCGCGCCTTTTCATTTGAAGCGGTGTCAGGTCAAGCAAGTCCACAGGTGCCCTTCCGGCTTTTCCTTTCCTCTCCTCCCCCCGTTCTGTACAAATCGTGTCTTTAACAATTGTCAGCTTTGCGCAAGGGATCCGCGCCCGCCGTTATCTTACCCCAAAAATAGGGGAAGAGGGTCCCCCAGGGCGAGAGAGGCCAAAAGCCCTCTCCTTCCCTGATAGGAAGATCTCGGAAGCCACTCGGAGGAAAGTCCTTACTTAGGTTGCCGTTGTCGTCGCCGTTCCATTTATTTATTGCTATTATTTCGCGCCGCGCGGGGCTTTTGCGAGCGGCATAAAGAGGTCGCTGCCCGGAGGAGCTTACAGTCGATACTTCGGCCGTCGGGGAAAGTGAGGGGGAGAGGAGAGGAGCAGCAGCAGCGGGGCACCGGGGGATGAGCGTGAGCGCAGGTACCGCCGCGACCCCGCCAGGGCTCCCTTCGGTGTGCGCGCGCGTGAACGTGTGAACGAGGCTCCAGCGCAGACCGTGTTCCCTCAACTTGTTGGTGGAACTGCTTAGCCATCTTAAATGCCCCCAGCCCATTTAAAATAGGCAGTGACGTGCTTGTAGCCACCAAGACTCCGCGAACTTAGGTACTGGCCCTTGCTTCCGAACTTGGTGCTGTGGCGGGCCAAAGCGATCATCTTTGGGGATCTTCTTCGAAGCCGATCTCTCTCTCTCTCTCTCTCTCTCTCTCTCTCTCTCTCTCTCTCTCTCTCTCTCTCTCGTCCCCACCTCCCCTCCCCCCGCACGACTTTTCCTCTGTGCCAAAACAGAAAAGCTCCAAGCAGCGCAAGAGGCCTCACGAAGCGGTGAGGAGATAAAGTCCAGAACCGTCTCTTGGGGCGATTCCAGGGTTTTATTTCAGACTTTTTGCGCCTGTCTCTACCCCGAGAGAAAAAGTAACGGCGCCTTGAAAATGGAAGCGGGACCCCCGCGGCGTTCTGTGTGGGCACTGCGCGGGCAGCCCTTAGGAGGCGAAAGGGGTGCGCGCCTCGGAGTGCGCCCGTCGGCAGGCCCCGGGTAGCGGGGAGGACCGCCAAGGACCCGGTCTGCTGGGAAGTTCTCCTGCGCAAGGAAGGGGAGCCATCGCAAAAGCTGGCGCCGGAGAACTTCCCGGCGCAGCAAATCCCGCGCAAAGGTCCGGAGAGCGCCGCGCTTTCCCTTTCTTTGCGCAACCGCAAGAAGTTTTGCTTTGTTCTGCTGGTTGAATGCCAGCGCTTTCGGATCTGCAGAAATGAATTTTATTTTTATTGCACAAGGTGTTTAAAAAAACTATTTGGGGGGGGCTGTATTTGAGTGGAGGAAGAAGGAATCTGGCTCTAAAATCAGTTGCTTGAGGTTCTTTTTAGACTCTCTTTAAAGCAACTTTTTGTGGTAACTTTTTGGGTGCACCTCCCTTTTCTATTTCCCTTCTGCTTTAACGTTTTTTTTATTCCGGTAAGGCAGTCAGGACTACGGAGGAGATGCAGCCGAAAGCGTTTGATCATCGCAGCAGCTGAATTAAATATTGCTTTCTTTCCTTCCTGGGAACCGGGAGATTTCCGCGAGACAGTGTAGGCCGGCTGGGTCAGCGTTTGCACGGGAGGCTCTGCAGTGTTTGCGTCTGAAGGGAATTGTACCAACAAGGCCTGACAGCTGAACTGCAGTTATTTCAGTTTTACTTTATTTTTAAAAGGTGATATCTCATGATGATGATGATAATAATAATAATTCCAAGAGTTTGCTAAATTATTGAGAGATCAAAGTCAGTAATACCTCCAGGACAGGGCTTTGAGAGTGGGCAAGTCCAGGACTCTCACACAGCAGAAAGAGCAGGAGCACTCTTTTTTCCTGAAGTAAGGCATGTTATACACTGAATAGCCTTCCCCCCATCCACCCATACTCAAGACTATTATATCGAAAATATCATATCTACCAAACTGCACTGCTGGAGGATTCCTCTCCCCTCCCCATTACACAGCAACAATTGGGCCAGCTTTGGAGATGGCTGACTTTGTGGCAGTGACTTTCTGTGCCATCTTGCAAGTGTGCACTTCTGTCACATTAACAAATGTAGGACCAATGCATTCTTTGGTTTTTGGGTAGTGCTTTGTTAGGTTGTAGGACAAACTGAAGGGGAAATGTACCTTACGATGGTGATTTTTACAGTGCAATTGTGTACATGTCTACTCAGAAGGAAGCCCCTTTGAGCTTATTCCTAGGTAAGTAGGCTTGCAGCCTTCATCATGCTTGGTTGGGAGTATAAACCCTCCTGAAACTCCTTGGGTTTTTGTTCTCGGGGAGCAGGTCTGCAGGATTGTTGCTTGTCAGGGATGTTGGAATGGTGGCTGATGTGTCCATCCATCCCACAAAAATCGGCCTCCATTTTGCAAACAAGAGAGAGAGAGAAATGTTGTGGCAAAATGTCCAGTTTCACCTAAAGGAGAAGGACTGTAAGGCTGTGGACACACTTTCTCCATTCTAAGCAATTGATATTTTAGGAAGGGGGTTAAAAGGCACTTCACAGAAACCAAGCAGTCCGGGAGTAGAGAGATGGTCATCTGAATGACAAAGAAAACATGGCGCCTCTAATTCTACCTGTGGAACAAATCTTGTGGCTTCCTGCTGGGAAGATTTTGTTTGTACTTGGGCAAGAGACTCATTAGGCCACCTTTCTCTCCCAGCCTCCTAGGAATATTAGCTACCTGAGGAACCAGTTCGCTTGTGGGCGTCACTCTAGGTGTGGACATAATGATGATGATTATTAATAACAGCCACATTGCAATGACCTGACCTTTTGCATGTATCTGTTTGGGACAGCAGACTCCTCGTCATTATCACCATCACCATTTATTAATTAGTGTTTGTTGGTGGAAGTAGATAGATAGTTAAGTCACACAGGCCTATCTGCTAGCAAATGCGTTGCCACATCTGCTGTTGACTTTGGTGGTAGAAAGCCAGCAAAACACAGTGCAACTGGCCTACAATGTGTGAATTGCAGAAGGGCTTGTTTGAAGCTCCACACCAGTTGGTGCAAAAATGGTAGACACTGAGTCATCTTGATTGGTGTCAGTGAATGCGAAACGACAGCAGACTCACAGTTTAGTTGGATTTCTAATTTTGGAATAAACGACTTATATGAAATCTGCAATGTGTCCTACAACCCTTTAACCTCAAGGAAACAGCTCTTTGGTTTAACAGAATGTCAGAAAAAAATCAGATGTCACTCCGGCTAATCAGTTTTTATTATGCATGTGTGTCCTGTCCCATCATCATCTCTAAGCCAATGCCAAAGGGGGGAGGGAGAGAGAAGAGCAACCCTCATGTCCTTAAGTTTCCCATCTGTGCTCCAAATTCATTCACCAAAGGCATGAATAAGGTTTGGATGCAACTCTCAAAGAATTCTAGGGTGGAATTCACATTACCACCTTAGAGCTCAGTGAAGCTGCCCCCCTCATGTTTCACAACCCTCTCTCCCCAGATGTTCACATCAGCACAGGTTCATTTGTGTCATATTTGTTTTTGTTTGTGTACGCACCTGAGGATGCTGACAGAGTGGGGATGTCTTTACCCCATGCAAAGGTGTTCGTACCTTGGTTAGAAATGAATTAGGCATGGTGTAAGGACTACAATCGATGTGAAGCTGGTTTGAGAATCAATACATCAAACTGTAGCATTTGATAGCAAAGTATAGGATACATTGTGCATTGTGGCTACATGTTGTGTGGATGCAGATTTAAAAGCCAGCACTGGAAAGTAAAATTCGAGCAGCAGTTGTAGCATACAAAAATAATTTAACATCTTTCTTGGGCAATTCCAAGCCTGTTATTGGAAGAAAGGCCTCTGGTTTCTTTATAAATGTATATTTCAACATTTTTTTCAATTCATTATAAATCTTTTCCCAGAAGTCTTTCACCTTGGGACAGGTCCACCACATATGATAAAAGGTTCCTTCCTTTTCTTTACATTTCCAACATAGATTGTCACAGTTATGATATATCTTTGCTAATTTTACAGGGGTCAAATACCATCTGTACATCATTTTCATTATATTTTCCTATAACACAGTACATGCAGAGAACTTGATCCCTTTCTTCCACAATCTTTCCCAATCCTCCAACATTATATTATGTCCTACATCTTTTGCCCAGTCTATCATCACAGATGCAGCGAGTTCTCACTAAACACAGCCATAGTAGGAATTTCAGCTGACTTCCGTCTCACTCAGAATTGGGGGAGTGGTGGGAGTAAGACATAATGATTGTTTAGATGTATGTATGTTGCAAGGACTGTTAGCTTTATGAGTCCTTAGAAAGTTTTGGAGAGGCTAGCCACACAGACACACAAAAACCCCAACCTGTCTGTACCATTGAAGAGGATCCTGGAGGGCACTTTTTGGTATTATGCAGTGTCACTCCTTAGGAGACAAATGTCTTGGGCTGACACGTGTGCTACGCTATAGGTTGCATGTTTGTTCTCTACCGGATGAAAAATATGAGGAGATGACTCTGTGGCACTGCTGAGTTGACACCAAGCTCAGGTTTGCATAGCTATTATGTTCATTTGTCGATTGCATGCCACTGTAGGCCAAAGCATACTTGGGTTGGAAAGTAAGTTGCACTGAAATCAGTGGAATGTGCTTTCTAGGAAGGGCCAAAATGGACACTATGCAGGAGTCACAGACATATTCTCCTGATCCTTTCTTAAACTGGAAAACTGTCAAGAGCAGCAGCCGCTTAACCCTACCCCCTTCTGCAAGTTCCCCCTGGTGTTTGCTTCCTCCAGCTGCTTTTCCACCCACAGGGAAAAGATATGGGATCCCCATATCCTTTTCTCTGCTGGAATAAAGCAGCTTAGGGAGGGCAATTCTGAGCAGAAAAATGACAGAAGGGGAAGAGAGTTAAGTTCTCCATTTGAACTGATAGACCCCAGTGGTTGCCTTTTAGTTAAAGAAAACAACACCCCTTTCCCTCAAAAATGGAGGCTGTTCACACCTCTCCAGCATAGTATCTACTCTGGCCCTGTGTGTGATTAGGATTGAGATATCAAGCTTCTATTTCAGGCTGTGTCCTGACTCCTGAAACCCTCAAATGAGCATGCTTTCACTGAGGTCCTGACTAGCTTCTCTGTTAGAAGTAGCCCCTATATATGCTCTCCTGTGGAACCTACTTGTAGTGAAACAGAAGCGGAACAGCAGAGGCTGGTCTGAGTTTTTGACAGTTTTCTGATCTTTATCCTGCACCTGGTTACTTGTCTCTATAGGGTACTTGTTTCAGTCTGATGCCATGTTTGTTGGTTGGTTTGGTCCCCGTGGTGCTGAGAGTAAGCAAATGGGTGAACATTGCTCAGGGCTCAGAGTTGTGGCTAAGGATCACTTTCCCCAGGAGAGGCCTCCAAGGTCCTTTCCGCAGCCCTGACTCCTCCTGAGTAAGTGTGCAGTCAACTACAGCTGTTCAACATCACTCTTCTGCATGCATACTCAGAACTAAATCCTCTGATATTTCATGGGGCTTTCTCTTGAGTCAATGTGCCTAGGATTGCAGCCCGAATGACACATGTGTGCTGAAAATGGGTGTGCAGAGTTTAACTTGGAAAGGAGTAAATTGCACGGCCAGTGCCGGGAAAAGGTGGGCCTGAGTCAGTGGATAATCTCTCTTAAGCCAAATTTTTTCATTCTAAAATTGGAAACTTTGAATTCAGTTCTGCCTTGAACAAATCTCGCTCCACCTCAGATACATGCATGCATGCGTGTGTTTGTGTGTATCCATGTGGATCTGGGCTGCTTGACAAAATGGGAGTGGAATTCAAATCTAAAGAAAGGACAGGCCAAATATTTTGCTCCCCCCCTTCCTCAGCTTTCCTTTACCCATTTCCAGGGACCCCCAATTAATTTTGACAGGAGCCTTCTCAGCGAGGCGCCTAAAGCCAAACATGCAAAACATGACACCTTTCTCCCCCCTTCACCCTTGGGCAAGAATTAGTGCTTTTGAATAGAGCAAAGTTTAAGAGTGTTGCCATAGTCTGAATTGAACTACAAAAAGTGTGCAGCTAAGAGGACATTTCAAAGTAGATCAGGGGCTTTAAATGAAATTCCAAAGACGAAAAAGAAAAGCTACTGGTTTGATTTTATTTCATTTTTTAAAAGTGGTAGGACTGCGGGAGAATTCAAGCCTTGCCCTTGGAAACTCAGTTGAGCTTTGGTAGTCCAGGATATGCAGGGAAAGAGAGACTGGCTAAGCTTACCTGATCCAGCCAAGCCATCTGATCCAATATACTGTATTTTTCGCTCTATAAGATGCACCAAACCACAAGACGCACCTAGTTTTTGGAGGAGGAAAACAAGAAAAAAAATATTCTGAATCTCAGAAGCCAGAACAGCAAGAGGGATCGCTGCGCAGTGAAAGCAGCAATCCCTCTTGCTGTTCTGGCTTCTGGGATAGCTGCACAGCCTGCATTCACTCCATAAGACGCACACACATTTCCCCTTACTTTTTAGGAGGGAAAAAGTGAGTCTTATAGAGCAAAAAATACGGTACTCACAACTTGCAATAAGGGGACCTAAGTTTATGGCCCTGGCAAATGGTCACCTTCTCTTCACATAAAGTGTTTAGGGCAACAGTCTGTATGTGTGTGTATTCGTGTGCGCACACGCACACCCACACACCCACAGAGAGCTTTGAATCATATTAGTTCAAATAAGAAAGATGAGAACAAAAGATTTGCATTATTACAAGTGAGAAGGCAAGAGCTTGGGTTTAATGAAGAGTCAGAAGAATATAGCATCATTGTTGTGGAGTTTAACGCTATGAAATGAAATGACACAGACTCTCCTGTTAATCAAACCATTAGTCTACCTGTAGTTTAAAGTTTGAGTGCAGACACTCCTCTGTGCCCCCCTCCCCGCCAAATCTCAATGAGATAAGCAGTATTTTACGATTCCCCCCCCCCAAAAAAAAAAAATTGTCCAGGGTGGTTGGGGCAGGAACCATAATATTTCCTGTGTCTGGTGAAATTCTAACCCCGCGGCTTAGGGATTTTTTTAAAAAAAATGTTTTCCCGCAAATTAAGACGTTGAGGGCTAATTGTTTGTGTCCTGCGTCTAATGAAGCAGACCATTGCCCATGAAAGTTCATGCTGCAATAATCAAGTAACCACCAGATGCAAGATCACAGTCTTGTACACAGAACTGAATGTTTATGGGCTGAGACCCACATGAAGAAGAACAAGACTTTAGGACAGAGGTCCAGTGTCCCACTCAGTAGAATGAGCAGGAGGGAACCCCTAAATGCAGCGGGGCTTGCTTAGCACATTTTGTAGTAGGAAAAGAAGTGATAAACAGGATCTTCTAAAGAAGAGGGGCACTATGACCATTAAATCCAGTCTTAAATATGACTAAGTCCCTACCAGAGAAGAATGTCAAACCAAGCTGATGAACTATGCCGAAATGGCAAAACTGACTGGAAAACGCAGACACCAAGAGGAAAATAACTTAATTAAAGTATTGGGGGGGGGGTGGAATATAAGTTATTTGGGTGACCACTGTAAGCAGATGGAAACAAGAGCAGGATTTTGATTCACTTGTAGTGTAAAAATTATTATGGATGGTAAGGTTCAATATAAAATTTGGAGTACGGATGAATATGCAGTTGTAGATGTTTAAACTGAGACTCCATGGGGGGGGGGGGACTTCCCGAGATACGGAGAATCTCTATAGACAGATATGTAATTGTTAGTTTGTTCACACTTTGTATTTGTAAAAGCAATAAAAAGTATTTCATTAAAAATATATATCCAGTCTTACAATTACCTAACGGGGGAAATGACAGGTAATACCATTGGTTTCCACCCCTCCACACAACGGTTTTGGTCACTGGTCACCACTGGTGTTGCTAGGAAAACCCAGGACCCATAACCTGCCCAGTATGTCAGTGTGTGAGGAACAGGAGCATTTTCCTTGTGGGGTCCCTGTAGACGCTTCAAAGAGCAGTAGCTGGCACACGGTACTTTTTCTGGACATCAGTGCCCCCCCCCCCTTTTAAAGGCCCCATGTTTCTTGAATTCTGCCTTGGAGACCTGGTGTCTGCCAGAAAGATAAGGTATAAATATTTTAAATGGCATAGATTTTTTTTTTAAAAAAACCCTGAACGTTATGAAAAATAAAGTAAAGGGGAAGCCATCCAGAAAACTCTACTCTCAGTCACTGAAGTGAATTTGAATCTCCACGTTACCCGTATGGTTGCCTTGAAAGGGAGAGGGAGAAAGAGCAATGCCTTATTTCCTTAATTCATTTATTTATCTTTTGCTATTATGCATTTGGATTTTTATCCCTCTCAGCCTTAAATAACAATAAAACATGACATATACAGCAGCAGCAACAACAGCAACTTCCTAAAAATAAAGGTTGGCATTTGTTAAAACCTTTACGCCGTCTACTTCCACCTATTTGTTTGAGTCCTCCTTTCCTTTATTCCAATTCGGATATAGGATAGCCGACTCTCCCAGTAGCGTTCCTGCCAAATTCCAACCACAAAAGCCCTCCTATCATTTTGGCTTTTGAGCGTCCACACTCCAAATCACGTTTCCCCACTTAGATGGCATAATATAGCACCCCTTTCCATGCCTTCCTTAATACCTAGCATTCCAGTCGCCAAACACCATATCAAATTTTGCCCGTTTGAAGGACTGGATAGTTCCTGCAAGTTGAGGGGGCAACGAATTGATGCAAGTGAATCCACATTTGCTTTTTTTGCCCTTCTGCTGTTTGAGGCCAACACGGTTATTTTCCCAGTTCTTCTGCTCCCCATTTTCCCCTTTGTATGGTCACTGCCTTCCTGCCTGCAGTTTTATCTGCTCCGAATCTGAGGCCTGGATATGTGGGAATGGGGAGGAGGAGACCAAGAGCAGAGAAAAGACAAATTGGTCAACAAGCAAATTGATTAGTAAGGCTTGTTACATGGGTAGGCAAACTAAGGCCTGAGGGCCGGATCTGGCCCAATCGCCTTCTAAATCTGGCCCGCGGACGGTTCGGGAATCAGCGTGATTTTACATGAGTAGAATGTGTCCTTTTATTTAAAATGCATCTCTGGGTTATTTGTGGGGCATAGGAATTCATTAATTCCCTCCCAAAAAAAATTTAGTCTGCCCCCCCACAAGGTCTAAGGGACAGTGGAAAAAGTTTGCTGACCCCTGGCTTATTAGGTCTACAAAATATTATTTTCTCTGATATGAAGTTACATGTCATTGTACATCACCAGCTTTCTCAGAATTCTTGCTATCTCTTTGAATAACCCCATGAATGGTTTTTAATCAGACTAGAAGAAGGGTTTTTTTGTGGGGGAGGTGGGAATTGTTCCCTGGCAATATCCTTACTTACTGTCCCTATTTGTTACGTGTTTTATTTTTGAGCCCTAAGCGCTATTTTCGACCCATTATTACTTTTATATTTGCAGATTTGAATTAACTAACAAGTGGAAATAATAATAATAAATGCACTTTTTTTTTTTATTTGGTGAGAGAAATCAAGCTAACCTCCAATTCCAAACCTAGTATGGAGGATTGATATTTAGTTAGATTCAACAAAAGGGCTGTACCAGGATGCTGGGGTTGGGGGTGGGAGGAAGGTTGCACAAGAAGGAAACCAGTTGTTCTGGAGTGAAAATTATGTCTGAAATATTTGTTTGGCTCCTATAAAACTATCCAGCTTGTGTGTTTGCCTATGCATTTTCAGAGCAGAATTTCATGAGGTTTCTGCTTTTGGTTGCTGCATATAAGACACCTCAAAGGACTTTTCAAAGACTGGGACATTTAGCATTGTGAAAAATTACCCCCCCTCCCCACCACTTGGCAATTTTAGCAACCAGCAGTTTGGAGAATACCAGCGACTTTTTACGTAGCAGCTTCTGGGTAGAAACAGCTTCCAGCAGATCCAGTCTTTGTTTTTGAACCAGAACAGTGTGTTGTTGGAGTCTCCCCGGGAAAGAGGACTCTCTTGTCTCTGGTAAGAAAAGGTGGTAGATTTTGTATTTCTTTTTTAACTAAATCCAAGTTATGAATCATAGGGTCTGATTCATGGCAGGTGCAAGTTTGTAGATCTGCTTTGCAGGAGAGAAAATGCCAGTATCTGAGACAAGTCTTACCTGGCTAATAATTTTTTGTGAATGTGAATAAAGTGCAGGATTTAGCCTTTTCATAGATGCCAGATATACAACTGAAACATATGCATGTGTAAAATATTTTAATGCTTGACAACTGTCTTTTTAATCATGGTTGGCTTATAAAGTTGCACTTGATTACCTGTAACGATTTCTCCACCTTTTTAATTTTCGCATTTAAAATGATGCAAATGGATTTCCCTTGTTTTCAGTAACTGGTTCCCCGTCCGTCCCCCCACAGTAGAATTTCAAGTTTTATGCAGAGGTTTTTTGTTTGCTTTTACAGCTAATACCATAGCTTTGACACCCTCGGTTCTCACCCTTTCATTTCCATCTTATACGGATTATTATCAGTTGCCAAGCATTTTCTGTTTGGAATTATCATGTCCAAAAAACAAAAGAAAAGTTTTGCAGTCACAGAGAAAATAAGTGCCTGTGCTCAGGGCTTCTAAAAAACCCAGGGACCAGAAAAAATGACAAAGACTCTAAGAGCGCAGTCCACCAGGAAGTTCTCTTTCGCCAGCCTTGTGCAAATGATTGGGAGCCTGGCAGGAGCATATTATGCTCTTTCCACAGTTTGCATTCATTTCAAGCGGGAACGGGGGAACATCCCAGGGAATGGTATGGTAAGATTTTTTAATTTTTTTAACATTTTACACCTTTTTCCCCTTAAGAAAACTCATTTAATAATTTTGGAAGTGAAGGCTAACGGAAAGTCAACAAATCACAACCAGGAAATTAACCACAAGTTTGAAATGCTGAAAAGCCCATAATAAAAGAAATATCTCAGCTGAATTCTGTAGTAGTGGCAGGAGGCTTTCTTGATAAAGAATTTGAAGAGGACAAAATGTTTGCATTTTGTTTCTTTGGCAGAAGACGGGTAAAGCAATCCTGCTGCAATGAGAGCAGCAAAGTCCCAAATAGCCAGAGAAACAAGCTAGTTAGCAGTTGTGCATAGCAGAGTATTGTCTGAGATGGGCAACTATTGTGCAAACTCCAGAGAAAAGCGCTGTTTATTTTGTGTGAACTCCTAGTAAGATTGGGGGGGGGGGTGTTTCCTAAGTAGGGTCTTGAGTTCCACTGTCTGTAAGGCTTGTGCTGGGGCTAAAAATATGTAACCACCATAATATGAGTGAAAAGCCCTTAACCTGTCCTACGGACCTGGCATTGTTCGGACTCTCCTCCCCCCGTCTTGCTTGTTGAGAATGGCATTTAACGTCCAGTGCAAAAGCGCTGAGCTATTTCCAAACCCTGCTTGTAAATATCAGCTCGAAGATGAAGCCCTTGGTTGTTCCTTTTAAAATATTTTTGGAACTAGGAAATAGGAACTGCTGGTTGTGAGCTGGGACTGAGGTAGAGCGGAGGAAAGAGAGCCGTTTCAACAGACCAGTTCTTTCAAAGACAATTGGCAAGTATTATTCCGAAAGTTGTGTGGATGAGAAGGGCCTTAAAGAGGTCAATTGCCACATAGCGAATGCAACTCAGTAATAGCTGAATTTCTCACTTTTGAGAGCGCTGTAGTTTTGCTGGTTGTGGATGGGCTGTTGCTTCTGTTGTGTCCTGCAAGTCAGAAGCAGGTGAATGGGAGATGTTGGCCTGAGGTGCAAGGAGAAGAAATGAATTGGATTTCCACAGGGTTCAGCCACGAGGGCCCCTTAGCAATGGGAGGCCATGCTTGCAAATCTAGGCCATAAATAAAGAAGGTACAATGTTGGGTCAGGGCTGAAGTTTTCACATGCAAGTGGCTTTACAAAATCTGATTTTCTGATCCTCAGAAAACTAGCAGACACTGGGGGGGGGGGGGAGGTGTTTCAGAAGCTAGTATGCTAACTAATTATCATTTAATTAGAAATACACAGTTTAATTATACAACCAAAGTAACACCACTTCCAAACCACCTGAGACCTTATTAGCAATTTTTTTTAAAATAAATAAATAAATCAGTGTTTCATAAAATAAAACTAAATGTTTCTTTTAAAAATTGGGTTTTATCAGTGATTAGGCTGAAAACAAAAAAGAAAAATATATTGGGCACAATTCAGTCAAACTTCACTGCTTTTAGATCTCATGGGCTTCTATAGGGGTTTAATTAAGTGCTGATAACTTTCCTATTGAAACTGGCAAGTCTTAAAAATGTTCAACTGGCTGGATCATGACTGCTCAACATCTTAAAAATCAGAATCCAAATACCTGGCTTTAACTCTTCTAGAAAGTGAATTATACAAATTGTAACTTTAGCGCCTTTTAAAATTAATTTAATTAATTCACAGCAAGTAAGCAGCATTGTAAATCATGTGCATGAATTTATAGTCATATAAAGTTTACTTAACCTGTATGCTCTTATTTAGAAGTAAGTGTTCCAGGGTCACTTCTCGGGAAACCCAGTTATTTATGGTTGCATTGAAATGGGGTTCTGCTTTGCACAGAGCTCCATATAACCACAACCCTAAACAGTTCAAAAATATTCAAACCAAGGCAATCCAAATCTTACCGTCCAGAAAAAATTCTGAATCAATATATTATCTCCTGTCTTGCTTGGGATATCAGCGAGTGGGAATGTCTCTAGGAATTAATTTGCAGGTCTCGGCTTTAAGGCCAGTGATATTTGTCTCACAAATAAAATAATTAAGCTTGTATAAATATACTCATTTTTGCATAAGCATTTCTAATTTGCATGCCTGACTTTCTGCCTAGTATTTGAAGTTTGTGCCCTTGCTAGGTTTCCCCCAAGAAGAAATAGTACAATGGCAGAAGTAACATCCAGGCAGGCAGTTTTAGAGGGACAGGGTGCCCTGACTGGCATGGAAGATCCACCCACCGGGTCCTGTTGAATTCAGCAGGCATGGCCTGCATGTTTTTTGCCGTATATCCAGAGCCACAAGGACTAGAAACTCTTTTTTTAATGAGCAGGCAAACGCAGATCAAGGAATCAAAATTTTGTACCAGACCAATGCAAAATTTTGCATATGTGGAATCACAGAAGACTAACCATCAGAGTCAAAGATGTCATTAGAGGTAAGAAAGCTTCCTTCAAAAAAAATAGAAGTGGAGTCCAGTGGCATAGTGTGGGAGGAGGGCCAGAGGGGCAGTGGCCTCGGGTGCAAAATTCTGAAAGGGGCACAACCAGGAGCAACAGCCACCTGCCCCACCCCTGGTCTTGCTGAGCTGAGAGGCGATGGATCTGCCAAGCAGCAGCAGCGCTGGCAGCCACATGCCTTGTGGACTCTGCATGCCCCCCCGGCACCCATTTCCACCCCAGCTGCCCAATCCACCAGGGGGGCACAAAGCTTGCCCTGCCCCGGGTACCAGCAACCCACGCTATGCCACTGGTTGTGTCCAAAGGAGGAGAACAAAAAGGAACACAAACTGTGGCAAAAGAAGAACAAGCAGGTAATAAGAGATACAAAAAAATAATTTGAGGAGCACATTACTAAAACATAAAGACCACCACCACCAACAAAAAATCCTTAAATACATTAGTAGCAGGAGGTGGTTGGACCTTTAGATGACAAGGGAGTCAAAGTTATGCTAAAGGAGGGTAAGGGGGTTGCAGGGAGCCTGGATGAATTATTTGCATCTGTCTTCACAGATACCTATGCCTGAACTAACTTTTGAAGGAAGGGAGTCTGAGGAACTAAGGCGGATAGTGGTGACTCGAAACCTACTAGAGTAAACAGACAAAATAAAAACTGAGAAGTCGCCAGGTCTGGATGGCACCCACCCAAGAGTTCTCAAATAATTCAAAGGCGAAATTGCTGATTGTCTAACAAAAACATGTAATTTGTCCCTCAGATCAGCCTCTGTACTTGAGGACTGGAAAGTAACCCGTGTAGCACCAATTTATAAAAAGGAAGCCAAGAGGTATCCTGGAAATTACAGGCTGGTTAGCTTAAAGTCTGTCCCAGGAAACCCTGTGGAAAGCATGATGAAAGATAAACTAAAGTAGCATATAGAAGAACAAGCCTTGCTGAAGCTGAGCCAGCACGGCTTCTGTACGGGAAAGTCTTGTCTCACTAACTTATTAGAGTTCTTTGAGACTGTCAACAAGCATATAGATAGAGGAGATCCAGTTGACATAGTGTAGTTGGACTTTCAAAAAGCTTTTGACATGGTACCTCACCAACCCCTCTAAGGTTAGCAGTCATGGAATAAGAGGAGAGGTCTTCCTGTGGATCGGGAACTGGTTAAGTAGCAAGAAGTAATGGACAGGTTTCTGAATGGAGGGATGTAAAAAGCAGAGTTGCCCTGCGATAGGTATTGGGACTTGTGCTTTAAAACTTCTACATCAACAATCTAGAGTTATGGGTGAGAAGTGAGGTGACCATATTTGCTGATGATACTCAATTTTTCAGGGTTGTTAAAACAAAAATAGATTGTGAAGAGCTCCAAAAATACCAGAGTGAATGAATAGGGCAGTAAAATGGCAAATACCCCAAAGGGCAGTAAAAATGAGAAAAGCAATTCAATATAAACAAGTGTAAAATGATACATGTGAGGGTGGGGATTGTTTTCACATATACGATGAACTGGCAGTGAATGACTAGGAATGAGACCTTGGGATTGTAGTGGATAGCTTGATGACGATGTTGACCCAGTGTGTGGCTGCCGTGAAAAAGGCAAATTCTATGTAGAGACCATTAGGAAAGCAATTGAAAAGAAAACTGCCGACATAATAATGTCATTATACAAATCTATCATTTGACTGCATTTGGAATACTGTGTACAGTTCTGGTTGCCTTACTCAGAAAGGATATTGTAGAGCAGGAAAAGGTTCATAAAAGGCCAACCAAGATGATCAAGGGGATGAAGAAAGTTTGCAGCATTTTGGGACTTTTTAGCTTTGAGAAAAGGAGTGTAAGAGGTGACACTACGGAAATCTATAAAGTTATGCATGTCTGGAGAAAGTGGAAAAGTCCCACCTTCCTTAATCCTATAATTTGTTGACATGATGAGCTTCAGGGCAGATAAAAGCTTTTTCCTCCATGAATTCATCTAACCCTCTTTTAAAACCATCCAGGTTGGTGGCGATCACGACCTCCTCTGGGACTGAGTTCCATAGCTCACTGTTCTTTTCTGACAGTTTGTCTCATCCTTCGTCTCAGATCAGGGATCTTGGCAGTCAGAACCTAGTCCTTGGTGCATGCGGCTTTGGGATAGTTGGCCAAACAAAGTGGCGTGTCTTAAGCCTGGTATCCATTGCTCTCAGGTACTGCTGCAGAGTCAGAAAGAGGGATTGAGTCCTGCTGTCTGACAGCCTCAGGAGTGTGTTGGGTGACACAAAGAACCAACGATGTTTTCCTCTTGCCCTATGAATATTCAGAGTCCACCTTTGCTCTTTAGTCTGAACGACACAGAATACCATATGGACGTCCAACTCCCAAGAGACTGTGATCTACTCCCAGAAAAAAAAATGGCAGTGATCTACCCATTTTGGGGGGGAGGGGAGAATTATAAGTTGTTGACCTTTTTTTTAGGGGGCCAGGTCAAAGCTTTGGGGGGGGGGAGGCAACACCAAGGCTATAAAGCTTTTGGGGGAGGATTTGGATGGGCACGCCAAAAATTGCTCACCAAATATAAAGCCGGACCGTGCTAACTCCGCCTTCCATTTTAGCAATCCTGCACAAATCAAGAAAACAGCGAGGGCAAGCGATAGACCACTATCACCCGGGGATCAGCCTGTCGATCGTGGTTGGCTGGTTGGACAGCCCACAGCTATCCATGGTTCTTTTCGCCTGACAGCTCTTCAGCTCTCTTTGGACCAGCCTTCGACAACTTGGTTCCCCCTCCCTGATGGTTTGGACTGCAACTCTCATCAGCCCCAACCAGCACTGCTGATGGGAGTTGTAAGCCTAAACATCAGGAGGGCACTAGATTGGCGAGGGCTGCCCTGGACCGTCTACTAGAGTGCAGTTTGCACTCTAGTAGCAGTAGTAATGGATAAAAAAATAATTATGAAAAGTTGTGGATGCTTTTAGAAATTTGCATTTCTAAATTTTGAAAGCAAAAGCAAAACAGGCACCAAGCAGCAGGATGCTTGATAAATAACAATCTGGAGGTCCTTTAGAAATAACTCATGGCTGTCCAGTGAGGACACACAGCTAACCTGCGACCATAAGCCAGGAACTCATCACAATGTAACCAAAACTGTGCATCCTACTGCCTGCCCCTGATCTCTTCCACCTTCTGGAGTATGCAGTGTTTATGACAAATGGCACAACACAAGGGAGCTCCCTAGCCCACTCCCCACCCATGGACCACCTGCTTGCTTATATTTCGCTCATACTCAGGGATGGTATTGAATGGTCACTTCCAGATGATCTGTTTATTGAGGATTCATTCTTTTTTAAAAAACAAAAAAATTTTTTTTGACTAGTATCCTCTTTATTACCTCCATTACCATTCAGACTTCTTTGCTTTCATTATAGTGTATCATGCAAACCAGATTAATATCTAAGACAGAACAGTAATTTTGTGTTGGCACACCAATTCATACTCTTCCGAGCTAAGATCTGCATGGCATTTGTTTTGTTTGTTTGTTTGGTTTTAATATATTTCTTAATTAAAAAGAATTTTTAATACACATATGTTACAAATATACAAACATACATTTCATACAATCCTTAAAAGTGTTCAAACATACCTACACCCAATCCCACGAATAATTCCTTTTCCCATCGCCATCCACCACCCCTCACCCCACCTTTGTGTTTGACTTCCAATCTACTCAATTGAGGATTCATTCTAATTTGTTTGCACAGGGTTTTTGGGGTGGTTGTTTGATGTCCACCATTTATTGGTTAGGAGATGACATGATGGTGGGGAAGTTATACGACATAACATCAAGAAGTTGTCACGCCACACTTTCTAGTGCTTCAATTCCCCATCACTTTTCCACAAAGTCCCTTTTTCAGGTGGGCGGGTGTGTTTGCTGTTTTGAGAAGATGGCTTGTTGTGTGAGAGCCCCAAATGCGAATTTGCTGACACGGGGCTGAATCCCATCCACAAAAATAGTCTGGAGGTGCCCCATCTCTTCGCACTCCGACACAGAGGTGTCCCAATACATTTTGCTGTACCTATTGCCTGCCCTTTTCAATCTGAAACACCAGCCGTTAGATAGAAGATGCAACTTTCTAGAACAGCAAGCATCATAAATCTCTCACATTCCCCTGGATGCATCTCTCTCACATTCTGTACCACCAGGTCTGCTTGTGTGGTTCAGTTGGTTCCACCCTTTGCAGACCCTCCAAGTGTCCCTGTTTTCCAGGGACATCCCTGATTTAGAGAAGCCGTCCTGGTTTCTGATTTGATTCTGGAATGTCCCGCTTTTCCTTAGGACATCTCTAATTTCATTGGAGAAATATTGGAGGGGTATGGAGTAATCCAGCCCCCAAGCCAATTGAAGGCAATCCTGTACTGTATAGGGAAGGCTTTTTTTGATGTTTAATGTTTTTATATATGTTGGAAGCTGCCCAGAGTGGCTGGGGCAACCCAGTAAGATGTGTTGGGTGTAAATAGTAAAATTATCATTATGGAATGGGACGTCCCTGTTTTCATTGGAGAAATGTTGGAGGGTATGCTTTTGGGCTGGCTTCTTAGTGTGCTTTCACTCAAACTTTTGCCCTTAGCCTGAGAGCAGTAGGCCTCAACCTTCCGTTAAGCCACTGGAGGAGGCCCATTTGCAAAATCTGGTTTGGCTTTCTTTGTCTGGCCATTCCACACCATATCCTGGGATTATTCCCCCACTTCCCCTGTCTTGCACGTAAAAGCCTTCTTTCTTTTTCTTTTTAAACATATATATTTGGAAAGGGGTGCAGAGGGAGAGAGGAGGGCTGAAATATTTTCCATATGTTGGCCGTGGGATGAGTCTGATTTCAGGTTCCCTTTTCACTCCCGTATAGAATCTGGCAGGCACACAATCCTCTCTCGGTGCCAAGTGATATACTATAAACTTGTGAATTGATGCCGTCTTTTAACATTTGAAACAGCAGTGATGTGTTCCATAATGCAGGAGGCGTCCACGTATGCGTGTGTGGGAGACAGAGCTTTTCTCCCCCTCTTTTCAGCAGAATATCACCAGCCCTGTGGTGTTCGCTTTTTGCATCACACAGAGGGATCTGTTGCATCAGCCCATCACTAGCTTCCTGACAGGTGATGTCAAAGTGTGTGGGGTGTGTGTGTGTGCTCAGGATGTGGCACAATTGAGTTTCAGACTGTGGAAAAGGACATAACTGCTCACATACATCAAAGCTGAAGCCTATCTTCAGCCCTTTGGCTACATCAGGAGTAGTAGCAGCAGCAGTGTTAGAAATTCAGATGTATAAGCTAGGTGCCAAATTGGTCCTTAAACCAGGGTTACAATTGCCCCAAATGCAATGCCTACTTGCCATTTTTGGGCCAGACAAAAATACAGTCGTAGTTTTCAATACATTCCTGTTTTCAATACATTCCCAAAATTCATTCCGATTATGCAAATAAAATATACCGGATGGAATTCTACGGGATGTGTTGCTGGTGTATGAAAACAGTCAAGATCCAAGGATCTTCAAGCATGCACCTCCAGATGGTGTAGACGTCAGGTGCCATCCTGGTGCCTGGGCATCTTCACTTGGTCACAAGTGGGCAAATTTCAAACGCTGAGTAGTAGATGTGGGCTTTATGAGCCACCCCACCACCACCACCACGCTTTATGGGGCGGGGAATCTAGTTTTAATGTGACTCCATGGCTGTCATGAGATCTTGGGACAAAATGCAAACTTTTATCATGTTCAGTGTCAGAGTTGCACCTTCAGATACTTTGTGGGAAGCCACAATGTCCAAAGAATAGAAAGTTTGCTGCAGGGAGGTGACAAATATGTAACTCTTTTTCTCTCTAGACTCATAATGTCTCATCCTAAACATTTTCCAGAATGAAACATTTATGTATGTTCTTTCTTTTTGGTGGCAACAGCCAAGATAAGCTAGTGCAGAGATGCTGTGTTCCATCACTATCATGTTTCAATCAGATTGGGTCAATTAATTTGGTTTTTTTCTGGATTATCATGGGCCTAGAATCTTTGGAACCAGTCAAGCAAAGAAGAAGAAGAAAGATAAATCTCAAATGTTCCCTATTAGCATTTGGACCAGTTTCTGGTTTTGCACTGAAAATAGGATTTATTATTACTATTTATTTATTAAATTTGTACACCATCCTACATCCGAAGATCACAGTTCACAACCTAAAACTACCAAATGTGAGAATAAAAGAAAACCAATAACCCCTCTCCCACAAACACATTTTAAAGGCCGTTGAATAACCAGGATAAAGGCCTGGTTATAGAGAAACATTTTTGCCTTGTGTCTAAGACATGTAATGAAGAGGCCCTGGGGAGAGCATTCCACAAACGAGCGGCCACTGCAGAAAAGGCTCGTTCTCGTGTTGCCACCCTTCGGACGTCTCGAGGGGAGGCACACGAAGGAGGGCCTCAGAAGATGATCTCAGGGTCCGGGTAGGTTCATACGGAAAGAGACAGTCCTTGAGATATTGCAGTCCTGAGCCATTTAAGGCTTTATAGTTCAAAACCAGCATTTTGAATAGGGCCC
Organism: Podarcis gaigeae; assembly: GCF_964106915.1. Taxonomy (NCBI): domain Eukaryota; kingdom Metazoa; phylum Chordata; class Lepidosauria; order Squamata; family Lacertidae; genus Podarcis; species Podarcis gaigeae. Next base: position 33,035,612 of record NC_139694.1, on the reverse strand, counting down.
AGAAACGAATTGGCAGCCAGTGCAGTTGGGCCAGGTTTGGTGTAATATGCTCAAACTGTCTTTGCCCCGGGGAGCAACCTGGCTGCCGAATTCTGCACCAGCTGAAGTTGACGAATCGCCTTCAGAGGCAGCCCTGCATATGACGCGTTGCAGATTGGCACCGTGGTGAACAGGCCTATGCTATGGGTGGCTGCTGTCCAGAATAGCCAAAAAGTGTGAGCCCTGTATTATGATAATATAGAGCTGAAACACATTTGCTTCTTGAGATTCTCTGTTGCATCTTTTTCTGTCAAGCGCTTCCTAGCTATTCTCTGGCTGTTATTATAATATTTGCTGAATATTCCTTCAGTCTTTGAGCTATATCAGACATCCATCCAAGTGGGGAAGGGAAATGTAACAAGAAAAATGCAAGAGCAAGGGATATTTCATCACAGTAGCGTAAGAATGTAGGAAGCGCCCTTGAGAAGAAACCTGGAGCCCCCTGGAATTAGTAAAATTAACTGCTTTAATGGGGAAGCCATATAAGAATGGGGCTGTGGAAAGTAGGGATCAGGTTGAGAAGGATATAGTGGAAAAGAATTAATGATGATGTAAAGTCAGGAAATAGATACAGCTTAAAGTCTATTCTTCCTTTGTTTCATTGAGTAGTAAATTTGGGTATAACATTGTGTGGAACTTTGTAAATATATATTGTAATATCTTTTAAATTGCATAATTTCCCCTTTCGTAAACACGAACATTTTCAATTTTCCAAATTCACAATATACTGACAATGGTGTTTGCTAATATGGGAACTGGCTGTACTCTATATACTCATCATGACTGTGGACTTTGATGGGAGGTAGAAGCAGGTGAGGTGGATTATATCCCACAATGCATTAGCATTAAGCTTCAGAAGGGACTGTACTGTACTGTACTGGATATAAGAAGGTGAAATGTACTCGGAGTCCTGTAGCGATATCATGCTGTAGCGATATCATGATCAGCAAGTCCTAGGCTCTGTGGTTTAACCCGCAGGTCCACCCACGATACTGGTGATCTAACCTGCAACTAGATTGCCCTGAGTGTATGTGCTTGGCTGCTAGCCAGATGCATTGCCTCATCAGTCCAGGTTATTAGTCGTGATCCGCATAATGTTTATATACCTCCTTTGCTGCATTAGGGAGGCTCTGAGAGTTCTTCTGAATCTTATAGATGTGCTGCACATGTCTTTTCCTGCAGGGATAGCTGTTTAGCAGGGAAGGGGAACCTGCAGCTTTCCATGTTGTCCAACTCCAGTTCTCTTCAGTCTTAGCCAGCATGGCCAGTGGTCAGGGATCATGGGAGTTGTGGTGTAACATATAGATTCCCCAAGTCTGTTGTGTGGCAGTTGCAATAAAACAGGTTCTGTTGAACACCGCCGAAGAGCAGTATCCTTTGAAGGATAATGGATTACTCTAACCAGTTTGAGAAAATTAATAAAAAATAATTAATATTTTAGATTCAATAGTTCTGTGAATTTCAGTAATTTTTCAAATACTGTACAGTATTTGTTTCCGTTGCCTGTCAACCAATATGACTGTAACTGCCAAGGAGAGAGGGTGTAGCTCTCAGCCCCTCTGTCTGGGACAGGAGATTTGCCAATGCTGCCTAGAACACAAAAGTTAAAATAGAATTGTGCAAACTAACTCCAGGTCTGAGGAAGTCTGGCAGTTCTTATACACTTCTTCTCCTTTTTATTTCACTTGCATGAAGTGAGGGTTGTCAATAGAGTTGCCTTTATTGCTGTAGCAAGTTTGTAAATCTTTTTCTCCTTAATGGAAGTGGCAAAGGCAGTGGATATTTTGGAGCAGTGGAATCACTTCTATCTATACGGTAGAACTCGCTGGATGTGACCTGAATTAATAATAAAAATAGTCGTCAAAAGGACTGACCTATGACACAATCCCTGCACCAGAATTCGCATTTCATTTCTCTTTCCCTTTATTTGGTTGCTTTGCTGCTACTTCAGCTGCCCAGTTTGGTTTATTCATTTGTTGCTTTCAGCTTATGCCCATTAAGGCTTTGCCTGGAAAGCCCGCAGAATCAGTGAGAACATTGTCTCCAGATTCTGACTGTTCAAATTTAGCACATTTGATGGTTATTTGAATTCCGTTGTGGTTATGCTTGCATTGTGCTTTGAATATTTTTACCAGTGTAGGAAGTTACCTAAGATAGAGTTGCCATATGTCTGAAATTTCCTGAAATCACTGAAATGTCCAGGAAAATCTGGACATAGATAGGTCACTGCACACAGCCATGTTGAAGGGTTTCTTTTCCCAGATTGGTGTGCTCTGTGTGTGTGAATTTCATACGTTCCTCTTTTGCACACTGTCACTTCTGCACTAGGCTGTGCAACAGTTCTCTGCATGCCATAAGGATTCGGACTGGGTTACCACATAAAACAAACACAAAGTGTTATTTGTTTCTGAATGGTGGAAGTTGGGGTTCTGTGGAACACCGCCCAAGAGCAGTATCCTTTCAAGGATAATGGATTACTCTAACCAGTTTGAGAAGCAAGATTAGGAAGAGAAGCCAGTTTTGCTTTGCTTTCTGAGACGGTGGGGAGACTGAGTGAGAAGATGCCTGGGAGGCAGTAGAGCCTAAGAGGCAGAGCACACAGAGGCACCATAGAGAACTAACGGAATGGGCAGAGAGGAGGGAGTGGACTGGGAAGCAGAGAGGGGTCGAGGGGAGGCCGGGACATGGAGCTAGGAAAGAAGAAGCAAAGGCGAAAGGCTCACACAGCGAGCTCAGGAAAACAGGTAGGCCTCTGCGCTGCTGAGGGGAATGAAGTAGGCCGGAAAGTGAAATGTGGAGGCTGTTTGTGTGGAGGGGGAAGAACCGAACTTCGTATATTGATTTGAACTAACCAGGCAAATCTTTAGTAGCAGCAGGCCTTCTTTTTCAGGAATTAATTATCTTTTGGGCAAAGAAATATTTCCTTTTGTCTGTTTCTAATTTACTACTAATCAGTTGCATTGGATGATCCCAAGTTCTAACATTAAGAGGAGGAGGAGGAGGAGAAATTCTTTCTACAAGTGGCAGCCCAATGCATTTTGCTGCCTGAAGCAAGGCCCTGTGGCCCACCTGCTCCAAGCACATATAAATGAATAAAGCTTGCTGCAGCATTCCCGCCCCCCCATCTATTTGCCACCTGAAGCAGCTCACTTCATTCTACTACATGGTCAGCTCTCTTTCCACTTTCTCTTCAACAAGCCTAAGTTTGTACATTTTTATTTTATTTTGTACATTTCTATTGTATTTCTCCCTTTGTCACCCTACCCCCCCCCAACTGCTGCAGCCTGGCGTGAAAGTGCTCCATTAGCCACCCACCCCAATCAATTTGGTTTCTCTTTTCTGCACCTTTTCCCATTCTACAGCATCAGTTTTGAGGTGTGGCACCTAGAACTGTCCACGGTATTCCAAGTGCAGTTTTGTTTTCTGTCCTTTTCCTAATTATTCCTAACATGGAGTTGTCTTTTCAGCCTGCAACTGCTGCACACTGAACTGATGCTTTTATTGAACTTTCTAACATGCGCCCAAGAGCCGTTTCCAAGTTAGTCACTTCGATTTCAGACTTTATCAGTGTATATCTGGTGTGTGCAAGGCGTCTGATCCTGTCGCCTGTACTGTGCAAAATCTAAATGAAGCTGCTGGGAGATTTTTATATTGGGTTTTGGTGATACTCAGTTACATCTTTCTCTCCGAATTCTGGTGAGGCAACCTAGTCTTTCTATGGCTTTCTACATATGGGCTGTTGATAAGGCCCAGATAAAACTGAGGTAATGATGATTGGCAGGTTGATCTACCTGGATATGGGTGCTTATCCTACTTTGAACAGGGGTCCACTCCCCCTGAAGGAAAAGATTCACCAGCTATGTGGAGGGGGCTCCTAGAACTGCTAAATGTTTCTGGTTGAGGAAATGGCCCGGTGCACAGTTGTGCTTTTTCCTAGGGGACAGAGACCTGGCTGCTGTGATCGACACCTTGGTAACCTCAGTTGCAGATAGTCTTTGAAGGCTGATTGTCTTTGAAGAGTGTTCAGAAACTGCAACAGGTGCAGGATACAGTGTCTAGCTGTTGAGCAGGGTTGGTTTCAAAGGCCATCCACGTTACAATTATCCTTAAAGAATGGCATTGGTTACCGGTACCTTTGCCAGCACGATTCAGTGTCCTGGTTTAATATCCCAAATGATCCAGGCCTTGAATGTCTTAGGTAACACTTTCTCATCTATGCCTCTAAAGGCTGGGCAATCATCCTATTTCTGATATGTGCCATTATCACATGTGTCTCTTCATAAGCCTTTTTCTTTCCATTTCCTCATTGATCTGCAAAACTTTTTTTTTAAGCTGCCCAGAATTTGTATTTAAATTGTGCATATATTTCTCATATTTTTTGCTCTATAAGTCTCACCTTTTCCCTCCTAAAAAGTAAGGGGAAATGTGTGTGCGTCTTATGGAGTGAATGCAGGTTGTGCAGCTATCCCAGAAGCCAGAAAAGCAAGAGGGATCGCTGCTTTTGCTGTGCAGTGATCGCTCTTGTCGTTCTGGCTTCTGAGATTCAGAATATTTTTTTTTCTTGTTTTCCTCCTCCAAAAACTAGGTGCGTCTTATGGTCTGGTGCGTCTTATACAGCGAAAAATACGGTGTGTGTGTGTGTGTGTATAAAACAAAACATTTTCATTTTTGTAATGCATGCTTTCAAAATGTGTTTTATCATAAAAGACACATTTTCAAAGTAACTGAGAACCACATTGCAAAGCTTGATGTGAAGTGCAAAATCTCAAGGATAATTCTCTTCTGATCGATACATTAGTTCAGGAGCTGCAGATCAGGTCCGTTCACATCAGAAATCACAAAGATCTAATTTCTTAAGCATCCCAGGTGCATTTCAAAACTACTGGTGAAGCCTTACTCTGAGTGTTCCCATCTAGTGATAGGGAGTCAATTTAATTCAGCTTGCAGTTAAAACCAAACCTGCCAAATCCACACTTTCCAAAACAACATGAGAACCAAAATACAGCTGTGCTTCGAAACTTGCACTTCTTTGAATGTTGTGATGCAGTTCTCCAACCCACCAGCGCTTACAAAATTGTACATATTAGGAGAAAATGTGTATAAAAATGAGCATATTAATGAAAACAATGTACAAAGATGCATCATCTTAGAGGAAATTGCTTGATTAAGTGTGTACATTAGTCAAAACAGCATGCAAAAATAAGCTTATTAGGCGAAAGTCCCACTAAAAAGCTGATTAACTTTCATGAGGATTTTTTAAATAAAAAAACAAGTTGCAATTGCAGAAATGTGGAGATGATGATATTATTATTATTATTATTACTACTACTACTACTACTACTACTACTACTACTACTACTACTACTATTAATACCCCACCCACCTGGCTGGGTTTCCCCAGCCACTCTGGGCAGCTTCCAACAGAATGTTAAAAACATGATAAAACATCAAACATTAAAAACTTCCCTAAACAGGGCCGCCTTCAGATGTCTTCTAAAAGTCAGATAGTGGTTTATTTCCTTGACATCTGATGGGAGGGTGTTCCACAGGGCAGGTGCCACCACCAAGAAGGCCCTCTGCCTGGTTCCCTGTAACTTCACTTCTCTCAGTGAGGGAACCACCAGAAGGCCCTCGGAGCTGGACCTCAGTGTCTGGGCAGAACGATGGGGGTGGAGACGCTCCTTCAGATATACTGGGCTGAGGTCATTTAGGGCTTTAAAGGTCAGCACCAACACTTTGAATTGTGCTCGGAAACGTACTGGGAGCCAATGCAGGTCTTTCAGGACCAGTGTTATATGGTCTCGGTAGCCACTCTCAGTCACCAGTCTCACTGCCGCATTCTGGAGAACTGAATTTAAGATTGAAAAAAGAACTGAAAAACTGAAAACGGGAAACAGGAAATGGACAGATCCTTCCACCCCTATCCCCACCTACAGAAGTGAATATAGGAAGCTGTATTATGCCAAGTCAGGGACGCAGGTGGCGCTGTGGGTTAAAGCCTCAGCGCCTAGGACTTGCCGATCGAAAGGTCGGCGGTTCGAATCCCTGCGGCGGGGTGCGCTCCCGCTGCTCGGTCCCAGCGCCTGCCAACCTAGCAGTTCGAAAGCACCTCCGGGTGCAAGTAGATAAATAGGGACCGCTTACCAGCGGGAAGGTAAACGGCGTTTCCGTGTGCAGCTCTGGCAAGCCAGAGCAGCGATGTCACGCTGGCCACGTGACCCGGAAGTGTCTCCGGACAGCGCTGGCCCCTGGCCTCTTGAGTGAGATGGGCGCACAACCCCAGAGTCTGTCAAGACTGGCCCGTACGGGCAGGGGTACCTTTACCTTTACCTTTATTATGCCAAGCCAGACCATTGGTGCATCTTGCTGACACCGACTTGAAGGTTTTCAGGCATCAGGCCTTTCTCTGCCCCACCTAGAGATGCTGGCGATTCAGCCCCAGACCTTTAATATCCAAATCATATGTTTTTAGCACTGAGTAATGGCCTTTCCCCAAAATGCAGTTGTTAAGTCAAGGACCTTCTTGGTAGTGACACCCTTACTGTGGAATCGCATACTGTGGAATAACATCACCAGGCCAGTTCATTTTTTTGGCACTTAAAATAATAGTAAAGTCCTTTTTTAATTTAGGAGAAGGCTTTGCTGGTCTGACAGATTCGTAGTTTTCATTGGGCGTTGGTGCCAGTTTTAGTTATGTTTGCTAGAACGTTACTGTTTGTTAGGCTGTGTGCACATTACCAGCTTAAAACTCTGCAGGGTCGTTTTGTTCCACTGCACTTCAAGCTGCATTGGCATGCTGTTGTATGCATCGACGTGGCTTGATGTGCACATCTAAGTCGCCAGTGGGTGGAAGAGGGATGTCTTCACCCCATGAGAAGCTCTCGATTTGGATCGAAGCTGGTTTGAGGGGGGAGATACATCAAACCACAGAATTTCATCACAACCTGCAAAACAGATGTAGATGGCGGCTAACTTCTTGTGCACATGGCTTCTGAAAGCAGCATTAAGAGTGCACAGGGTGCAGAGTACATGGGAATGTGTCTGTAGCCTTAGAGTTTATGTGTGAAGTATTAATTTCCTCATCTTATTAACTTTGAATTGTTGGTGCATGGTAGGTTTGCCATATTTTGATGAGCCAAAAAAGAGGACACATTTGCTGACTTCTACTTTCCTTTTTAGTTTTTTTATTCATTTTCACTTTTGCCAATTAACATCATACATAAATCATAATCATTTTTCAAATAGGGTTCTCAGAATCCCTGAACATCCCTCCATGGTTTCCCCAAGATATTCTTTTCAAACTGCATCATATCATATTCTCCATATTTTCTTAAAACTCAACTTTTATCATAATTCTCCCTTCATTGCAAGTGTTTTTTAAAATCCTGCCAATGTTTTCAATTGTTTACAGTGTTCTTTCAAGTAACTTAAAAAAATTCCTCATTCTTTATTAAATTTATTGTCCTCTGGATCTCTGATTTTCCGGGACATTTTCACCAATTCAGCATAGTCTATCATCTTAATCAGCCATTCTTCTTTTGTAGGTAGATTGCCCTTCTTCCATCTTTGGAAATAGTCTCGTCTGATCCTTAGGTATTTCTGGACTTAAAATTCCTAGTAAGAAAGCCCCAGGGTATTTTTACAAAAGTTATTTTAAACATTTTCTTCAACTCATTATAAATCATTTCCCAATAATTTTTTTGTTTTTTTTGCACGTCCACCACATGTGGTAAAAAGTGCCTTCCTTCTCTTTACACATCCAACGTGTATCTGTAGCAGTTCTATACATTTTTGATAGTTTCATAGGAGGTAGGTACCAGTGATACACCATTTTCATGTAATTCTCTTTCAGCATACAACATGCTGTAAATTTCACAGCTGACTTCTACTTTCAGTTATGGATCTCTGTGACAACTCTCATCATGAAAAAGAGGATGTGTTCTTGGGGGGGGGAATGACATATGGTTTATATTTTATTCTTTTATATTTTTCATAGTAAGTTGGGTTTGGTCATTTCGGTTGGGAAATAGGGTGGAAATTTAAGAAATAATAATATAAGGGTAAGCAGGAATTTTGATGGACATGCATGCCAAAGCCCAGTGGTAGACCATCTTCTTGCATGCGGCACATCCTGGGTTAAATCTCCAGCATCTCCAGGTAGGGCAGAGAGAGACCTCTGTCTGAAATCCTAGAGTGCCACTGTCAGCCAGAGCAGACAATACGGAGCTAGTTGGGTCAATAGTCTGTAAAAAAACAGCTTCCTATGTTCCTATGCCCCAAATTGAACAAGTGGGTGGTACTTTGGGTTGTTGTTTTTTTTAAAAAAAAATTAAAATATTTCCATACTACCAACTCATATAAAATATCAAGGCAGTGTACAACAATGTGGTAAAGCATAAAACACCATAAAGACAGTATAAAGCCATTTATTCCACAAAGATCTGTTCCCCTCATTTTAGCAGGGATGTGCTCTGGCTGACAAAAGCCAGAGGCTCTGGAATAATATACAAGTCAGTCGAAGTTCTAAATGCCTTGGTGCACTGGTCTCCTTTATGTGCTGGCTCAGACATTGATGCAGAATATCTGAAGCAATTTTTTGCTCTTGGTAACTGAAAATTGTAGGACTGGGCTTTTGAACTCCCTGTGAAGTCCCTTAATCCATCTCTTTTTTGGGTTGTGGTGGGGGGTGGCTCCTAGATTTATATTGCCCCGAGTGGAATGGGGGCAAGGATGCCCTTGTGTGGTCTGTGGTGCCATTGAGGATTCCGAATGCAGTCTTACTGAATATGGGGTACCATCCTCTGTGGAATAATAATAATAATAATAATAATAATAATAATAATAATAATAATAATTTATTTATACCCCGCTCAGCCACTCGGCCATTGGAATGCAGCCACCCTGGGCGACTTCCAACAGAACACTAAAATACAATAACCTATTAAACATTAAAAGCTTCCCTAAACAGGGCTGCCTTCAGATGTCGTCTAAAAGTTTGGTAGTTATTTTTCCCTTTGACATCTGGTGGGAGGGTGTTCCACAGGGCCGGTGCCACTACTGAGAAGGCCCTCTGCCTGGTTCCCTGTAACTTGGCTTCTTGCAGCGAGGGAACCACCAGAAGGCCCTTGGCGCTGGACCACATGAGACCACACACACAGAGCCATTTGACTGTGCCCTCCTAGGCGCCTGCCATTGCTCCATGGTAAGCACACCCAGCTTCCATCGCCAGCGTTTCCAGGAAGAGCTGGGAACAATCACTGATTGAAACCTTGGAGAGCTGATGCCAGTCCTCATAGGACTTTGGTCTTTCGAATTTCAGCAGCACCCCTATAAGGCCAAAATTCAGTGCTGCCCCCCTCCCGGCATCTCGCCTTCTGTTCTGCTTGTGCACTATGTCATAGCACCCTGTGGTGCCCTCTCAGCTCAGTGCCCAGCGTGGGGGGGGACTGGTTGTTGTTGTTTAGTCGTTTAGTCGTGTCCGACTCTTCGTGACCCCATGGACCAGAGCACGCCAGGCACTTCTGTCTTCCACTGCCTCCCGCAGTTTGGTCAAACTCATGTTGGTAGCTTCGAGAACACTATCCAACCATCTCGTCCTCTGCTGTCCCCTTCTCCTTGTGCCCTCCATCTTTCTCAACATCAGGGTCTTTTCCATGGAGTCTTCTCTTCTCATGAGGTGGCCAAAGTATTGGAGCCTCAGCTTCAGGATCTGTCCTTCCAGTGAGCACTCAGGGCTGATTTCCTTCAGAATGGATAGGTTTGATCTTCTTGCAGTCCATGGGACTCTCAAGAGTCTCCTCCAGCACCATAATTCAAAAGCATCAATTCTTCGGCGATCAGCCTTCTTTATGGTCCAGCTCTCACTTCCATACATCACTACTGGGAAAACCATAGCTTTAACTATACGGACCTTTGTTGGCAAGGTGATGTCTCTGCTTTTTTAAGCAGAGACTGCTTAAAAAGGGGGACTGGCTGCACTGCCCTAAATCCAGCTCTGTCGTAAACACTACTGATCTTAATGGGCCAATGGTGTCTCACTCACTTTAAGGCAGATTGCTCTGTTCCTTGGCTGCCTGTAGAGTTGGACCATCCCTGCCTTGCCACTGGGTTCGTTTGTCTAAGGTTTTGATCAGGGACTCTGCACATACTGGGAGACTGCAGGATAAAACCGAGGCTGCGATAAAAGTTACATGAAGGAAAATGAACAGAGCTCCAGGGTGCCTCGTTATCACCGTGAATTTACTTTCATTTGACTGTTGGCTAGATCCTGTAAGTGTTTGCATCACAGAAGGGCTCCTGGGTGTGTTAGCCCTGTGTGTTGAAACCATTTGAAGCTATTGTGGGGCTAGAAGCATGGTGGGTGGGTGTATCCACAGTCTCCCAAGCATCCAGGATAGTCCTTGATTAATTTGTGTTTTGCATAATCGTAGTACTGAAAGCTGACCCCTGACCAGTGAACACTTTTGCTCAGCTATCCCCCCAGCTTCTGAGACTGAGGTCCACATTTTTGAGCACATCTTCCCAATCCTAAAGGCTAGGATATTGCCCTTTAACCAGAAAAGGCAGAGATTTTCAGGGACTTGAGCTCTGCACCCAGTACTGCATTCAGCACTTTCCCCCAGTGCTCCCACAGAATCAAAGCATCCATTTGGCTTTGACCATCTTTGGCCAAAGGTTGTGCTTGCACCAGAGCAGGGATTGGGAGAACCTCTTGCTGCTTCACTTCCTCCTGGGTGCATTTAACTGTGCATTTAACCCTATGTCACAAAATAGGTAGATTCATAGGTGGATATGCCATGGGGATATCGACATTCTGGATTTATAAGCTTCAGATGTTGCATCGTTTAGATTCTCTGGGCACTTGTGTTCTGTGAAAGGCATGGTGAGGTAGTGTGCACAGATGTGACAGAAGCCAATGGAGCTGAACCAGAAGTAGTTACTCCAGAAATAAAGAAGTGCTTTGCACCATGGCCTGATTTGCTAAACACAGGGCCAAGCCCCAACAAGTAAGAGAGAGGAAGGGCAGGAAAAGATGATGTGGGAGTTGGCAGGAAACCACGCATGAACATGGGGCAGTTAAGAGCTTCGCCAGGGGCTTCAGAGGTTTTGGTTTCATTCTAATAATTATAAGATATAAATCTTATTGCAAGCATTTTGCTGCCAGAAAAGAAATGAAGGAAAGGGACATGAAATTCGCATACCTATACCAGTTCTTCAGCGGATTGACTGCATGAATGTTTACTTTGACTATTGGTTAAACCTGGTTGGAAGATGTGGGGACAGGCAGAGGACGTATTTATCATCCCCCAGAGAGGGATGCTGCAAATTTGGATACCCCTCTGAAAACTGGTGGCAGGTAAGTGGATGCGTTTGGATGAATCTTGTAACTGAATTTTGGATTTTCCTGTATATGAAAATTTTACTTTGTATTTGGGGGGCTTTAAGAAATTATGGGATGTTTCATTTGTATTTTTTTGGGGTGGTTGTTTTGTATTAAGACCTGTTGCATCTCTTGGCAAGATAAAAATACTGAATATTATTATTGCTAGTACTAGTCACAGCAAAGGATGTCAGATCCCTGCTTGAACAAGCACTGGAAAGAATAATAGAAATAATTTCTATTTCTATTTGTTAATTGTGCCACAAGCTAGTTGTTTGTGAAATGCACAATAACAGTTTTTTAAGTCTAAAAGACAAAAAAAATGCAGATTCAATAAAAGTCCAAAACAGCACAGACTGAAAAGTCTAATGACTATTGCAGTCAGAGTCACCTGTTCATGTGGAGAGCTGGCATCATTTCATAAGAGATAAAAATGTAAGAGCAACACCACCATGATAAAACAGAGACAAAATATTAATATCAGTCTTACGTCATGCTAATTAAGAATGAGAAAATGGCAAAAGAATGTTAAAACACCCTGAAAAGTCTGTGCCTGTTGCTGAAAAGCCTTCAAAGTGTGAGGTGAACCTTTCTAGCATGAGCATTCTGTAGCTGGGGTGGGACCACTGAGGAGAAGACCCTCACCCTCCATGCTTCAGAATGAGGTGGCACTTGATCTTAGGGGAAAGTCCCTTTAGTTTCTGAAGTCCCAGGCTGCATGGTCAATTTCAGCACTTTTAATTGGGCTCAGAGATTAATCAGAAACCAGTGAAGACAAGAAAGAACCAGTGATAAATGTTTATATAGTCAGGTCTCATACTGCCATGTTTTTATACTGACTGAAGTTTCCAGACCGTCTTCAAAAGCAGACCCAAATTTGATGCATTGCAGTAATCCAGATGGGAATTTATGGAAAAGTGAAGCCAGGTTATCCACATCCAGGTAGGGTCATAGCTGGGATACCAGCCTCAGGTGTACCAAAAAAGCCACTTGCATCACTTGACAGTGATGGTCCCAAGAGATGCTCCACACAACAAGCTATGGGCCTGACCTTTTAGAGTACAGTGGTACCACGGGTTACATACACATACAGGTTACAGACTCCGCTAACCCAGAAATATTACCTTGGGTTAAGAACTTTGCTTCAGGATGAGAACAGAAATTATGCTCCAGTGGCGCGGCAGCAGCAGGAGGCCCCATTAGCTAAAGTGGTGCTTCAGGTTAATAACAGTTTCAGGTTAAGAACAGACCTCCAGAACAAATTAAGTTCTTAACCCAAGGTACCACTGTACAGCAGGACACCTATCTATGGTGAACAACAATAATAGAAACAATATAGCTAAAAAAAAGCAAGCTAAAAAGTTAGACTCTTGCAACAATTATCGTTCATTGTTGGCAAAGGGAAACATTTTATCCCCTCTTTTAAAAAATAATAATAATGTGAGAGTGGGGATGAAACACAATGTGTCAAGTTTGCCCTCCTTCCTCACCTCCCCAAAGAATCTTCAGAATTTTTCATCAAACATCAGCGAATGCAAATCTGAGAGAAGATCCTGGATTTCCCAGATATTGGCAATCACATTTCCAATTCAGGCATACTAGTGCGCGCAAGGAGGGGCAGGCTGCCAAGATATCTCAGGGGTGCTCCCCAGGATTCCTTTGCAATGCTCTAGAGAGGACACCCAGGTGTCATTCTCAATCTGCACTGAAGGGACCCTCGGCAAACAGGATGCGTCATGGTTGGCCCTGAAAATGTCATCAGAGCCACAAGTGTCACAAGTCCCATGGAGACATTGTGGTGGGATAACAAAGAGAAATGGGAGTTGCTCAGAGAACTAGCAGAGGCCAACTCAGGGGAAGGTCCTAGCAGGTTGTGGGCGAGAACATGGGACCCCAAAATGCATCTGGCCCAGGGAAGAGTTCCAGCAGATGTGGAGATCTGGATTCAGGGCAAAGGGCCTAGTGGCTGTCAGAGGTGCACCCTGCTTCTGCAATGCCAGACACTCCAGCACTATGTCACCAACTGTGAAGCTGGCTCCGGGGCAGTCCCTTGTCACCTGACTGTGAGCCAACTCTGTTGCCTCTTCTTCCATCTCCAAGGACATGGAGGCCACAGTGATGATGTCAGCAGACCACACATGTCCAACCTCTAGGGAGGAGCTCTCATTTACTTGCCCACTCCAGAGGCTCAGGACATTGAAGGTGTGAACAAGCTGCACCCACCTCACTCTTCAAAAGGAGAGCACAAGGGAGCATGTCAAGATTTTGCTCAATGTCTTAGCTAAGCCTAGCCATGTGTTTTAGTCCTCTGCCACGCTTCACCTGCTTATAACGTGTAGACCCCATGTTGGGACACTGCACTGATTTTATCAATAAGACTCTGAAAGCCTCCAGTCGTGGCAACGTTTTGACTGCTGAGGCCAAGGGGGAGAGCCGGAACAGTTGGGACACAATCACCCTGGTGCAATTTGCAAAGAACTGAAACCGGTTGAACACTGTTCTGAGCCCTGTCCTCATCCCGTCTGCCTGGCCCCTAAGCCCCCTGCCCCCTGCCTGGTTGCACCCAAAAAGGCACAAGGATGGGAAACAGCATTTCTCTGTCACAAATTCTTCCATGGCACAACAGGCGCAGCCATTCCGCTCTCAGCCTGGGCAGGCTGCCTCGGTGTGGTTTTAAATTTCCCCGTAAGTGGGATCATGGCGGCTGGCTTCTCCTTTCTCCTGCCGTGTGGTGTGGGGAACAGCAGCCATGTTCTGTGCTGTGGGGAATGTCGAGAGGAGCCCAGCACCGGAGCAGAATGAGCTGTCTCTCTCCACACCCTCTGCTGCTTGCCAGCAATTCTGCTGTGGCAGGGCCCCCAATTTGGCTCAGGCCCTCTCCGGTTTCTAACATGTGGCCAGCCTTTGCTAAAATGGCTTCCCTTTTCATGAGGCTCACTTTGTGCTGTGAGTGGTGGAGACGGGGGGGGGGAAGGGTCAAGGACTGGAACAGCGCAGGAAGGGGTGTGCGTATGGGTGGGCAGGCGGGGGTGTTATGGCTCAGGATTGAGGAGAGTTGGCAAAGACGTGTGTGTGTCTGACTACACCGACTCCAGCCCTTGCCAGATTTTGCTTTCACGTGAGCTTTCGATTCATCCACCAAACCGAAAAAAGATTAAATAAATAAAAGGCCCCAGGCCCCTCCTGCTGCAGTGAAGCTGTGCTCAGGGAGCGGGGCGGAGATATGGCTCCGGCAATGTCTGGGAGTACAGCTTGGAGCTGGCAGGTCCAGGGACAATGAAGCAGACCTTGGCATCAGAGGTTTGGCAGAGAAGTGAGATTGGGTGGGGAAGGGGGGGCGGCTTGCACAGATGGTCTTGCCTTTATTTCACCCCAAAGGGAAAGAGGATGTGGAAGGGGGGATTTGGAAAGGGGTTCTCAGACTCCAGATGCACCCCATGTTATATGGGGGAGGCTGATCCTTACTGACCCTTCTGTTTGCAAGCCAGGGTGTCAGTGGAGAGAAAGGGTGGCTGCGTAGCCTAGGAGAGGCTGAGTGGGCTGGGGGGAGGCAGCAGGCACCCACCTTGGCATTTGGGAGCGCTGGCTTCAGAAGCACTGCCTGGCATCACTGGGTGTGAGGGTCCCAGGGGCTCTGGGACAGCTGCCCTGTTTAGGGGAGCCAGGCAGCTGTGACAACCAGGGACTTTGGTTAGAAGGTCTGTGCAAGGGAAAACATCAGAAGCAACACCCCCCCTTTTCTATTTCTTTCTTTGGCTGGCTAATTTGGTGTTTGGGGGGGGGGGGAGTCCCAGACAGAGGGGAGTGTGTGTGTGTGTGTTGCACACCTATTGTAGCCAGGAACAAGGAGAGCAGCTTTTTCTGGAATCGCCCCTATTTCTCAACCCACAGATCTTTTGCGCAGGATTTTTGCCCAGTCGAGAATCTGTGATGGTATGATTCCTCACCAAAAATACCTTGTATTAGACATACTTGTGTACAAAAATGCATATATGAGGGGAAATGCACCCAAAAGAACATGCCATTTTTTGCTGACTTGAATAAATGCAAACAGAATAGAGGTGAACTGAACTGAAGATTGAAAACTAAGAAACAGAGATTTGTCCATCCCTAGTCTCAATATGTTGTTGGTTTGACGGACATGGCAAGTCTTGCTTGGGATCTAGTGTTCTCAGCTGCACCAGAAGTTGGTGATCTGGAGAGTGGGGCTTTTATGCTGTCTCTCCTGTCATGGCAGGTCACTTCCTCTTCACTTCCAGTTGTCACTTCTTTGCCAGGA
This sequence comes from Podarcis gaigeae, assembly GCF_964106915.1. NCBI lineage: Eukaryota > Metazoa > Chordata > Lepidosauria > Squamata > Lacertidae > Podarcis > Podarcis gaigeae. Next base: position 33,019,914 of record NC_139694.1, on the reverse strand, counting down.
TGATGGGTCTGTTAGAATGGTTGTCCCTGGGTGCTGCCGCTGCCATAGATTGTGCTCCTCTTGAAGCCCAGCTTGCTTTGTGGGATAAGAAGTGATCAGGTGCCCCCTTCTGCTGAATGGAGCCTGCTCAGCTCCTTGGTTTACCAGTGATCTGGGATGCAATGAAGCAGTTAGGGAGAACTCAGGTGGCAGAAAACCTGCCATGAATCTAACCCATGTCTTGTGAACACAAGACCAAGTGCAACAGAGCTGCAAGGCCTCTCTAACCTTTTGCCTGCACTTGGGAGGAAGGGGGAGCTGTGACACAATAGGGAGTAGGAGCAAAGAGGAAGAAGAAGAGGAGGAGTTTGGATTTGATGTCCTGCTTTATCACTACCCTCAAAGTGGCTAACAATCTCCTTTCCCTTCCTCCCCCACAACAAACACTCTGTGAGGTGAGTGAGGCTGAGAGACTTCAGAGAAGTGTGACTAGCCCAAGGTCACCCAGCAGCTGCATGTGGAGGAGCAGGGAAGCAAACCCAGTTCACCAGATTACGAGTCTACTGCTCTTAACCACTACATCACACTGGCTCCTTACTGTAGGCAAGTCCTCCCTAACCTGATTCCCCCCAGATGTGGTTGGACTCCAACTCCTCTCAGCCAGTGGCATAGGAAGGGGGGCGCAGGCCACCCCGGGTGTCATCACTGAGGGAGGGGGGGTGACAAAATGGCAAAATATGTGTGTTTTTTTTTAAAAAAAATTGGAGTAACAACACTTTTTTTTTTGGAAAAAATAACTCCTGCACCAACGCACCCCGCTTCCTATGCCACTGGCAACTAGGTGAGGTGGGGGGCACTGGGCGCCACACAGTGGGGCCTGCAGCGTACCTGAGCCATGCATCTCTCCTGAGGGGGAGGTGGTGGGTGGGCTGCCTGCAAGCTCTGCACTGCTTTTTCGAGCAGCGTGGGGCTTGTGTCTGCCCACCGCTTCAGCTGCCCTACAGCTGAGGGGGAGGCTGCGGAGGGGCTCCACGCGGCGCACGCTGCCTTGCCTCGCCCCGCCCCCAGCTGCAGGACACACGCGCCGCACCGGGCATCCGAGCGGCTAGCTACGCCGCTGCTCTCAACCCTGACCAGCATGGCCACAAATGGTCACACACAATGGGAGATGTCACCCGGCAACTTCAGGAGGGTACCAGCTTGGACTCTAGGGTTTTTACATCCTTAACAGGTGTTAAGACTCAGGGAGGTAAAGAACAGAAGGCAAAGCACGAGTACAGTACTTAAATTCTCAGATTGGGGCTGGGTGACTTCTTTTCAAACAAGTCTCCTTAGCACTAGTTAGGATTGACACAACAGAGCACCACTGTAGGCATGACTGAAAACTTCATCATACCAAAAATAAAAATTCTTGCACACAGAAAATTGTTCTTTCAGGAAGAAGGTTAGTCTACAATCCTTTTCTCTGATGTCTCATTTCCTGTGTATGAGGCATTTTTAATTTTTTAATTTTGGTTATGGGGGAGCTTTCAATCATGCCAGCTCCAACCTGGAGTGGCTTTACCGTCCCACTGAGAAATAGGCTTTAGCTTCCTGATTGGAAGGATAATAAGAACGTACAAGGTGTTGGGATACTTGGGTGTGCTCATCTTCTTCCTTTTTCTCTCTTCTTGTGGGAGGCAAGAAGCTTTTGTAGCCCGAGAGTGCCTACTTAAAAAAAATAAAAAGAAAAAGAAAGAAACTACTTTGATTGTGAAGGAGCGTCTCCACCCACATCGTGCAGCCCGGACACTGAGGTCCAGCACCGAGGGCCTACTGGCAGTTCCCTCACTGCGAGAAGTGAGGTTACAGGAAACCAGACAGAGGGCCTACTTGGTGGCAGCACCTTCCCTGTGGAATGCCCAATGCCCTCCCATCATATGTCAAGGAAATAAACAACAATCTGACTTCTGAAGGCAGCCCTGTTTAGGGAAGTTTGTAATGTTTGATGTTTTATCGTGTTTTTAATATTCTGTTGGGAGCCACCCAGAGTGCCTGAGGAAACCCAGCAAGATGGGTGGGGTATAAATTATTATTATTATTATTATTATTATTATTATTATTATTATTATTAGGCTGATGGAACCTGAGGTGATCTCAGCCTTTTGCATGTGACATTTGCACCTGTGGGTGGGTGGGAGCAGGGAGCAGGGAGGAACGCTGTCCATAGGAGCTCAAGCTGCTAGATGCTCTTGTTCAGGGAACTGTCTCTTGGAGTTAAGTGCTGAAAGCACCTGAGTGACAGTGACGTGTGTTAACCATGCACGAGCAATTGCAGTATTTGGGTTAGTCAGCCTCCAACTGTGCAGCCCTGGGCTTGTATCTCACCTTTTTCCTGGACAGGACATCTGTAGTGGCTACCCATTTTCTACCAAGCCAGGTTCGAGGTTATGTTAATTGACAAAGCCATGGACAACTTAAGTCCAGGGTAGGCTAGGGACCACCTGAATCCTTATTTTCCAGTTTGATCACTGAGATATTTTGTAGGATCGTCTGCTGATCCTCTGCTATTTGACATCACCAACCTTTAAGTGTGGACTGCTCTTCCAGTAGAGATCCAGCAGACATCTTCTATAATAACCTTTAAAGGTTTGCTGTAAATTCTTCTGTGCTGCAAGGCTTCCGCAGACAAGCATTTTCTGGAATAGTTAACTGGTTATCTGTTTTAATTTTGGTGTGGCTTTTAGTCGTATTACATGGTTGTAAACTACTTTGATGCTTTTTGTAAAATTGCAGTGCTGAAGTATTAAAATGAATAAATACTGTTTGGCGCTCCAGTGCAGGAAAATTGAAACCTGAGAGGTGCATCTTAGGATCTCTTGCAATTTTCTGGAGGGAGTCAGGCGGCAACATTTGAATTGCTCTTGCCTCTGTGACATTATTCAGCATCCCCTGTGACCACAGTGCAGTAAGGCCATATTCCACTTCTCAGAATCCAGAGTGCAGTGCTGGACAGAGGAGTGACAAATGAGCCGAGCTGCTCTGAGGCTTTGATCAGACATCTCTGTTCTTATGAAAGCTTCATTTGCTTATATTTCATTAATAGTAATGTTGGAATACTATAGCAAGCCAAATGCTATACATAGAACTTTGTGTGTGTGTGTGTCTGCGCGCGTGCATGGTGTTCTCTCTTTCACTGATGTTCAGGTTGTGCCATAGTTTTCGTAACCAACATAACACCATCCATGCAGAAATGGGAGGGATCGGAAGGGAAGCCCCAATGTTTGTTGTTGTTTAGTCGTTTAGTCATGTCCGACTCTTCATGACCCCATGGACCAGAGCACGCCAGGCACTCCTGTCTTCCACTGCCTCCTGCAATTTGGTCAAACTCATGCTGGTAGCTTCGAGAACACTGTCCAACCATCTCGTCCTCTGTCGACCCCTTCTCCTTGTGCCCTCCATCTTTCCCAACATCAGCGTGTTTTCCAGGGAGTCTTCTCTTCTCATGAGGTGGCCAAAGTATTGGAGCCTCAGCTTCACGAGCTGTCCTTCCAGTGAACAAAACCCTAAGTTGGTGTGGGGGGGGGAGGGGAAAACTCAAGGACAGCCCAGTGAATAAAAAACCAGTTAGGAGAGGGATTAGAATGATGTTTCTAGAATCCTGTATGGCAGCACTGCAACATTGTGTGGCAGGTCCCACTTGTATATACAGGCAATGACCAATTTATGCACGTCCAATTGACATGTGACCATGACCGCATGCATTGCGGCAACGATCGCAAGCAATGACTCGGAACACAGCCCCCATGCAAATTGAGGCTTTCCTGTATTTAAAACCCTGCCTGAGACAGAAATCATCACTGGTGACTTGGTGCAGGTAGCAGGCTCCTTATGCCAATGGAGACCACGGAGCTCCCCTACTGTTGTCATAGGTGAGACAAAAGACATAATTATTATTATATCTATATCCCACTCCCCCCCCCCCAGAACCAGGAGTCAAGACAACTCACAAAAATTAGAAAAAACATGAATAAAACACAGAAAGTTGAAAACACATAAAAGACAATAAGTAATAAGTAATTAAACCATAATGATATTAAAAGGATAGAAAAGAAATCTATAAAACCTAATAAAGAAACTTAGTAAAAAAGAAAAGAAAAGGCACAGCATATTTTTAAATGCACCCTTTCCTTAGAAACAATGAGTTCTCAAAAGAATAAAGCAGACAAGAAGACAAAAGAACAGCAAGGAGGGAGCTACTCTATCCTCCCTAGGAAGGAAGTTCCAAAGTTGACTGCTATACTTTACAAGTGTGCAAAGTGTGGTACCATCTTTCCCTGTTTAGGGAAGTTTTTAATGTTTGATATTTTACTGTGTTTTTAATATCCTGTTGGAAGCTGCCCAGAGTGGCTGGGGGTGGGGGGCAGCCAGATGGGCAGGGTATAAGTAATAAATTATTATTATTATTATTATTATTATTATTATTATTATTATTATTATTATTATTATTATTATTATTTCTCGCTTCCTGGGAATTAGGTTACCATTAGGATGGCAGGAAGGGCAGGCAGAGTATGAGAGAGATTAACTTTTGCCCAAAGCCAAAGAGCAAATTCATGACAGTTAAAGGGATTCAGACCCAGGTCTCCCTATCTACTCACACAATTAACAAAGCGTATCACTAAATGCTCTGATGCTTGCCACAAATTGCCACTCACACGTGAGACACTGGAAGTCCAGAGCAAAAGCAAATTGCTGGGTGGCTGATAAGGCCCCCAAGTGGTGGTGGGGGAAGGACTGGCCCTCATTGTGGCAGTCTAATAGCTCAGAGAGGCAGAATTGGCCCGTCTGCCCTCTTTCTGGCAGCAGGTCCTTGAGTAGTTATTATTCACTGGATCATCTCATTGTGAGGTGAGGGAGAGAAGGATTGTTCGCAGCCCATTCTTTGGTGAGTGGGGAAGAGATATCAGTGGTGCCTTGAATAGGAAGCTGTGCATTTCATAGACCAGCTTGGAGCTGAGCCCTGGCGTGGGTCTGCTACATCCCATTTGGTGGTGATTGATGGCTCCCGGTAATGGAGTGGTCGATGCTTAGAGGTTGTGTGGGGCTGGAGCTAAGGCTGCCATCCACCTGGCAAGAGGAGAATTCAGAGCACTCTGTGGCCCCCTGTGTCTTCCTAGGGTCTTTGGAAGTTACTGAGAATGCATATTGGTGCGAATTAGATCTCCCAGCCCTTGCCTGCTTGATGGCTTTTTGAGAGACTGGACGGTCCAACATTTTGCTGCCTGAAGCTTTATTCTCCTAGCTTGGATCCTGAGGCTTTCAAGGGCTAATTGAGGAGGGCGGAGAGGTGCAGAGGGCATGTCTCTCCCTGTGATATCCGTCATTGCACACTACAGCCAGGACAAATTTTTAAGGGAAAGTGCAAGACACATTGGATTTGCCTTACTGATCACAGTGGATGCTCATAGCTGACTTTTCTGCACCATTGGGGTGTGGAGAGTCCCATGGATTATTGCCTTGTGAATTATTTAATTTATCTGCAAATCTTAGGCTGACACAAGTTTGTTTAAGAAAAAAAGAGGAAGCTCTGCCCACTTACCCATTATTTCATTTATTTATTAATTACTTTTATACCCCCCCCCTTTTCCATAAAATATGCCCAAGGCAGCTAAAAACTATCAAATGGACAAAAGAAAATAATTAATGCACATACCAAATAAGCATTATCACAATAAAACAACGTAAGAATCAGACCAGAGCAGATAAATGGCTAAAAAGGCATCCGTGTCAAGCCATTCACAAGACAATCAGCATCTGTTAGATCTACACTAGGAGATGGCTGCAGAAAAGCACTTTGTGCAGGTGGAACTGGCCCCACTGTTCCGCCCTAAAGGTTTACCTGAGCCACTCAGTGCTGCTGATTCATTGCTGTTGAAGAATGAGAGACCAGCTAATTCATCCCTTGCTGGCATGTAGCCTTGCCAACCCAGTTCTAGTCACGTGGGGTCACTTCTCTTTTGGTCTGCAGGTGGAGTATCACATAATTGATTCCCCCACACACCCACACCCCAAAATTATTCTGCATATAGTTGAGAAACCCTTCCCTCCCTATGAGATATATTGGCTGCCAGTTTTTGACCAAAAAGCAGGCTAAAAAAATTCACAAACGAGCATCGCATCATGTGATTTCCCACCTGTGGTTTGAAGTGGTACAGCCCAGGCATAGATTTGCCACTTAAGAAAGAGCTGGCTTATTGCTTCTTGAGTATATTTTGTTTTGTTTTGTTTTGTGTTATTATCTGAAGTGTGAGTGTGACAAACATGTGTTTGCTTGCATGTGTTTCATACAGGTGCTCTAATCAGAGCACCAGGGTTGGCTACAGCTCCCTGTGGACTCTGCATTCTGTTGCAAATCTGGGTTTGCTGCTGCCAAGTCTGTGAACTGACCACGAGTGGAAATTTGTTGAGGGATCCTGTTGTTCTCCTTTGATCTGGATTCCTCACATTGACCGGTATGGCCTCCAATGCATGATTCTGTGGTGCTCTGATATGGGGCTTTTCCTGGAAAGCTGAGCCATTAAATTGATGTATAGCTTCAATTTCTGTAAAGTTGAAAAGTTATGTATCTCTGTGAGAGAACCAACTGTATTTAACAGGGTGTTTACCATGACTTCCATAACCAGCTGTTTCAAACCACGTATATCTATGGTACTTTGAGCAGTTCAGATTCCAGATCCCAATCTTCTTTGGGTTTTCAGTTCCACCCTTCTATTTCCTCCGTTAATGGGCAGCATTCCCCACCCTCGATATTAATGAAGTACGCTAGAAGTGCCATGCGATCCAATCAATTGCCTGTGTGGGAAATTAGAGCATGAAGCTGTGTGCATTGGGATGAGAGCCCAGCCAGTCCAGTCTCCACCCTCAGCCCTAGGAGAAGCTGCTTCGAAAGCAGAGGTGGCAGTCATAGCCCTTCCGGGCAGGACTAGGATCAGGGCTTGGTTGGACACCCTGTGAGTAATACTTGTTTGTTACCTGTTTCTCCCATCCTCACCTGCTGGTATGGCTTTGTTGAATCCAGAGAAGAGAGTAGTTTGCCCACTCTTCCATGGCAAAGTCTAGATAAGTAACTGGGAGCATGAGGGCCAAATCCAGCCCCTAGCCTAGCCTCTGATCCTGTTGGATTCAGTCCTAGAATCCTAGAAGAGAATAATAGAACTGTCGGGTTGAAAGGGACCCCAAGTCTGTTCATCTAGTCCAACCCGCTGCAATGCAAGAATCACAACTAAAGCACCCATGACAGATGGCCATCTAACCTCTGCTTAGAAACCTCCAAGGAAGGAGAGTCTACAACCTCCCAGGGGAGACCATTCCACTGTCAAGCAGCTCTTACTATCAGAAAGTTCTTCCTGATGTTTAGTCGGAATCTCCTTTCTTGTAACTAGAAGCCCTTGATTTGAGGCCTACCCTCCAGAGCAGGAGAAAACGAGCTTCTTCCCTCTCAGTCTCCTCTTTTCCAGGCTAAACATACCCAGCTCCGTAAATCAGTCCTCAAAGGCTTGGCTTCCAGACCCTTGATCATCTTGGTCACCCTCTTCTGCATACATTCCAGCTTGTCAACACTCTACTTAAATTGTGGTGCCCAGAATTGGACACAGTATTCTGAGTGTGGTCTAAGGCAGAATAGTGGTACTATTACTTCCCTCGATCTGGGCACTATACTTCTGTTGATGCAGCCCAGAATACCATTAGATTTTTCTGCTGCTCCATCACACTGTTGACTCATGTTAAGCTTGTGGTCCACCAAGACCCCTAGATCCTTTTCACATGTAAACCAGTTGTCCCCATCTTGTATTTGTGCATCTGATTCTTCCTGCCTAAGTGCAGAACCTTACATTTGTCCCCATTGGAATTAATTTTGTTAGCTTGGGCCCAGTTCTCCAATCTGTTGAAGTCATTTTGAATTCTGATTCTGTCTTCTGCGGCATTAGTGACCCATCCCAATTTGATGTTGTCTGCAAATTTGACCCTGTTCCCACTGTTACTGCTCTTCAGTCGCTTTCACCCAAGACACTGTCAAAAGGGTTTCTTAAGCCTATTTCCTGCAGAGCAAAGGAAGTTCTGGCAAAGCCCGCCTCCCGCCTTTGATGCACCTAGTACCTAAGTCCCATGCACAAGCTAAGACACATGGAGATGGTAGTGATCAGCTGAAGTGACCAAAGGAAAGATTCCTGCTCACACAGGGGGAGAAGCAGTAAAAGAGCAGGCTGCCCCTGTCCTCTTGGCTTGTATAGAAGTGGGTGGGGCTTATGCTGCTCTCCCCTGAGGAAGTTTCAGTTACCCATCTCCTGCTCCACAATATTTGTAGATCTCCTTGTTAAGCTACTGGAGCAAAACCGAAGTTAATAAATAGCAGGGGGGGGGGGACCGCTCCAGAGAAATAACCACCCATGTTACGCCTGAGGAGAGAGCCAGTGTGGTGTAGTGGTTAAGAGTGGTAGACTCGTAATCTGGTGAACCAGGTTCGCTTCCCCGTTCTTCCACATGCAGCTGCTGGGTGACCTTGGGCCAGTCACACTTCTCTGAAGTCTCTCAGCCCCACTCACCTCACAAGTGTTTGTTGTGCGGGAGGAAGGGAAAAGGAGATTGTGAGCTGCTTTGAGACTCCTTAGGGTAGTGATAAAGCGGGATATAAAATCCAAACTCTTCTCCTTCTTCCCTTTCTTCTTCTTCTTCTTTTTCTTCTTCTTGCACTTTGACGTGCTCACGAACTGCTAGGTTGGCAGGAGCTGGGACCGAGCAACGGGAGCTCACCCCATCGTGGGGATTCGAACCGCTGACCTTTTCTGATCGGCAAGTCCTAGGCTCTGTGGTTTAACCCACAGCGCCACCCACGTCCTAGTTCATGATATAGTTCATGAGAAATGAAAGGTTTTTAATGTGCTGAAATTAAGAGGACAGAGCTGATCATCTCAGTTTTAGAGGTGGTTCATAAAATAGCAAAAGCAACTAACAGACTTATGGCATCTTAAAGACGAACTGCTTTATTGTGGCACAAGCTAGTCCACAAAATCTGGTGCCATAATAAAGCAGTTTGCCTTTAAAGTGCCAGCGGGCTGCTTTTTTTGCGGCAACAGACAAATGTAATGGTTACTCTCTGCAAAGGTTTATTCTCATAGGCAACCCCCTAATACATATCTGTGGCTAGCTCGCTTTGCCCCACCCTGCCTCTTATTGTAAGGTAATTGGACCCAGCTTCTATAAAGAGTGTGTAGTCAGGCCAGATGACTCACACAGCCACTGGCATTCACACTTCATGAGTGTCTAAAGGTCACTTGGGCAACTTAGGTAAGAGGTAGATCAGAAGTCTGACCTACTTCAAACTCAGTTTGTTCTGCAATGTATGTTCAAACTATATGAGATATGCAGCTGTATGCACCCCCCCCAAAAAAACCCACACACATTTAAAATGAAAAGTTATTTGGGGAGGTTGAGTGGAAGATCAGCCAGTGGGAAGGAGGTGCTTAAGCCTTTTCTCATGGGATTTTGTTGTTGTTCCTGTTTGATTATGGTGGTTATATAATGTCTTTGGGGGTGTATGCCCCGCCAAAGTGGGTTACAACAAATCAAGAAAAGACAACATTCAGATAGTTAACAGTAAAACAATTCTTTTAAAAAACACATAAAACAACTGGAATACGGCTTGCAATAAAAAAATCTATAGGCTTTTCATAGAGTACAACCCAGAGAGAGACATATGACATATGAAGGCACTCTAGAAGTATGGGGCCACCACAGGGAAGGCCCTGTCCCTGGTACTACCCAGCCTGGTACTCGAGCCAGAGAGCAGAACCTTGGGTGCTGGTCTTCAAGCTTGGGCAGATACATAAGGATGGAGGCTGTCCTTCAAAAGCACCATGCAACTTTTCTCTCTATGAGGGAAAAGTTTTAGGGACTGAGGGAGAAAAGGGTTAAGCACCTCCTTCCCATTGGCAAATCTTTTACTCAAGACTGCAGTCTCCTGCTGTGGCTTTCATTAAAACAAATATCAGTGAAAAGTTAAAAAAAAAAACACAACAAAACAAAACCCCTGCATGTCATGTATGGTTTGTCCTTTGTCCTAGAAATTGACTTAGCTTTTGACCATCCTCAGGGCTCCTAGATATGAGACCTCTGGCATGCAGCAGCAGAGTATTGTTTAGCATGGGGGCCTCATGTGATTGGTGGCTTCGTCGGGGTATAGATCTCCACACTGGATTCTGAGGTGGCGTATGTGACTTTGAGGGGGGCGGGGGAGTCAGGGGAGCCCGGCCATTGCTGACTCAAGTTGAATTCTGAGCTCCTGTTTCTTGGATACAAAGCTTCTGTTCCATCATCCAAATTTTTACTTGCCTTTTTGGTTTATTTCACTTTATTTTATTGTGGAAGAGCATCAGACTTCTGGCTCGTATTTAGCTTTATGGTGGATTTTTCCCCACTCTCGGATCCTTCTAATAGTGAGATCACTTAACTGCCTTTTACCCACCGCTTTCTATTTCTACTGTGTTCCGGCCAAGTTCCCCGTGTTTACCGCGGCCACTTTGAATTGTAATCCCTTCCTCAAAAGAGCATGCAATTCTTCTCAATTTTGTTTATCTACACTGCCTGTGTATCATGAAGGAATGGTAATAAGCATTTCCACAGGTAAGCTGTCTATATTGGAGTGGGGAATCTGGGACCTTCCAGACGTTGCTGCACTACCGTCATAGGCTATGATAGCTGGGACTGATGGAAGTTTGAATCCAGCAACATCGGAAGGGCTACTGCCTCCCCATCCACAATCAATGAATGCATCACTGGTCGAGAGGCTTATTAGCATGAACATTAGACTAGTGAGAGTCCTTACCTGTTACTTCTTCCCACTCTAACATCAAACCATAACAGATGTTATCTGAATATCTGTCAAACTGTGTACCCATCAACTGGTCATTTACTCTGCCATTTTAAGGTTTAGAGAAGTGATGCTTTTGCTCTGGTTAATATTTCAGCTTTACGATAACCAGAAATAGAGGTGATCTGGAGACAGAATAGCAAGGAGTCCTTAAAGGGCACTCCTTCCCTGTTGGAAATGTCAATTATCTTTCTAGTTGCGATTTTTAGTCAATCCTGAATAGAAGTGGATTGGAAACAGTGCCCCCTAGAGGTAGATGGGAAACCATGTATCTCATTCCCTTGTCCAAATCACCAGCAGCTCCTAGGGATGCTGTGGAACTGGCACTATTTAGCAGAGGCCCTGTCACTTCCACATGACCTGTTGATTGAGCGTTCATCTAGATTTGTTTGCACAAAGTTTGCAGGGAAGTGATACAATGCTCATTATTTACTGAGCAATCCCTCCAATTTGTTGGTGGGAAGCAATTGCCATCCCATTCTCTTTGCACTGTCTTTACTGCAAAAAGTCCTCTAGACTTTTTTTTTTTGTGGGAAGCCCATTGTGTGAGAAGCCCAGATCCACTTTGTGCAACCTGAATTTGCTGATGTGTGGTTAAACCCACCTGCAAAGACAGCAATGGCACAGAAGGGCCCCATCTCTTCACCCTCCTACCCAGAGGTGTCCCAAGACATTTTGCTGTGTCAGCTGTCAGCTGTTAAGTCCCTTTCAGTAGAGGATGCCGAGGTTCAATGCGCTCTCACAACAAACCTCATAAACCTCACACATTGTACAGTGGTACCTGAGGTTGCATACGCTTCAGGTTACAGACTCCACTAACCCAGAAATAGTGCTTCAGGTTAAGAACTTTGCTTCAGGATGAGAACAGAAATTGTGCTCTGGCAGCGCAGCAGCAGCAGGAGGCCCCATTAGCTAAAGTGGTGCTTCAGGTACAGTTTCAGGTTAAGTACGGACCTCCAGAACGAATTAAGTACTTAACCCGAGGTACCACTCTATTTGGAAGTGAGTTCTTGTCCCCTGTTAACTGCACAATTGGAATCTGCTGGTATATGACTGGATCTGTCCCACTTGCAAATTATAAGTTATCTGGAATTACCTTCTTGACCATCTATAGTCCAAAGGCTAGTTCACAAGCCAAGTCAGCCAGGGATCTAGAGTACACATAGCCAATGGTCTGGACACATTATAACCCTAGCTGCTCTTCAGCTGCCTTGCTTAGGCAGAAATGGTGGAAGAGGCACAATAATGTCAGACAAGGCTGAGCATTTCTGTTGCTGCTGCAGCACCATCAGAAATAGGAGCTACATTGAAGGTGGCAATTGAATGCAATGTATGTGTGTGTGCGTGTGTGTGAGAGAGGGGGGCGGGTGAGGAATGACAGGGGGGATTTTATAATTTGCCCCTCCCTTACACCGTGGGAAAGTTTTTTCTGTTTTGTTTTTAATTATTTACTTGTTTTTATCCTGTCATTTATTCTGTGAACTGCCCTGTGATCTCATGATGAAGGGTGGTATAATAATAATAATAATAATAATAATAATAATAATAATAATAATTGCACACCCACCAGAAGAGAGACTGGGGGAGAATCCCCATTAAGATTCTGATAAAGTGGGCTGTAGGCCATGAAACTTTATGCTATAATGAATTCATCAGCTTTTAAGGGTTTTGTTGAAATAAGAGGGTTAATTCCTCCCCGTTTCCACCACTGCAGGAAACTCGATCATCCACGCAAAGCAGCCCGTTGCTAATGCCTTTTGGACTGCCGCATGCTCTTGCGACAGCCTCAGTTTAGGAGCTCACGTTTGTTATTTGGGGCCCTGGGCCCTTCCATTTGCACGCCACGTTGGGCTGCAAGCTGGGCAGACCTGGATTCGGTTCAAATCCTGCCACTGCCGTGGATACAGGGCCACATCTACACTGCAGACCCACACGGGATTAGGCGTCACACCACCTTTCCCCATGAAAGCTTAGGCTGTGTGTGTTGGGGGGGGGGGGTAGGTGAGTTAGGCAACTCTGAAAGAATTATCAGCCTTTCTGGAAAACACAATTCCCAGTTATTACTTGGGTGAAGTCGTGGCCCTGACAGTGCAGTCCTCAGAAATCAGTCACATTGACTTCAATGGGGTTTACTTCCAGGTAATGGGGTCCAGAATGGCAGCCGGCACTGGGGATAAAAGGCAGGGTTTCCATGTCCCTCAGACCTGCCATGTGTACAGTGGTACCTCGGGTTACCGACGCTTCAGGTTACAGTCTCCGCTAACCCAGAAATAGTACCTCGGGTTAAGATCTTTGCTTCAGGATGAGAACAGAAATCGTGCTCCGGCGGCGCAGCAGCAGGAGGCTCCCTTAATCTAAAGTGGTGCTTCAGGTTAGGAATAGTTTCAGGTTAAGAACGGACCTCCGGAACGATTAAGTACTTAACCCGAGGTACCACTGTATATGCATTCCTTGTGTCTCAGTTTCCTAAAGAGAAATGCTGAATGTGGGAATATGTAAAATTACGCGTGCGTGTAACTTTTTTTTTTTTACTTTTCTTTTTTTCTGGAGAAAACTCTTGGTTATTTTCCTCTTGTGCGTCCCTTCGGAGGCCAAATAGCTCGTGTAAAAAGCAGGCCGGTTTGCTCCAGGCAGTCCGAAAGACCAAAGGGAAGGCATTCTTTGCCTGGCCTTGGACAACCGGAGGCGCCTGGTCATCACCCCCCTCCAGCAGACTCGGGCGGGAAAGGATGCGCGAGAAGTGGGGAAGGGCGCGGGGCTTGAGGATGGCACCGAAAACCACCGACGGCGCGGGACGGGGATGTTGCTCTCCTGGACCGCTTTCGCCAGCGGAGCGTCGCCGCCGTCATCTTCTTCCCTACGCATAGAAAGAGGGGAACCCCCCCTCCCAGGAACCCCCCCCCACCGATCCAGGTCCTGGCCTTTTGAACCTGGATCGGCGGCGCACGCCCCTGGCCTTGGCAGCCTGGCCGGCGGACAAAGGAGGTCTTTCACGGCGGCTTTGCTCAGGTGAAACTTCCCTCCGTCTTCGCAGGGACTTGAAGCGCCCTCCTTCCCTCGGCCGGCAGCGGCCTGCGCCTGCAACTGGAGCAGCGCGGCTCGGGGTCCCGCCGGCCGGCCGGAGAAGGCGGCCTTGCTCGACGGGAGCTCGACAGCCGCAGCAGGCCAAGTCAGGCCTGCTCGGCTTCCTTCCTGCCGCACCCAGAAAGTATTCTGCGGCCCCCTCCTCTTTCCACAAGCCGGGTGCACATATTTTTTGGTGGGGGGTTTAGTGGCAGAAGATCCCCATTAACCAAACGGCTCCCCGTCGGGGCCACGCTTCAGTTTCAAGCGCAATTCCTCCCGCCCTGGGATCTGGGGTCCCGCCGTGGCCTCCCGCCTTCTTTTCTCTCAGGAGGCCACATGTGCCTCAAGGCCCTGAACCCCCCACCCACTCCAGCCCCACGGGCACACCCCCCCCAAACCCCGAGCCCCTGTTCAATCCATCGCGGGGCCTTGTGCGTGTGCGCGCGCGACGGTTCAGCCGTCGGAAGAGCAGATCTTTCTCTTTCTCTCTCTGCTCGGGGGCTCCCTGCGACTCTCGGCTCCGCTTCTGCCCCCAGTGGGTCTCTGGCAGCGCTGGCAGCTTGTGGTTCCCAACTAGCAAGGATGAGGGCAACTGGAGGGCAGGCACCCCACGCCGAAGCAGAAACCTCGCAGACCTCCCTGAAACTGCAGAAAACCGATTTCCCTCAGTCAGGCTGCGGGGTGGGCTGTGGGGGTTCACTCTCCGACTGCCCGTCCCTTCGGATGTCGTCGAGGGGAGAGGGAGACCCAGGCCCCAACAACGGGCATCACCCACCCGCCTCGCCCCACTTTAATTTCTTGCTTGGTTCCAACGGGAGACCCGCACCTTAGACAATGTCTCTCTCTTTCTCTCCTTTTTAAATCTTGTGCCCACGATCTTCCTCCTGCCTGCCTTCTTCTTTTAAAAAAGACTCTCTTTCTGCGTCCGTTAGCCATCCCCGCTCCCCCGCACACCTCTGTAGCAAAAGCAAAAAATCTCCCCAAACGGACGAGGGGGGGGGGGGTTAGAGACGAGACGAGAGAGACCCTGACTAAGATGGCATTCATCTTTCTGTGGTTTGGAGATCACCATTAATATCTGCTCTTCAAAGGAATCCGAAACTTCCTAACGAGCCAGGGAGTGTTTCTGAGTGCAAAGTGTGCGTGTGGTTCTCTCCCCCCCCCCCCGCCGCGCGCGCGCCTCCGGTGTGCGGTGTGTGTGTGTTGTGTATGGGCGGGTGGGGGGGGCGGCGAGTGGGAGGGAGGGAGCTCTCAAAGGCTGGACTCGTTTTTTTTTCCTTCCTCCCTCCTCGCTCTCTCTCGCTCGCTCACTCTCTCTCCCAAGGCAAAAGTGTTCTCCGTTCCAAACTTTGTCTAAACTTTCACTTTCAGAGCTCCGAGGCGGGGTTACAGACCAGCATGGAGTAGAGCGAGAGGCAGCGCCAGAAGGAGCCGCCGCCGCCGCCGCCGCCACAGCTACAGAGAGCGAGAGAGACGCGAGAGCACCCAGCGCCGCCGCCCGAGCTATGCCGCTGCTCGCCTTGTGAACACCCAGTCCCGCAAAAGCAAAGCCCCCAAATAACCATGTACTCCCCATACTGCCTGACCCAGGTAACCAGACAGCCCAGCTCGCGGTGGAGGGAGGGGGGGGAGAGAGGGCGGAGGGGGGGGGGAGAGAGCGCCCCTTTCTCGCTCCCTTGCTGGGACAGGCGAGCCAGAGGAGCCGGGGCTTGCTTCTGTCCGCGGTTTGCGCCTTGTGTTGTTGTTGTTGTTGTTGTCTGCCCTCCTCCCCTCCCCCCTTTCTCCCCCCCCCCTCGCAGCCTCGGCTTCCCGGCTGCCTCGCTCGCTCGCTCGCTCTGCCGCGGCGTTTGTTGTCGCTGGCGCCGCCGGTGCGAGGCTTGATTTCTGCCTCCTTTTGCGCGCTTTCGCTGCGGAAGAAAGGGACCCTCGCGCCTTCCCTCCCTCCTCTCCCTCTCCCCCTCCCTCCCTCTCTAAGTCCTCCTTGCAAAGGAGAAGGGGGGGGGAGAGGGGGTTGGAGAGAGCCGAGAGGGGAGCGATGGCATCTTTCCAAGCTCTTTGTTATATTCGCTGCACATGGAGTTTAGGAGTTCAGAAAATGGCGCTTCTCCCAAATTTATTTCAAGAAATGTAAAGAGGGAGAGGGGGGGAGTTAGAGTATGGGGTGCGGGGGGGGGGAAGGGAGGAGGAGACCTGGAAACCGGGCTGGGTGGCCAAGTGGCGGGTTGAGACCCTGGTTGCATTAGGGGTGGGGGCGTCGGAAAAAGAATGTGCGGGAGAAATGCGAGGTTGTGGCTCGAAACGGGGGGGGGGGCTGCCTTGTACGGCGGCGGGGGGGGGGGAAAGCAGGAGAAAGAGAAGTTTCTAAAGTTGAGGAGCGATTTTCAAGATATGCCCGTGCTCTCCGCCCGCGGAGAAGTGCCGTCGCACGTCGGAGGTTGCCCTGGGTGGGCAACGGAGGAGTTGCTGGGGAGAGGGAGGGGGAGAGAGAGGGGGGGCGCTGGGAGGGGATTCCAGGCAAAGGCGGCGCGCGCGCGGGAGGGGGGGGGAGAATCTTTATTATTTCGGCGGCGGCTGCGTTTAGTCCCAACCTTGACTTGGGTCTCTCCTTCCTCTCCCGCCCCCCCCCCCCGCCTCCCTCTCTCTCCCGCCGCTTGGAGAAAAGCAGCTTAGGGGAAAATCAGAAACTCCTTATTTTATAGCGGGGTGTGTGTGGGGGGTATTTTTAATATTTCATTTCACAAGCTACGCTTGCCTCCCGCTCCTTTCTTGAACGGGGACAGGTAGATGACCCGGTTGCCCCAACCCCTGTCCATTTCGGGCCCCTCCGTCGGTTTCCTTAAATAAATAAGCAAACGCTCCCTTCCAGGAATGCAGGTCGGGCGCGCTTGGAAGAGGACTTTTGCGCTCATATTTTTCCGCGAGCGAGAAAATTGGCGCCATTGGGGGGAAATGCGGTTCCGTAGCGGGAGCGGCCAAACACCCTCCCCCCCCTCCATACCCGAGGAAGCGCTCTTGGCACATTTCTGCTTTGCTCCGTCTTGGGGGGGGGGAGAAGAGAAGGGAAGAGAAATGTCCCAGCCCCACTTTTTTAATGGAGCGCAAAGCAAAGCGCCCAACCCGACCCCGCTTGACTTGCTTGGCTCGCCCGCTCAAGTTCTCTCCCCTCGGCGCGGCTCGTCCCGGGGGAAGGAAGGAGAGGCGCGCAGAGAGGAGCCCAGGCAGGCGCGGAGACTGGCGCGTGCGCGCAGGGGCAGAGGGAGAAATTACTTGGGAAATATATGTAACGAGGAGCCGAGAAGAGCCGGAGACTTACCCAACCCCCCCAACCCCACCCCGCTTAGGCCGAATCAGGCATCTGGAGGGGGGGGAGAGAGTTTTGTCTCTTGCCATCGCGTGATAAGTGGTGTGTGGACGTCAAGAAGCGCCATAAGTGGACGGGGAGGGCAAAGCGCAGCCTGGAGAGAAAGGGGTGGGCTGGGGGGCAGAGAGGAGAGTCCAGCCGAATAGGAGTGATGATGATGAATGATAATAATAATAGTAATTACGACGAAGGGCTGAAGGAGCAGCCTGGACGTGGCCGCCTTTCGCCTGCCAGACCCGGGTGCCAGCCTGTTGAGTCTCGCTCTGCGCCCCCCCCCCCTTTTCCAATCACTGGCCCGCCTGAGTTGCGTCGGGTCCGATTGCACAGGTTGCTGGCGAAGCAGCAGCTCGCTCTCCCCGCGCAACCCTTCTTTCCCGGCCGGCGGGGCTCTCCTTCTCCCCGTCGGCCGCCCAAGCTCCTTTTCGCCGTCCAGCAAGGGCATGAATATTGTGCGCGGGAGCCGAGGATCTGGGGTGGAGAGCGAGGGCTCCCGGGTCTCTTTCCGCGCGATTCCTCCAGCTCGAAGCGGGAAAAGGCGATCCGAGCCGGAGCGAGCGCGGCCTCACTTCGCTTCCAGAGCCGGAGGGAAGTCGAAAGTTGAGAGAAGCCAGATGCAGCTCATCGCGTTTACACAAACGCGCGCACACACCCCGAATTCCCTCCGCTGCCCCTCTTAACGCGGGAATCCAAAGTAAAAAAGCCCCGCCACTTACTTTTGCGGCTCCCAAAATTATATTTATCTGGAGACGCACATACTTGGGGGAAGGGTAGAACTGCCATGCGCCCCTTCCACGCGCTGGGCTTGTTTTGAGCAAAAGCAACCCGAGGTGCGTGGAACTTGGAAGCCCCGTCCGGATTTTCCTGCCCGTCGGGCGTCCGGATGCCCCCGAAGCGGCTCGGCCGGCCTCCCGAGGTCGCGTCCCGCGCGGAGATCCGTGGCAAACTTTCTGCCGCCTCCTCGGGGGTCCAAGTGGGAGACGCCGTCGCGGCGAAGCCCATCTTCCTACACTATTCTCAGAAATATTGGTGACTAGGAGATAGTTTTCATGGTTGGATTTGGGGCGCAGAGCAGGGAAAGGAAAGCTATATTCGCGTGCGAGGAGAAGTGTTATTTTTTAACTCTTAGAGACGAGTTGCAAGCAGAGTATCCATTCTGAAATACATTTTTTCTTACCCCAACCAAGTTACAATTTTAGCAGCGCGTTGCTTCTCGCTGTTCTGAAAAGATCTCTTCCATGTGTAGCAAATATATATATTATCTATGATGATAAATATAGTTTGAGGGATTGAGCTAGGCGCTGGAAGCGCGTTCCTGTGCTTATATGCTTGTCAGAATTGGTGGCTCTAAAACGTTGTGCACAGAATATGTTTACAATTAAATATATTTATATGTTACCTCTCTTTTTTTAGCTTAGTGCACGCACGGTGCACATATACATATGTTGTTGTATGAAATGCAGAACAGCTCAGGCATATTCCATTTTATAAATGTTTACACTCTCTGCAAATATACTCCATATTATAAACAATTCCTCCTTTATTTTGCTTTACCCAAACATTCTTCCAGTGGTCCCTCTAAGGGTGTCATGCCCATTCCCAATTGCAAACTCCTCCAAAAGTAGTGCATGGAAAATCCAAATAGAAATACCAATAAAACATAGCAAAAATCACATGTGAAACATACACAAAAGCAAAGTTGATACCTAAAAATCTTACCAGCAGAGAATTCAATTTAAAATGCCTTTATTGGCATATAGTTATTTCTCTGCCTTTTGGAGGCTAAAAATAAATATTTCTTGCAGTAACTAAGAGAACAATGCTGAACATATAATTTGAGGTTTATGGACTACATCCTAAGGCTGGTTCCTCAACAACTACCTGCTTTTTATCTCTCTTTGTAAAAACAACCCAGGGCCATATTTATTTGTTCAGTTAGTTAATGTAAATCCCCCCCCCCCGCCCATCTAATTATAAAGACAGATTACAAAACATTGAAACTTATAAAACAGCCCCAAACCTATAAAATAGCTGGGGGGGGGGGAGAACCTGAAAATCAATCAAAAGAGAGAAGTCCATTAATTGTTAGTATAAGGAGATGTACACATATTTCTGTAGCATATGCATCATTCAAGCTGTGCTATCATAGTAATGCAATATAAGGCCCCTTTTTCGTATTTTGTTTGCTATCTGTTTTAGTGTAGATGAGTATCTAACTCGCAAGGCCTATGGGCAAAGCGAATTTAAGGTGGCGGTTTTGAAAAGAGGAATCCTTGTGTTCAGTTCTTTGCTTTTTGTCTTGCCCCTGGGTCAGTGCCAAGGCAGAGAGTCCAGTTTCGTTTCTGCCTCTGGGAAGGAAAACCTTGTGCTCCTTTAAAGAGTTGCCCTTTATTTGTGCCCGATGAATTAAACAAACCTGGCTTGATCCATGGCAAATGCCCTCAGTAGATAAGAGAGGCTCCCTCCCCCCCCCCGCCACCCCTTTGAACTGGATTTCTTTTGTTACGATTTTGTAGGCCTGGTATTTTGTTTCCCTTGTGGATATTCATTCTGCTAGTGACTACCCTCCAAATCACCCACCCCATTCTGAACCCTGTAGGGCACCCACTTTCCCCAGGTGACGTTCCATTCGCTCAACTGATGCATCTCATACCATAAAGAGGCTATCTTGGAGCCCAATCCTGTCCAGCTTGGATTGACCTGGGCTGCCTCTTGTACTATAACCGGGCTTGATCCATTCAGTTAGCTTGGAGTTTTGCTTGCACAGCTTTTGACTTGCGTTAGTGTTTTCGGCAGCCGATGTTTGCCCAAGTTCCCGGGGTATTGTACACAGACCTGAAATTATCGTTGTGCCCTCGCAGTCACATTTTTCCTGAAGTGGACACCACCACAGAAGTGTTTCATTTATTATGTGGTGGGATGTTGGACTCTTTTGCACTTGCATTGTGGTTCCCATGTTAGATCTGTTCTCCTTTCTAGAAGTTTGTTATCTGAGACTTTAGTTTTGCAGGGAGCTCAAAAGCATACGCAACGTAAAATCAGGCTGCTCATGTTGAATCGACACACAGCACGCAGAATGCCATTTTATTTGAAGGGTGTCTGTGATGCAGCTGAAGATGTGTATGTGTAGGGGCGAGGGTTACAAATTTTGTATAATTTTGTATAACTTCCTAACATTATTTGCAATTCAGAATAACTGGGCAGGTTTTCACAAAGGGCCTAATAATAATAATAATAATTTATATCCTGCCCTCCCCAGCCAAAGCTCGGCCCAGAGCGGCTAACAACAGATTTTCTTTTTGAAAATCTGAATCAGGAGTAGTTGCAGAGTTGGTTTGGATCATGGTTATAATCTATATTGCGGAATTGTGTTGGTGTTATATTTTTTATGTACAGGTAAGCCTCTATATAGTACAGGTAGCCTCTAGGGGTAGGGCCATATATAGCATTAGTATATAACATGGAATACCCTAACGTGTAATAGATGGTGAGTATCATAATGACAGAGTATGTGTAGCGCAACAGAACATTTCTTGTCTGCCCTCAAACATTTTGCTGATCTAGATGACTGCAGAAGCCGATCTGAGAGATGCAGCCTATAACCTCGTGCAGCAGTGTCCAGAGTGCAGGTGTGAATCTGTCCGAGTGTGCACAGATGCCCCGATATGCTCTGCAAAATTACAAGGGATTTGGGGACACACTCTTCGGGTGTGACTGGCGCCAATGTTCTGCTTTTGTGCTTAAATGTATAAACTCCTCTCATTCAGATGCACACGTTAGCAGCACTTTCTATCCTCACATTTAGAATGGCTCAGAAACTACATTAAGAAACTGATGGTTAATAGGCAAATGTAGGCCTCTGCATGCAAATATTGAAGAAATTGGGAATATAATATATTTATGATGTAGTCTTAAGACAATATCTTAATGAGAGCAGTTGTTTATGTGCAGATACCAAGACATTAAGAACAAGATATGTGTGATATCAGTTGTGTACAGTCAGAGCAATAATTGGCTGCAGGGATGATTGAGGCCCTTCTGTGGAATTGGTTTGAAATATGGAGTAGAGCTGCTGAACTGTATACGTCAGTCGCTATTACATTCCTATATTTAGTGGATTTTTAAAGTTAGGGTGAGTAGCTTATTTTCTTTTATTTGTTTAGGCTGCATTCTTATATCTGCAGTTGGGAGCAAGTCTTGTTGAACTCAGTGGGAGTTACTTCTGAGTAGACTTTAGGACTGCACATTTCTAACCTGCCTCATCCCAAAGATTAGGGCTGTATAAATGTACAATTAAACATACATATAATTACATAGAAAACTGATGCAAACCAAACAGTTAATGACAGTATTTGCTAGAGTTTCACTACCCCTGTCCCTGACACTCAGACACTAAAAGTTGGCTGGAATACTATGAAGTATTAGCATTTCTTTCTTTCTTTCTTTCTTTCTTTCTTTCTTTCTTTCTTTCTTTCTTTCTTTCTTTCTGTCTTTCTGTCTTTCTGTCTTTCTTCCTGCCTTAAAACTAACAGACAAATCTTTGGAAAATGACATTGTTTGCCAAGAGGGGACTTGAACGGTGAAAACAAATGAACTAATGCTGTCCAGCCTGGCTGTGTTTCAAGAGATTGTTTGCAATACAAAAATATAAGAGTGTCTGGCAGTGCAGAATACTATTCCTTCTATCTGTTTATCAGTGTGATATTGGAGTGCCTTGCACCCGAGTCCTGTAGCAAATTTGGATGTGTTCTCATGACGTCTATAGCTTGTTGTTTTTCCACCGTAGCTTCAGGACTGATTCTGCGGGTGCTTTTATTCGCTTTGCATTGCATTTTTCTGTGAACCTCGCCGGAAGAATCTCCACATGTGGAAGCAACATGTGATCAAAAGTGCTTTATAAAGCTTTGCCTCTGTGTAACGTCCTGGAGCAGCCTGATCAAATCGATCAGATGTTCCACAAAGCCTGGGAGATGTGACTGCTCTCTTCTATTCAGCTCTTTCAGTTTTAAGGAAAATATTTATCAGCTGAATTTTACATGTCCCTACACCTTTCAAAGGGAATTCGGCCATAGATTATTTTCTGGGGTGGGTGGGAATGTGGCTGGAATATTTCTATTAAAATGTGAAATATCAATAACAGATTTCATGTGTTTGTGTTGTGGGCTGTGAGGACTGGATGGAGAATTCTTTATGGTGAGTTATGGTGTGGAGAATGGAAAGTATCAAGATATATGCAAACACAAAGCAAAACTGAACAATGCACCAGGCAATAAAGGAGTCTGGAATTAGTGAGGCTATAAATAAACATTTATGCAGTGTTGAAACGAGCATTCAGGTGAGTTTACAAACAATTCATTAAGATATTTATAAACTTTCACAGTTTGGGACTATCAATAGAAACTTAATTGCAAACTGTAAACAACTTTTCTTTTCATGTGAATGATGAACGGAGGCTCCATAAATGGGGTGTTTTGTGTCTTTATTTTATTTTTTTTTGCTTGGGCTTTTTTTGGTGTGTACAATGCATACCAAAAACTTAGGACGACTAATTCTACTGAATGGATTCTTTCCCCTCTTCTACTACTAGCTTTTGAAAGCTCCTGAGATTTTGTTTTTGAAAGTTGCTTTCAGTATTAGGATGCAGTTTCTAAATGCTGCAGGAAGAAAGGTGAGCCGCTCAGCATGGCCCTTGCATTTGATTGCATAGGCTTATGTAGAAAGAGCCTATAAATCAATGTGCAGTTGATACTGCAAGAACAATGCGCTTAATTGTGCGATTAGTTGAGAGCACATGGCACACACTGTATATATATTCGCGGATGAACTTTGTGTATGGTGCAATCCTGACCGTGTTCCGAAGGTGGGATAAAGGCCTGTGTGGGAACTTCAGGGATCCTGCTTTTACTGACTGTGTGGCTGCAACCACAGCAGAATGGTGTTTGCATGCATTTGTTTGTGTTTGGTGTAATGCTCACTGTATATTTATCATGGGTTCCTGCCATTTAGAATAATCTGAATAGGAACTGTCATAACCCACCACCCACAAGATTTGGAAATGGCCCATTGTTTTTAATAAGGCAACTCTGGAGTAGACTGCAACTGTATGCAAGAAACATTGCACAAATACCCACATGCATATACACTTGATAATGTGCCCATAAAATATAAACATATGCTGGCATACCTGCCTTTGTCTTACTACAGCACCTCGTTCCCCTTGCAACACACATGCATTTTAATGTGCAGCTAGATATGTGCTTGCATGGCATATGTAGATAGCAAACATTCATGAAGCAAATTGTTATCTACATAGACACAAACCTATGTATGTTCTTTGTAGCCTATGGATCGCACACGATTATATAAATTGAAAATCCCCACTCCATTTAACAATATTCCCCCTTGAATATGTGACTGTTTGCATATATATGTTCCTCTTTACATGGAGGATGTTGCCTGCCTTTATTTTATTTTTTTTAACCAAGGCTGGTTGCAGGCCTGGCACATGCAGCGCTTCACACACATTTCAACGTATGGATCCTGATTTTTGGGGCAGCTTCCACAGACTTCTGTTGGATCTGGCAGACAGAATGCCAGCCCATATGCCTAAAATCTATGCATGGAGACTTGTTTATTCGAGCTCTGATTCTCCAAATAACTCATTTATCCAGAATGAGGTCATGTTCCCAAGCGTACAGCAAATATGGCAAGAAGCACTCAGCTTATCCCAGCCCCTGCTAATCTTCATTAAATCCACGTCCCCTAATTTTGTTTAGCTAACCGTTGCCTAGCCTCGCAGTGACTGTCTGTGGGGCGCAGAGGTGCTCCTCCACTCGGCTATTCTTTCAAACTTCTCTCGTGCACTCTCCCTCCCTTTCCCAAACTTGATTTATAAAATGCAGAGTTCAGTGATATCCAGCCCTAGGCAGACGGCATTTCCTCGATTGCCTCTGGGTTTCAGGGGCTCAAGGTGGTGGTGGGAGATGGATGGGGAGTTTTTCTGTTTCCATCCCTCCATCTAGATTGTGCAGATGTTTGCCAAGTGATGATGTTCCTCTATACGTTGGGGAAGGAGGCAGCCATCCTCCAGTCTGCGGCCTTCATGCATTATGCACTGCTTTTCCATATGCCAAGTAAGTAGGGTCCTTGTCATCAGTGGGACAGCGAGCAGCCCACCCCTTTCAGGGCCTGCGCCTAAATGCCACTACAAGGTATAAATCAGGCCCCTGAAAGGGCTTGGAAATTCTTAATCACTGCTTCTGACTGTTGCCCCTCATTAGGGACCTTTTGAGAAAGCGGAGTGCTGCCTCTTCGATCCCCCATCAAGTGAGTTAGGGGCACAGAATTAACTGTATGGCATAACTTCATTCAACGCTGCCGTCTGGGTAAATGGAGGAACGGCTTGTATTGGATTACCATTTGATTTCGGCTCACTAGGTGTTTTGGATAACTGAGGCCTGGGGATAATAGGGGGGCCTGCTTGGTTGCCCCACCCCAACCACAGAATCCTTTGTGGTATTAATATGGCGGTTATGACTCTTGTAGTGGTTGCAGTGGATTCTTAAAGTGTGTGTGTGTGTTTGTGTGTGTGTGTGTGTAGAGAGGGAGAGAGAGTCATGCATCTTTGCTGGGAGAGTTAGGCAATGCCAAGAGAAAGATAATGGGGAAAGACAGCGCAGGAGCCAAATGACATTCATAATAAAACCACAACCCAGTTTTGGAGGACAGGGAGAATTATACTTTTAAAACCAGCAGCACCCATCAGCTTGAAAATCCATACCCATGATTTCTGAAAGGTGGCATCTTTAGCCAAAGCCTGCTTACTTTGACTCATATTCGTCTGGAAAATCTGCCGCCTGCCTCCCTTTTCCGTGTAATTCGTATAAAGAAGAGGTGCTGCGATGCCCCTTTCATGTGTTGGAGCTCTTGGAAAAGTTCAGGTGGATTTTTCATGACTCTAGGAAGCTGCTGACAGGAGCCCAGAAAGCTGCCTTGTAGAGAATCAGACCATTGCTCCATCTAGCTCAGTACGTTCTCTGCAGACTGCTAGCATTTCAGATGGGGTTTTCCCCTCCCAGACCTATTGGGAGATTGCAGTTGGAACCTTCTATATTCAAAAGCATATCGTGTTCTCCCAGAGAGGTGTTGCCCTTCCCCATACGATACTGGCTCTTCAAACAGGGAGATTTCCCAGACCTCCTTGGCCTATGAGAATGCTCTCAAAGGGGCACTTTAGCATCCATTTGCTCTGCAGACATGAATTTCCTTCTCTACTGGCTGCAGGCCGTACAAAGTGGTGAACATGACTATGCCTCAGATGAGCAGGATCTGTGCAGTTCAGCCACACTGGCGGAACAAGACCTTTTTGCAAAAATCACAGAGGCCCGCTGGAGTTCGGTCACGTTTAAGTTTTTCGCTTTCTTCTGCAATAAATCTAAGAACCCATTTGCTGCAAAGTGGGCATCTTCCTATCAAAGACCTATTTATTCATATATGTATTTATAAAAACAGCTGTGGAGGGTGTGGGTTTTTTTTTTTAACCTGAAAAGAAACAAGTCAAGGGCGGTTAAATAATTGAAAAGGACTGAAATTTCAGAGAGAATACCAAAAGAGAAAATGAATGAGGGGGGAGGGCTGATGGGGGTGGGAAGAGCAAGCATTGTTTCATAATTGATTTTTTTTTGGGGGGGGGAAGCACTTTTTTTGGGGGGGGGAAAACTCTGGCCCAATAACGTTCCTCCTGGAGAAGGGGGAATTTTGTCTGGCTTGTTAGCCCCCCTCCCTCCCCGCACTGTTGCTTGACAAGTGTTTAAAAATGCATGGTGCACTAAATGAAATAAATTCTGAAAGTGTAAAGCAGCGGATTGCTATAAATTTATAATCTGCACCTACTGGAATTTGTATCCAGTGAGGCTGATTTACTGCACAGATTAGAGCAACTTTACTCGACGTGTATGTATCTCTCTGTGGCAGGCGATGGCAGCTTGAGATGGCTCCGTAGCCCTGCCTGTCTCTTTGGAGGGGAGTGGCAGATGAACCCCAACAGGAGAGAATGGATTTGAGAACAAAAGAAGCAAACGGAGGCTGCATCTAGCAAGGGAGAATAATTTTCTGCCGGCCGTTGCATCGTCCGGTTTTAGCAAATCCATTCGTATCACACGAACTGAAGCGCCTCAAGTTCTTCAGGGTGCTCAGGTTCAACTTAGCGTGTGGCGAAACAAAGCCATTTACTTAGGTATCAGGCCCCCAATGGCATCCTGCAACATCATGCATTTGTTAAGTGCGATTGTACTATAGGACATACGTACTTCGCGGCACAAAGTAACAAAAAAGTTTCCTTCTAGCAAGAGACTATGTATGTGTCTGCCCTTGGGTAACATCAGATAAAGCACTTTTAAGGTCTGATGTGGGCACCGTCAACCAGAAACAGTTATTACACCCGCTCCTCTGAATGGAAGGATTTTTTTTTTTTAAGTGGATTCTATGCGCCCCAAGCATCATTTCTGTAATAGTAGTTCTTAATAGTGTGAACCGTTGCCTCTCTTTTTTGCAGACGTGTCACAAGCACAGGTGTGCAATATTATAGTGTAATATTATATATGTCTAATACATTTATAAAACAGAACCACCTGCCTTTTCACCTCCCGACTCCCTTTTTTTTTTAAAAGCCATATCATCATCATCATAATTAAAACTATTCCTATGCCTGGAACGGCTTGCTTGGCAAGAAGAAATTCAACAGGTTTGGCGCATGGTGGAGCCCCCATTATCTGACTTTCTGAGGAAAGCCTCACCTGTTGGATTTCAGCCTTCTTAAAAGAGCAGGAGCATTGCCAGGAAATGAGAGGAGGGGGTTATTTTTATGTTTGAAATATAAACTTAATATCTGGATGGGGGGTATTGTTTTACTTTGTTAGTATGTTATGCATTTTTGTGTTTTTATATTGTAAATCGCCTTGTGATTTAGAAATTTAATTAACAACAACAACTTAATATATAGGAATATCTTAAGGAATAAAATATTCATGGAAGAGTGGAGTTTTAAATATTTTTTGCATAGAGGCAATTTTGCCAAAGGGTGCTAAAATGTTGCTGGATGTAAAAGGGGAAGGATATTTTGAAAGAGAGCTGAGATGGGGTAGCATTTCGTGTCTTTTTGTGCTAACATTTCCCCCTCACTAGTCCTGACTTGTGTTTTATTCTGGCTTTTCATATTGAAATATCCTACTATATTGCACCAAGTGGGGCATTTTGGACCACGGCGTCTTTCTGTCCCACCTTTATTCTACATATTCACAAGGTGTACGGTCCAGCCGGAAACTCTTCTGAACAAGCCCCAAAGAAATGAACGGGAAGCATGGAAGGGCATTGTAGTGATCTGAGCATCTGTCAGGATTTCTTGTGGCTGTTGTCTGTCCCTTGTAGGAGAAGAAACACATTTCTCCAAACGCTGGCGGGAGACGAGAGTCATGTCTATGTGCTTAAGCCATGTATATATGTCTAAGTGTGTCTGGAGCTGGTAGATTTGGCCACTCGGAGAAAGTGAATCCACTGTTGCTTTCAGGGAGTTTATGCTATCTGACCACTTTCACCCACTCCTGTGGTGTTTCCCTGGCAAGGCAAAGAGAAGCCGTGCATCTGTGTGGGAGGGGAAGCATTGTGTGGAACTAATTTACAGCAGTAGCTAAGACTGTGGGGTGATAATTAAGACAGTGTGGCACATGGGTTTGCTTGAGGGAATGGCGCCCTCTTCTCTCATTTAGATGGGCAAGGAAAGGGGATAGCTAGATTTGCTCGTTAAGAGCTTTTCCATTCCAAAGACTGTGCCTGGAAGGAATTGCTCCTGCACTTCATCCGCCACTATGAAGCGGGCCACGGTTATTCCCATTTTACAGCTTGGAAAGTAAAACTGAAACAAAAGGCCCCGCTCCAGACCATCCAACCGGCTGATTTTGAATCCAGATTTCCAAAACTCAGCTCTACTTAAGTTGTAGCATGCTGTTGAATTGAGAGCCACTATTCCCAATTTAGTTTCTCTGTCACTGCTGAATGGGTTTGTGAGCAGGTAACTGCATCACTGCTGCCCCCAATCTGATGCCCTTCAAATGTTTTGGACTACAATTCCCATCATTCCTGACCACTGGCTATGCTGGCTGGGACTGAGGGAGGACACTAGACAGAGGAGGCGGCTGTATCACAATCTCCAGCTCTTGGTTTGGGACTGAATCCAAAAGTCACCGAATGCAAAGAAGGATTAGTTATGGGTGCCTAATGTGAGGTACTTGGTGTGGAATTGCTTCATTTACTTCCTTGCTTGTTTTTATCAGGCATCCACACGGCACTGTCCTTCAATCCTTGTCATCCTATATTTTTGTGGTGGTTCTTATTGTTTCGTCGTTTTGGTTTCAATTATTTACTTGTGTTTTTATCTTGCATTTTATTCTGTGAACTGCCCTGAGATCTTGTGATGAAAACTGTATATAAATTTAATAAATAAATAAAATTCTCCTGCCTTTTCTTAGACTTCAGAAAGTCTGATTTCATCCCCCCCCCAAAAAAAAAACAGAGGAGTGGTGCAATTTCAAAAGGTATAGATGTATTTGGTACTACTCTCCCATCTTTTGAGAAGGGCAGGGTTTTGACACGGGCAGTGATATATCAACAATGTGAACCTATCGCAGCTCAGCACGCATTCATTACAGCATTTGTGGTGGGCACCATGTTTTTTTTTTTAAATTGATCTTTTAGTTGTTGCTAAAACACTTTCCTGACTCTTTCTCTCTCTATATATATTACTGAAAGAGAGATATAGTGCTGTAACAACATAATGCTAAGAAAATTATTATAGTATAGTGTTATAGCACCATAATAAATTAACACTATAGCAGTATGGTGTTACAGCACTGTACCTCTCTTTTAGAAGGAAAAAATTAAGGGAATGTGTTTTAGCGATAATTATGTTTGATTTAAAAAAAATAAATGGGGAACAATGCTTATACTTAACGGGCGATGAGCACACATTCATGGCCCCACCCACAGCTGCTTTGTCACGCCTAATGGTGTGGATAGAACATAGCGAGAATGCACACATGGTAAAAGCACACTGCAACCTATAGTATGGAAAGTGAATTGCAGTTCCGCTTGTAGCTTATAGCAGAAGACCAATGGTTGGGGAAGCATTGGGATTCACCCACCCATTTTAAACCGTTCTTCACCTGAAAAGTCTCATAGAGCAATAAAAACAAAAGCAGTACCTGCCCTCATGTTTGAGATCTAAAAGACACAACACAAAAAAGGGGGGGGGAGAAGTATGGGGAGGGAGGAGGTAAAAAGCAGACTTGGGCAACAGGACTTAAAATGAGTGCTTTTAAATAAATGATATATTAAAATGGTAAATATTTAATTTATTAATTTATTTACAGTGGTACCTCGGGTTAAGTACTTAATTCGTTCCGGAGGTCTGTACTTAACCTGAAAGTGTTATTAACCTGAAGCACCACTTTAGCTAATGGGGCCTCCAGCTGCTGCCGTGCTGCCGGAGCACGATTTCTGTTCTCATCCTGAAGCAAAGTTATTAACCTGAAGCACTATTTCTGGGTTAGCTGAGTCTGTAACCTGAAGCGTATGTAACCCGAGGTACCACTGTAATTAGTTTATATACCACCCTTCATCCAAGGAGCACAGAGCAGTTTGGTGCAACCCAACCACCTCTTTGTTTTTCACCCTGACTTCTGCCCCCTCTAGGAAGAAAAAGTCACCAAATTCTGTCCTCCTTGAGACGAGTGGTCACTTCTACATTCTCTCTATCTAGTATTCCTGTTGACCTCCCTGTTCCAGATAGAGTGGCGCTCCCATGGCCATACTCCTGTGATCATCCTGGTGCGGGGATGTGCGTGTATGGGGGGAATTTGCGTACAAATGTGTTTGCGAGAGCCTTTGAATGGGAGAGGAGAGCCAAAATGGGCTGGTTGGGCAGCATGGCTCATTCCCCAGTTTCGCCTAGTCCAGTGGCACCAGGCCTAGAAGCATACATTGGATCTTTGGCCAGATGGCTACAGACCCAGCTTTGCTTTGCTGGCACTAAGATGATCCAAAACACCCTGGGGAAAGGGGAGAGCCCGTCCTTCGCAACCCCTTGGCACCATGTGCCACCACAGATCACGGTCAGTCAGTCAGATTAGTTCATACTGCGTCATGGCTTTGCGGCAGTGGCTGACCACAAACCTAACCGTGTGTGATTGTGTGCGAACGCTTGGGAAAAGAGGGTGTAGCCTGTTGTCGGAAAGAGTGTTGTGTGTGTTGTGCATTGTGAAATTGGGGTGGGAACAATAGGGAGAGGAAGGTTTCTGAAAACAGAGTACTAGCTGCGACCATTGGATCTGACGTCTGAACGGCAAGCCATTAGGGACAGGCCATTATTAATGCCGCCGGAAAAGGCTGCATGGAGAGATGCTCACCTGTATGTTTAGACACACATTTGGAAATAATGGCTGCAATTTAGCTAGAAACACAGTGCATTTTTCACCATAATGTCACCAGGTGGCCTTTTGTGACCTCTCAGTCCGCTGTCCAGCTACTGACCGTGGAAGGGCATCTTCGCTGCTCTCCCTTCTGGCCAGACTTGGGCTGGACAGCCCTTCAAACAGAGGGCTGCTTCAAAAATGGGGCACTTTCCTCTGTCCTCCCACATAATTTCCCTGACCCTCAAACCACACACCCTTAACCTAAGGGTTTTTTTTGGGGGGGGGTTAGTGGGGGAGAGCATATCCTGCTATTTAAGAACCAGGACTTTGGTAGCGTCCCACTCTTCACGATCAACAGGGAAAGCTTTGTTTTGGGTGCCTTGTCCTCTGGAAGGTTGAATGACGACAGCCTTCTCAGCAGTTACACTGACTCTCCCAAACACTTCACCACATGAAATCTACCAATTGATATCTACATGGTTTTTTGGCTGCTACTGTTATTTTAATAATATTCTTAGGTGTTACTGGGTTGTTTTGTTTTTTTATAACTCTGACCATTGTGATTTCTAAATTGCTCATCACCAACTTGGGGGTACTGTTAACAGCACAACAGTGGCACGGAAAAGTGTAAACATAAACAAATGAATTGTTAGAGGATCATCGGTTCTTGTGGATCAGACAAAAGGGTCTGAATTCCTGCATTTTAATTTCCGTTCTGTCTGAATGTGGCCAATGAGCAACTCCTTCAATTTGCGCCACTGCCACTCGGAGAAACAGGTTAGACTGCAATCCTCTGCCTCTTAACACGGAGTAAGCCCCCTTGTGCTATTTATTTATTTATTTATTTTAACTGATCAGCTGTTTTTCTAGAGAAAAAACGAGCACCTAATACATTTAAATAGTCAAAGCTAAAGCACTTTTTTTAAAGCTTAGAATCAGTCAAATATTGGAGATGCACATTTGTGTATTTCTCCCCCCCCAAAAAAAAATGTTCCTAAGTAGAAATAACATTTTAAAGTTGGTCAAAGAGTTGCTGTTGTTTTGTTGTAATTTTAGGAATTTTTATCCTGAATTTAATGAAGCAAAAATCGAGCACTGCCAATTTTTAATTATTTTTTAAAAAATAATATCTTACTTTAGTTTCTCTGGACAAGATCAACAACAATATTTTTTTTTCCAACTTCCAGCCATATTTCTATTAATTTATTAAATTAAAAAAAACTTTCCAAATATTCTTCTCTTTTTTTGCTACCCTTTCCCTAAATACTTTCCATTAAAAAGCACTGGTTTGGGTTAAATGTATGTCTTAATGGAAAAACTGTTATTATGCTACGTTATATCTAGTCCATTGGACACCCCATCATGTATATCATGAGCGTACATGACAGGATTTTGGAGACTCATCCTGCTTGTTAATGTGCTGTCCTGAGGTGTTGCCTTCCGCAGCCATGGGCTGAGATCACACACAGCGTCAGAGGAAGCGGGTTGGATTTCTTGACCCTGCTCTGCCCTGCAGATCTCCTGCTGCGATGTTCAGGAGGTATCATTTCACTTGCGTCTGGGATTGGGGCCTTTCTGGGGGCAGAGCCATAGCCATAAGTCAGCTTATTTATAGGTCTCCTTTTCCACAAATACGCTGGTGTCAACGTGATG
This sequence comes from Podarcis gaigeae, assembly GCF_964106915.1. Classification (NCBI taxonomy): domain Eukaryota; kingdom Metazoa; phylum Chordata; class Lepidosauria; order Squamata; family Lacertidae; genus Podarcis; species Podarcis gaigeae. The sequence goes on along the minus strand of NC_139694.1, from coordinate 32,987,486 downwards.
ACAGTTTGAAAACAGTACAACGGTACAATAGCCAGCGCATGTTAACATAGACTATGCCTATGTTCTGTCTTCTCATTTGGAAAGCAAAACACAACAGCCCCTCCCCATTGTTTTTACTTGGAGCTAAATGCTGGTGTCTTGTAGGGTTCCCCACCTCCTCTTTTCGCAACGCCGAGCATCCCACATTGACTGAACGGGACATATTTTTAAAATGGATCTCAACGCCCACCAGGAGACACAAGGTTAAATGTGAGCAAGTTGCTCCTGGGCAGCAGTCGTATTCTTTTGCTGGGGCACTTACGAAGGCGGGAAAAGACACACACACATATGCACCATAATGAAGGCAGCTAAGCCCCAAGCAGGGAAGTTGCAGTTCTGAGACAAGAGCTATGACTAAGGGTATTGCAACCCCTCAGGATTGCAGTCAATAGCAGCAAACTACACCTACCCCTATTGACCTGATTTAAGCTACAGGCAGAAAGCTTAAAAGCAGGACTGTGAAGTGTAGTGAGGAAGCACAGCAGTGAGACCGTGCAAAATGGGGGCCGAATACAGTGCGATGTGCCAGGTAGCTGGCCTTCGCAATTTGCCCCATGTAGCAGTGGCTCAAGGAGGAGGAAGATGGGCAGAGAGGCTCATGGCAGGCCTCTGCCGAGACCTTGCTTCTCTCTGTGGTTTTCCTCTTGTTCCGAGTCTCCTGCCCCCCTCCCCTCTCTCACACACACAGTGCGCTCTCTAGAAGTGGCAGTTGCACCCGCACAGAGAAAGCTGCCGCCTTTTCTCCTCTTTCTTTCTCTCTCCTCTGTTCTGCTGCCGACCACTTTTTGGCTCCCGATGAATATCTCCCTCTCCACTCCCACCCTTGTATTTTGGCTCCAGCTTTGGCTGTGTTCGCTCAGAGCCAATCTCCTGACCTCCAGGGGCAACCACTTTGCAGCAGCAAACTTTGTCATTCTCCCCCCCCCCTTTTTTTTTTTGGGTGGTGGGCGGGGGAGGGAGGTGAAATTAAGCGCCTATTCTTTGTGGAAATGAGGAGATATTGGGGAGGGTGCTGGCAAAAGTGTGGGTTTGGAGAGGGACTGCTTTGAGTTTCCAATCTGCAGTCAAAACTGTTCTAGCTGGCTCAACAAGAGAGGGTGGCGGGGAAGATGGGGAGGAGTGAGGGAGCCGTAAATGTACGTGTGTGTGTGTGTGCAAGATGAGATGGGCATCATCTCAGTAGGTGTAGGAGGCTACGGTGGGGGGCTTCAGCATCTGGGAGTGGCAGAACATCCTTCTTTCGTTTGCAGTCAGGGTTCTGGCTTCTTGCCGGACGGCTACAGCTGTGGATTCGGCGATGTGGCTCTGGCTAATGCTGCAGTGTGAGGCAGCAATGCGGTCTGCAGGAGCCAATCAGGAAGCAGGGTTTATCCGGGAACCTCGCCCCTATGGAGATGGTTGTGGATGGAGGCCTCCTTGTTCTAGCCATGCATTTGCTCTGTAAGGGGTAGCAGGGAGACAGGCTGCTCCAACTCCTATACGAGAACAATGCAGGCTTCTAGTTTTGTGAGGACCAAGCTGCGTTTGCAAGTTGGATGCAGCCCATGTCCGCCCCACGTTCATCGTGGCAGACCCATTTCTGTTGTGTTCATGCACCGCTTTGTTCATTATTACTCTGCCTGCCAGGCCCCTCTGCCCTTTCACTAACCTCTGAATAGGCACAGGGGAGGAAGGAATTGCTTCTCCAAGTCCTTCAGCTCCAAGTCCACCCAACCCCAAACAGATTTGGGGCACAGGACCCCCCATTTCTCCATGGCTGCCGTGTGCACACTCCTTGCCCTCCCCCTACCGCAGTACTTCAAGCTGGGCATGGTTGAGGATGGAGATGTGGAGATGGTAGCAGCTGAATAGATGGGAGAAATGCTTTGTGTTGAGAAGAAAGAGGACTGTGTAGGACACCAAAGAGGGCCTGGGGTTGTTTTCTTAAGCCAAATGTATTAGGAGCCATTTAGTAGAGTATTTCTGTTTGGCCTCGACACTCTTGCTATGCATTTCTGGCAGCAGGAAAGAAGCAGAAGATGGAGCGGAACGGTGCTGGGTTTTGATATAAAATGTCACTCATGAAAGCTGAGAACTCTATATCCTCTTCCTTCTCTTCCTTCTCTCTCTCTTTCGTTCTTCTTTCCTCCATTGCCCTATGGACAGCTTTTCATTATCTTTCCCCTTTCATATTGGATTGCAGTGACGCATTGCTACCCTCCCTCCTATTTTTAAGCAGGGTGCTTATTCTAAATAATTTTTAAAATGATAAAAAATAAAACCCTCAGATTCTTCAAGGAAAATGTGGCATTTAACAAGTCTCCCTACATTAAGATATTGCCCTCTCACTGAGGACAGTCTGCTACATGTTTAGCTTTGGTTTCAGTTTTGTTAACAGCAAAAATATTTGCAACTGGCCTGGCTTGGTCTTTTACGGACAGCGTTGATGTTGAGTGAGCTGAAAATTTTCATGCTGGAAGGTTTTTTTTTTTTTTTTTGCAAAGAAATTCAGTTACACCAAAACCAGTGCTTCCACAGGAAATAATTTATTCCGAGGAACACATTTCAATTTTCTGGCAAGTTGTGTCCAAATAAAACCTTCTGTTTTGAATCCACATTTCACAGCAAATGACCTTGTGTTTTGGTTTGGTTTTGATTATCAAATGCCATTTGGTTTAAAACAAACAGCAATTCTCTTGAAATGCTGATTTGAACTGAGGATGATTTCAACAGAAAGACAGAAAAAAGAAAAGAAAGAAAGACCTTTTCTTTTTTTGACGTTTCTGAGGTTGAAACTTTTAAGGTCTCGTCTTTATACAGCTGGCTGCTGGCTTTGCTCATCAGCCGAGCTGTTCACCGTTCCTGCACTCAGCCTGGCTGGCTGGCTGTTGACCATGGCGGCTAAAGTACGGGTTGTCCCGTTGTCCTTACTGTTTTGTTTCCCAGATGTCCAGGAAATTTTCTTTCGAGTATGCTGGATTCCGTGTTTGAAAACTGTGTGCAATAGAAACCTCTGCTTTCCTCCACCCAGCATCTGTCTTTTGGTCTCTGCTTTGCGTTTCCTCTGAGATTTGCCAAGTACGCTGTAAAGGTGAGCTCCATTTTAGGGGGGGAGAAACCTAGGCAGAAAGAAAATGGAGTGCCTTGGCCCATCTCCCACCGTGAGCAACTGCCAGAGCTGGAAACGCAGCCTGACGAACTGAATGCAGGAGCCTCTTACTCGAAAGACGTGGGCCTTGGCTATTGCCCTTTCACCAGCCCTTTCCCTGGCTGCCTTTGCAGACTGCCTTGACCTGAATGATGGCTGTGGGGCACTTGGAGTCATGGGTGGAAAAGGCAACCCGCCAGAGCAGTAGTGCTATCTCTGCTGGAGCACTCTTGCAACTGACCACAAGTCAGAGCCGACCATTCCTTAACAAGCTGCGGGCAGCTTTCCTTTAATCTAATTACTTGTCTGTTACTTCACCCCTTGCCTGCTCCTGAGCTGCCTTTCCTACCCTTTCTCATGCCATTTTATCCATTCATAAAGTCGCAGCCACTGGAAACCTCCTTATAGAGTGGAACACTTACATACTCGAAAATACAGTCTTGCACAAATACTTTCAATTTTGCCAGTGCTCCGTCAGTAATGCTGAACCGTCCTTCCTTGCTATGTCTCTTGCTGCGTTTCATGATGCTACTAAATTTAGCAACCCTTGAGCGTACTTACTTGAGAGTAAGTCCCATTGAACTCTAAACAGACATGTATATGACTGCACTGTTCTGGGGTGTGCGTGGAAGAGGAACGATGAGCCCGTGAGCCTATGCCCATGTGGCGGGAGCAGACACGGCTGAACCATGTTGACTCGTAGCCACATGGCAAGCTAACCATGCATAGCCCTTGCTACATGCAGGATCCGGCTCTTGGCCTGGTGCTGCCAGCCAGGTGCCCTGAAAGCTGGATTTTGTGTATGGCAGTGGGTGCACATGAGTCATAACTAGCAGCTCTCCTTGGGCTGGGAATCAATAGAGGCAGCCTTTGTCTGCAGCTACCACATGCTGAATGGCTGTGAGAAATTTCAGAATTCAGCATGAGCATCCTGTCTGGCCCTTAACTATTCAGCCGCTGCTGCCACTGAATCTTATATGAGAGTGAATCAAAAGAGTGCTGGATTTAGACATCTATGCTGGAAATTCTGCTGAGGCATGAATTCACTTGATGACCATGGACAAGTAAATTAATCTCTCACCCGCATTTCCCCGCCCGTAAACTGAGAATAGTGACTGTGGCATGGATAAATAAAACAAGGAGGTGTTAATGGTTCTGAGCCTTTTGGCTCCAAACCAAAATTAATAATAACAAATAGGCCCCACACTTTTTGTTTCCTTTCCTTTTTTAGCTGGAGGTTGAATCTGCCGTCCTCCTTTTAACGAAGGTTGTTCCCAGACGGGGAGTTTATTGTGGCATCAGTACTACTCATGGTCATAATTCCTCTGCAGTGTCTACACAACGTTGTCATCGTCAAAATGTCAGCCTATACTTTGTTTTACCATGGAAAATCCAATACGTAAAAATAACCAATTATAAATTTACAGACATCACTGATGTGGAAGCTCAATAACACATTACTCCTATTATTAACTACTGCTGTTTTGGTGGATGGTGGCATTCTGTGTGGTGACATTCTGATGTCAGGTATCTATTACCATAACCATACGTCCAATTGCTTCTCACTTGAGTACAACATAAATGTTATGTTGCTGGTGGCCCAGTACTAAACAATATGCACCCATTTCCACTAATTGCCATAAGGTAAAGGTTCATCTGGTTTGGTAGAGCTATTCTCTCAATATTGCCACACCGAGCACACTGAGGTTCTGCATGAGTCCTCTTTTATCTTAATTTCAGTATTTAGTTGCTGCTGCATTTTTCAGGAGGAAGGGGAAATGTGTGATAGTGCTGCTGACAGTTTCAAGGGCCTACGGGACAGACGCACCAGACCACAAGATGCACCTAGTTTTGGGAGGATGAAAACAAGGAAAAAAAATATTCTGAATCTCAGAAGCCAGAACAGCAAGAGGGATTGCTGCGCAGTGAAAGCAGCAATCCCTCTTGCTGTTCTGGCTTCTGGGATAGCTGCGCAGCCTGCATTCGCTCCATAAGACGCACACAAATTCCCCCTTACTTTTTAGGAGGGAAAAAGTGAGTCTTATAGAGCAAAAAATACGGTATTTTTGGATATTGTTACGCATTCTGCCCCCACCAAATCAAAAATAATTGCATACGACCTCCCAATTTCATTTATTTTTTTAATGGAAAAGGACACCCCCTGCAAAATCACTAGCCTCCATTTTGCCTATTGTTAAACGTGATAACTAAGGGCTGGTGGTCAGTGATGTGGGCAGGTACAGAAACACATGTGTGCATGTGTAGAACAGGGGGGGGAAAGGAGGGAAGGAGAGCAGTGATTGAGGGGTAAAAAACACAGCTCAGATACATCCAGTCAAGCTGCAAGGTAGGCAGCAAGCAGTGGAATTGTGAATATCCACTCCTGGAAAAATATATATGCATGGAAGCTAATGTACTCAATGCTTATTCAGAAAGATAAGATCTGAACTACACCCATTTGTAATACAAAGCCCCTGTATGGAAGCACCTTAATTTATAACCCTCTTCTAGAGCCAGAAACAGACTGCATTCATTCCACATTTTGCCATATTTGGAATTGACACCCCATCATCACCCACAATTCTTTCAAGGGCCTTTTGCATCTTTTATTGGCTAGGCACAGGACAAAGTATATTCCTGCTAACATAAACTTGAGGTTGGTGTCGATAATCTCCTCTGCCTAGACAGCCCCGGTGCCTGTGGGCTTTAGTTTTCACCTCACAACACATTCCTTGTGGGCATTTGAATTCTTAGAGTGGTTCTTAAGGCCTTACAATATCTCTGCCTTTTGGGATATGGAGGACTGGGAACCAACCCACGTGCTGTCAAACGACAGCTCGGACTACACCTAATGGGATTAGTGCCCCAAATCCATGTCCAGTTTACTAGCACAATGAAGAGTTAAGAACTCATTAGAGATTTTCAGATCCCCCAAGCCACAGTCACAGGGACAGCGTGAAAAAGAATGACATAACTCAAGGCAGGAGGGAAAGAGGAGCAGCTGCAGAAAGCGCTTCCTAAGGCCTTAAAAGCGACGCTGCATTTCAGGAGACGGTGCCTGGGGTGTGTGGGATTGCTGTTACACAATTTTATTCCATGAACACACCTAATTCCTTCTTCACGCCTTTGTCTTCTGACATGGCCCTCGAGGTCCTAAACAGAACTCAGTGGTTTTCACTATCAACAGCTGCCACGCAGGAGGTTAAATTTTGCAATTTTTTGATGCTTGGTTTCCTCTGGGAACCTTTATCCTGTTGTTGTTGCGTTTTTTTTTACTCACTTTTGTGATGTACCTGAGGATAATGAGTGCATATCTTCATGTGATTCTCATGTGCCAGAGTAACGTTATGGCAGGACTTTGCTGAGACATACATGGCTGGCCGGCTGCCGCAGGTGTGGGGGATGGGAGGGATAACGTGAATGAGTTTTATTTAGTATGTCTTTTGCACTTTTAATTGTGCACCATCATATTTACTTTGTTTAAAACTCTTCTGTTTCCCCCTCTACTTTCCCTTTAAGGGATTTAGAATGACAGAATCATAGAATTGTACAGTTGGAAGATACCCTGAGGCTCATCTATGCCCTTTTAATGCAGGAATCACAACTGATAGGGAATGGTTGGGAAGGCAGAGGTAAAATGAAATTGACTCGAGTTTATAGCTGAGGAACCTTAGCATAAGAATCCCTGGTCCAAGTCCAGTTCTGTAAACAGAACTGCTTCAGAAGTATTTTTTGTAGGTTGGAAGTCTAGTCTAACAAAATGAACGTCCCAACTTTTTTTAAACATTGGAATAGCTCATGGAAATACTGTAACTTTTCATAAGAGAGGCAGCCTCTCAGGGGTGGTATGGGATGACCCAGTCACCTAGGGATAGCAAAACAGTTCCCTCCAAATTGCAGCGACTGGTGATTTTGGAGATGTTTGTACTCTGATTGGCTTTGTTTTTAATATTGCTTGTATGTCACTATGTACATTTTGAGAAAAAGAAAGTGGGAATGCATTTAGAAATAAGAGGGCTTACTTAGTAGCCTTTACCAGACCATTAGCCTTAGTTTCCTACATCTGTAAAATGGGCACAACAGAGACCTATAGTTTACGCAGAATTTTCTGTTGTAAGGAGTTGGTGCCAGTTGGAAAAGAAGCCTCAGAGAGTCTGCTGGATAACACAGCTGAGATCTGTCAAGGCTCTCATCTCTTGCTTATAGCTGTATCAGAAACCTCACTCTCGGAATAGAGACTATAAGTGCTGAGATACATACTGAATCCACAGACGAGCATCTCAAGTTATTCATAAACAAAAGGACAACACCACTGTAGGCCAGCAACCACCATGACTTTCAGGGCTTATCTGTGCCTCTAAACAGTTTGCCCAGCCTCTTTCCTCTGGGAAAACGCACAGTTTAGCGCTGAATTGGAACAAATGGCAATTGGGTTTTCCACGGATTGATGTTTGTTCCAATGCAGCACTAAAGAGCAGGTTTGCTGGGGGAATGTGGCAGGGCAAAGACAAAACCGCTTGGACCCATGGCTAGAAACCATGGGACGAGTGGAAAACCGCTTGGACCCGTGCTTTCTAGGCACGGGAGAAGCAGAAATATGGACGAGCAGAAGTAAGCCCTCAGTTATCGCTATTTCCACCTCTGTTTTCCCCTTTCTCCGCCACCACAAGTCTGGTGGTAGTGTGAAGCAGGGATAAGTGGGGACGAAACACTGACATGGTGCTGATGTCACCTCCTGGGGCTGTTGGCCAATCCTCTACACACCAAATAATTTAGCTTTTCTCAGCAAGAAACCCAACAAATCAGCTTAGCCAGAGGAAGAGGTAGGTTACATGAGCCAAGGGGGTTAAACTGCCACAATTATTTGTGAAATATTCCAACGTTGTTTTTTCATGATTAACCAAAATGTCACAATATAGTGAGCAAGGTTTTTTTGAGTCTACCAGAAAAGCTGCCCAGATACTGAAGTCATAATGTCTGCATTGGTCAAAGGTTCATTTTGTTATTCAGAAGCGGTTTGGCTGTGGAGGCCTCCTGTACTTTTCCAATACATGGGTCGCTCTGCCCCTCTATTTCTTCATTTCTTCTTTCAATCCCTCTTTTAAATACTTTCTCCTCTTCCCCTTATCATTACTCCTCATGGGCGTAGCCAAGGGAGGGCAGGGAGGGGTAGCTGCCCCCCATAAATAAATAAAAATCAATAAGAACACACAAGTTAACTGAGGTTCTGGCCCCCCTAACAAAAGGCCCACCCCTCCTAACAAAAATCCCGGCTACGCCCATGTTATCCCTCCTATGTTCTCCCCCCCCTTTTTCTTTACATTAAATAGAAATTCACATCTTGCAAAAGGAATATTTGTCCGATTTTTAAAGGAGCAAATAATTACAGTACAAGACGATGTGTAACAAAGAAATATATTAAATTCAATGAACCCTAAACCTTTTTGGTGAGGAATTTGAAGTTTGATCTGTTTCAACATTCCACTTTTATTTGTTCAAAAACAATTAAGGCAACACAATTTTTAAAAATAGCTCTTACACAACATTTTCAAGAAAATTATTAATAGGCGTGTCAAGATAATGTGCAGGTATGAATTTATAAGGATCTCATAAATGGATCCAGTGTTCCAACCCAATTAAAACCAGAAGCAATATACTATTGCAAGAGTAATTAATTAGCCAACACTGCAGTGATATGCAATTGACAAATGAATAAAAAATACACCAATATTGATTAATTATGTGATAAGTCTCTACCTCCCCTATGTTCAGTGGTAACGGTACATGAGGCTTTCAGTGAGAGAATTATAGACACAGGCCATGTGCCCTGGCTGACTGCAATGGGCTGGAAAAACTGGTGCCAACTTCACCAAGCAAGCTCCAAAATATCCAGGGAGATAGGGAGTGTACCCCCAAGCCACCTATACATTAATAAAATCATCATCATCATCATCATCATCATCATCATCATCATCATCATCATCTTCCCCTCCCAATCTAACCAGTTTCCTGAGATGAAAGCTGCACTTAATCCTCCCACCTACTGGTGGCGCTGTGGATTTTTTGGGGGAGAAGGCAGGATGAGAGAGACTGGTTGAAAATGGTAGAGAGGAAGTTGGGAAGGTTGTGGGAGGAAGTCAATGACTGGCTTTCAGAGAAGCCATGGCAGGTGAGGTGAGGGTGGAGGGGCCTTCGGTGTGAGGGCATGAGTTACTGAGTGGGCAGCTGAAGGCCCAAGTATTTGCGTTGTGGAAGCAGCCCTGGCACAAGCCAAGGTAAAAGGATTCTGTGCTCGCATGGATGTTTATTTACCTCAGTTGCTCCTCTTGAAAAACAACAACAACCCCCCCTCAAAATTACAGCTACTGCCAGTGCTTTTTCCCCCCTTCTCCTTCCTAAAAAAAATATTTAGGACTACTCTCATATTGAAATACTGCCCCTCAAATCAAAAAATAAGATTAGAATGGCAATGCTTCGAGGAGTATATGGAAAAACACTGCTCTCAAAAGAATATGTTGCTACGCTTGGATTAAGTATGTAATGTATAAGCAAGGAGAAAAGTTAGAAATGGTTATAAGATGTATTATCCAAAGAATGCAATGGCAATAAATTCGAACTAAAGGAAGTCGAGTCGTGGTGGAGGGAAGTCACGGGGTTTATGTTTGTAGCGTAGGGTGTATATGTCTTTTCTTTTGGTTGACTTTGTATCAGTTTGTTTATTTTATTTTTCTGTACCATATATTAACTTTTATAAATAAATAAATAAATAAATAAATAAATAAATAAATAAATACAGTGGTACCTCGGGTTATAAACACTTCGGGTTACAAACACTTCAGCTTACAAACTCCACTAACCCGGAAGTAGTACCTTGGGTTGAGAACTTTGCCCCAGGATGAGAATGGAAATCGCGCGGCGGTGGCAGCAGGAGGCCCCATTTGCGAAAGCGCGCCTCAGGTTAAGAATGGTTTCGGGTTCAGAAAGGACCTCCAGAACGAATTAAGTTCGTAACCCAAGGTACTACTGTACTGCCCCTCAATGAGGCCAAACTTAGATTCACAAAATGTTTTGGGGTATCCGTACCCCTGTGACCCTCCCAGAAAAACGCACTGGCTACTGCTAAACATTTAGTCAGTTCCGGCGCTGTAGGCAGAAACAAGAACATCGCTGCTTTGTGTGGCTCCATCCCAAGCTCCAAAAAGAGATTTCAAACTTGTGTGTGTGTGTGTTTGTGTGTTTGCCCTTTAACCAAATTTTACCTAGGAATGCAGAACCAGCCATTTTGCCTCTGGAGTGCCATTCCAGAGCCGAGTGTTTCTGGAGCTCTCCAGAGCGTTTCCAGAGTGCGTCTGGAAACTGGACAAGGATGGCAGCGGTGACCTGGTGTTCAGATCATTCTGAGGCATCCTTATCTTCTTCCCACTTGCATTTTAGCTGTCGCTCCCCACATTTGGGCCCACCACAATAACCACAAAAATTCTTATTAGGCCCGATGCCATCCACAGACACCCTTTCAGCCCTCTTAGTCTACAGTAACAGTTGATTTATTACTCATTAATGACAATTCAGAGAGGTGGTGTTGTGGCACAAGTGGTGGTAGCAGGGACATTGGAATTGCCCATTCATCTTCCTTTCCCAGGTTATTTATGTGCTGAGAATCTGTTGGCTGGATTGGTTCAGGGGGAGGTTCAGATAGCAGTACCTACTTAGAATTTGACAGATGCTCTGGTCTATTTATATCTTAAATTAACAAAAACTCTCCAAATTATCTATCAAAACTCAGCCCACAAAAGCACAGAAATGCAAGCAAATCCAGCAAATGTTATTGGCAGTTCTGAAAATGTTTTTTTAAAATACAAAATAAAAATAAAAAATCTAGGGGCTGATTCCATTTTTTAGGAGCCAGCATCAAATTTATAGATGCCAGCTCTGTGTTAGCTAAATAAATATTTTAGATTGCTGCATGCCAGCATCACTTTTTTTTTAACATGCCCTGTGAACCAAATGTTGCCCCCTTAGGCCTGATTATTGGTGCATAAAATGTATGGTTTTTGTATGTTTTTGTGGCTGAGTGCACAGCCATAATTTTACATGGTGTTGTTGCCTTGACAGCCTGCATGGTGTCAGAATAATTCTGACTTCCCATTTAAGCAAATATTTTCTTGATTTCAGCGCTCTGTCAGGTAATGTTGAAAATAAGTGGGGCAATTTCCAAATGATAATACTTGTGATGAAGTTGGCAGTGCCAGATTAAGGCTGTGTCCACACATGTAAGAATACCTGCACATGCAATGTGCTTCAAAGTTGGATAATACATTGTTTCATATTGAATTTTTGTCTCTTATTGGATTAGCCATGGATTGGGAAATCAACCTTTAGTGGGGGGAAAGTGCAGATTGCCTGTTCGATTAGGAGGACATTGTGTGGATACGGTGAAAAAGAAAAAAGAGAGCCATAAACAGCCTCAAATCCACATTAAACTCAATGGTGAATCAACCTGAAGTAAAGTGAAGCTTGCACAATAAGCATTATAAATCACAGGTGCCTTTGATTCCCAAAGGTTATTATGTGGTATTTCCTCACTTATCTTGCTTTGCCTTGAGTTCAGGGGTGAAGGGAAAACTGTACAGAAACATTAATATATAATAATCATTTTGTTTTTAAAAAATTAAGCTTCCCTTTTGTGTGTGTGATTTTTTAAAATAAAAATATATCTCTTGTGGTAGGAGTTGGTCGTCATCTAATAAAAATTGACATTTAATATAGTCTGTGAAATAAATAATTACATACACTCTCACACACATTCTTACAGAATTGGACCTAAAGGTAAAGGTAAAGGTACCCCTGCCCGTACGGGCCAGTCTTGACAGACTCTGGGGTTGTGCGCCCATCTCACTTAAGAGGCCAGGGGCCAGCGCTGTCTGGAGACACTTCCGGGTCACGTGGCCAGCGTGACATCGCTGCTCTGGCAAGCCAGAGCCGCACACGGAAACGCCGTTTACCTTCCCCTGGTAAGCGGTCCCTATTTATCTACTTGCACCCGGAGATGCTTTCGAACTGCTAGGTTGGCAGGCGCTGGGATCGAGCAGCGGGAGCGCACCCCGCCGCAGGGATTCGAACCGCTGACCTTTCGATCGGCAAGTCCTAGGCGCTGAGGCTTTAACCCACAGCGCCACCTGCGTCCCGAATTGGACCTAAGCCATGGCTAAAAAAACCCATGAGGCTTGGTTGGGCTGTAATGCTAAACTAAACCATGACTTCGCTTCTGGTAGCATGGCAGGAGCGGAAGAGGAGCAAAGCACCTAATATTTTAGCCTCATGCACTAGCACATCACACATTTACCTTTAAACTATAATTAAGCACAGTTAGAATTAAAGAACAGGGTCTCTTTAAGCACATTCTGAACCTAGAAATTAGTTGCCTGTACTAGAACTGAACTGAGCTCACAGTCCTTTCACACAAACATCCACCCCTGGTTAGCATTCTTTGATTTCAGCAGTCTATTTCAGGTGGAAAAGGTCATTTTGTTGTTGCTATTATTAAACGACTGGGAGTCAGAAATCCTTGCCAAGCTATTGCAGATCACCCAGAGACCCACCATTAGACCCCCATCTACCTCCTACCCACCCCTGCCCTAATAGTCTCCTGAGTAGTTTAGCCTTGGCTTTCTTCTCCCCATAGCGGAGGCAGAAAATTGTTAATGTCAAAATGTTTTGTTTTTGTTTTGCGTGCCTGTATGTGTGCATTCTGTGAGCAATGTGGTGGTAAGGAAGAGGACCAGGGAAAGTGACTATGGAAAAAACATATTCTTGTGAGCCACAAGAGTAGGGCTGGCCAGCTGTAGTCGGTTGTTTGGCTTTTTCAGGTCTTTTCCTTACTGATTTTACTGTGTATACCTTCTGATTCTGTGTTGTCGGTTCAGAGAGGCAGCTGGGGATTGGCATGGATGGCATTACCACACTGAGAATTGAAGACAGGCAAATGTCCCCGTTTCAGATGGCTGCGCAGCAAGATTATATGTGGATGAAAATCCTACAAATTGAAGCCAGTTGTATTCTCCGGCACTTTCTTTTCTGATTAGCATTTATTTTCCTTGTTTGCTTTTTGTCTGACTGCATGTTCCTAGTATTGTACAATCATGCGGTAAAGGAGCAAAATCCACTTAAATGAAGGTGAAGGGCAGCCCGGGAATCCTGGCATAACCAGCAAGTGCCGCATAAGATAGAAAACTTGTCCTTCAATATAAGATGTGCTAGATAGGAAATTTTTGGGAATGACCACAGTAATAAGCAAATGCAAATGTAAGCAGCCTAAAATGTGATGGTTTAGAACAGGGGTCAGCAAACGTTTTCATCAGGGGGCCGGTCCACTGTCCCTCAGACCTTGTGAGGGGCCACACTATATATTTTTTTTGAGGGGGGGAATGATGCAAGAGCACCACGAGCCCTGGTGGCTGCTTACCTGTGTCTTGCAAGTGGCAGGTGGCGGCAGTGGAGGGACGATGAGTGGTGCGCGAAAGGGCTCCGGAGAGGGGCTGCTTAAAATGGCAGCCGCTCGAGTGCTGCTGCTGCTGGCACCAACAAAGCCCAGCTCCATTCCTCCTCTAGGCAGGGGAATAGAATGCCCTTTACTCCTAGGTATTTTAAAAGAGTGATGAGTCCTGCTTTATTGCTCATATTATTACTGTTCATTATCTTTTTTATTCATGTCTTATGTATTGCTTCTCTTAGTTCTATTCATACTTATGACGAGGTATAGACAGAATTATTTAGTTAGTGGCAGAATTAGTATGCACATGTACATGTGGGCATGTGAGGTGGAAAAGGATAAAACATCCAAAAAAACTGACCTAGACTACACTACATTCATTTGTGCACCATTCTTGTGTGTTACTTTTCAACAAAGCAAAGTTTGAGTGCCTTAAAATGTTAGTTAGGCTGGTCTGGTATCTATCCAGGCCTGGCCAGTGGAAATTTATTTTTGTGGCTGAAATATACACACACAATCTCCAATTCTTCTCTGAACATGAATTCTCTGAACATGTATGTTAACAAAAATGCTTACGTAGAGATCTAATCAGGGAAAGTCAATGGTAAAGGGAAAGGTGGTAGCACGTGTGCTGAAAGTTTGTTTCATGGCAGCTCAGATGCCTTTAGCACCCCGGCCTATGTGATGTTAGACAGGTTTTTTGTTAGATGCTAAAACTTTCCTATCTCTACAAGCTTTCCCAGAAGTATAATCTGGATTCCTTTTTGGAAAACTGTTGTGGTTTTTTTAAAATATTGTGTGTGTTTTATTGTGGTTGTACACCATTGTGATACTTGGTTATGTTTAGTAGTCTATGAATACAGTATTTTTAATAAAGAAGAGTGACTGGACTACAGGTTTAGGCTGTGATCCCATCTTCATATTAAACCATATTAACCATACCAGTTTGCTGCTCCTGCACTAGCTTCCATACGCAGGGCAGGATTCCTCATTGAAACCCTCACCTACCCTCCTCATTTTTTGTTGCTATTGGATAACCCTTGTTAAAACTGTTCCATTGAAAATAAAGCAACAGCTCCATCTCTGTTCATTTAAAAACATAAATGAGCAATGCTCTTCACTGAGTTTTAATGTTGTTCTGTTAATGCTGATGGACTCTGAGTGAAGCTGATTGTTTGGGGATGTGCTTGCTATTGCAATCCTATTGTCTCTCTAAAAGGCTGCTAAAGGGACATTAGCCAGGTGATGTTATGATGTTACAGTTATGCGAAAAGAGGCAAATATAAGGTGTGTCTCTCTCTACCAGCCTTTTTCATGTAATCTGCTGCTGATATTCATGCAAGGAGGGTCACAGTCTCCACAACATCCTGCTTCCTGTCACTTTCTTGGTCAATTACCTCTTTAAGTTGTGCTGCAGCTGGTGATGGTGACCAAGGTTTTGCATTCTCCCTTCCTGGCCACTGTCCTGGCCCACTTTCCACATTACCTCTTACCCTGCTGCTTACACATTTTTGTATGTGTGAATTAGCACCATTTTACTTGTTATGCCCATCCATCTTTGTCACCTTGCTGTTTTTGTCCACAGCCAGAAGCTAAAAGCCTCGCTATTTCATGATCTCCCACCAGAGCTTTTTCATGGTCCCCAGAAACTGATTATGATCTTGCACAGTGTGGCCTTCTCTTCCCTACACCCTTACTTCAACATTTTGGGATGAGCATAGGTGAATGGATGCAATTACTCATGATCGGTGTTTATTAAGGAAATAAATAGGCTCTGCCTTGAATATTGCTCTACAAATAGGAGGTTAATATGTATGGCAAATGTGTGAAGAAAATTTCCAGGACAGTGGTGAACAAAATTAAATGTGATAAGAGAATTCGAGCTTAGCATGGTGTCGTAGTTTTTTTCCTATGTATTTATACTAATGTAATGTTTATTAAAGTTTCTAGGTGTTTTAATATCTATATCGATATCAATATCAATATCAATATCAGTATCTATAATGTGAATAGTCAGGTGAAACGCAACCAGCTAAAGCAGACTGACTTATTTTTCACTTGCTCAATTTTTAAATTGCTCTTCATCAGTTAAGATCCACTTTTTATTTCTTTTTCTGTGTGTAATTTGGGTGTCTTCCCTTTTCCTTCTTTTTTCTCTTCCTTGCCCAAATAGAAATATTTATACTTTGACATTTGGCTTCATTGTTGTTAAAAGGCAATACAATGTGCTAGGAGGCTACAAATATACTTCTTTGTGTCCTTATGATAGTGTGCGGTTCTGTTTAACCTCCTCAGATTTCCATGTCCCAGTGAAGGTGAAAGACATATATTTGCAAGTTATAAATGTTGCATCTGTATATATTTTTCAGCCACTTCTCCAGCCTGGGCTTTAGGGGAGCTATCCTGAGTGCTGTAGTATGTATGTTTGTACTGTGTTATGTGGTGTGTGTGTATGTGAGGACAGGAAAGTGATTGTACGGAAAGCCTTTCATAATTATTATTGCCCTCTCCCCACCCCAAAATCTGGCCCTGTTCATGTTAGTTACTTCCCTTTATTGTGTGCATGACCTTCTTAGCAACATATTTTTTTCTGCTCATCCCTTTATTTCCTCCAGCTGCCCTTCTGGTAGGGGGGAAAGTATAGCTCTTCCATGATCTCTCACAATAATTTTTTTGAGGCTGGGCAGGTCAGTGACCGTGGTTCCATTCTGGTCAACTATTTCTGTAGCATAGACTGGGAAGATTCATCTGTCCATTTTAAACTAATTTAAAACAGGGAGATAAAAACAAATGCAGTTGTTTATTATTGTGGTATAATCTCAGCACTACTAGGGCTATGTAACATGCAAAAGTGGATATAAAATACTAATGCAAATGTTGGATCATTTTATTTCTCTCTTACACTGTTAAAGCAGCTGTGAAAGATATATCTTGGTGACCCGCTTCTGCCAATGGTTCGGGAAAGGAATGCTTCTACTTTTTTCAAAGTAAATAAGGTATTTAAAAAAAAAAAAAAAAGAGAGAGAGAGAGAGAGAGAGAGAGAGAGAGAAGGAATCCAGTGCATAAAATGCTATAGGTTTGTGACAGGCCCAGGGAAATAATGCTTGGGCATTGTTTGGCCATGCCCTTATCCCAATTAATCTCCTGCATCGAAAGGAAAAATCGTTCTGGTGCTGCTTTTCCAACCATGGTGGTGCAGTGATGGGACAAAGTGCACCAGGAGGCATTTCCCTTTTTGTGTGAATCTTAAAAATGAAAAGGAGCTCTGTCAGGATCTGTATGTGGCGACCACATCTCTGCATCTGGAGTTCCCAGTTGTTGGTCCGTGATCAGCCAGTTCATATCTGTGAGGTGTAGGGGTGCAGGGGGGGGGGAAGGATTTTTGGGTCAATAAAGAGAAGAACAAAAAAACTTAAATATGATCCAACCAGCTATTTATTTTCTTCCACGCTGGTTATCTTAATACTTCTGCCTTTTACGGAATAAGCTCCTTTTAGAGGTGTTAGATAAGATAAAACTCCAGTTGGTGCGTGTTCTTCAACTGGATAGGATACCTAGTGTATCCTGGGGGAAACTTTAGCACATATATATTGTTAAGTTGTGTTTTGCACTCTTTTTTTATTAAAAAACAACAACCCCAGATTGTTTGCTCTGAGTGCAGAAGAAAGCAGCTTGTAAAAGCCTAGAAGTAAAAATATAAATAAAATTAAATAAATAATGCGCAGTTTTTGGTAGGAATAAATTTTGCCACACAACACCCTTTGCTATAGAAAAGAAGCCCCCTGATGGTTTCACCGACAAATGCCTTCCCTCAAAGTTGAGAGCTATTTATAATACTTTTTTGTAATGTAGCAAAAACATGCAATTATTAATCTCTCAAACCACCCACAATTTAATGTGCATATTAGGTGGGCTTAGTAAAAGTAGGGACATTCCATTTTTCAGTGTAATACAATATTGCTTCCTATCTGAACTCTGGGGTAACTATTCTAAAAAAGAGAGCACTCCATATCTTATGACAAACGCTTATGATGTATATAGTGCTTTTAAAGTGTTTAAAGCACCTCCTGTATATTATCCTTCTATAACCCATAAAATAGCCCTGCAAGGGAGGTGGCACTTACTGTGTGTGGGGGGGGGGTCTGAGGCCAAGAGAAAGACCTTCTAGTATCAGACCATGGCAGAGGCAGGATTCAAACTGGGGACATTTTGAATTTTGTTTGTAGGCCAAAATATACTTATTTAAGAAGGAAGTCCCATTGTACATTCTGGGACTTCACACATGCACAGGATTGTACTGTTAGCCACTATGCGACATCAATTCTCATTCATGTACACATTTCAGTCATATTGGTCTTTTCATATTGGAAAAAGAAGAAGTGATCAGTGAATATTCTGCAAACACATGATTCATTGCAATGGAAGTTGCTGGATTCAGTAGGGCTTTGAGTATGACAAAGGCAAATAAAGATGCAGTGATGATCATTTCATGATGTCTGGCTCAGTGCTGTTGTTAGATGCCAACCCAGGGTTGGTATTCATAGGTATACTGCCTCTAAGCCTGAATATTTCTCTATGGTAGTCTATCTTAAAGTTTTTATGTGATTATATGCCTACCGCATTTTTAAACTTAAAATCCATTGTTGTATATTGTTGTTGTTTCAGAAGCTGGTCTATGACCGTAATAATAAATATCTATCTATTAACTACTATTCCTATTTGTCATTAAAACCCATTCATTTGCCTAATTTTAAAAGTAAATCTAAGTGCCCACATATCTCGCAGTGACAGTACGGCAATTCACCACTGGCTGTCAAAAAGGATGCTTTTGTCACATCCACATTCTATCCCAGAAACCAGTGGGCCTTTGCAAAGAGGCATATCTGTAGCATCAAGGTACCGGTAACGTGCATGCATGGCAATAATGGTGCTTTGAGGATAAAAAAAGATATTACAGGTTAATAATTGCAAAAATATGTTTTGTGTTATTGCGTTTCCTGCTTTGCCTCTTTCTGGAAGATCTCTTCCTATGCTAGAATCTTTCTAGAGACAGAGAGGTGAGTGCCTTATTTTTCTTCCTCTCATGCACGCAAGATTCCCATAGCAACTTCTCCTTCCTAGCTCCCTTTGACTTGGAGGAGGAAGTTGCAAACTGGCCCCTGACCCCATACTAACATGTTGAGTTTCCTACCTGATCCCTGTTCTTATCTGACATTGTCTCCCAGTAGGAGGAAGCAGAAGCATCCTATTCACAGAGCCTGGTAAACAGGATATTTCCTTCCCCTTTTGCCAGACATTCCTATTATTTTTGTTCACTCCTACAGGGAGAAAGAGAAAGAGATATGAAGGGGGGAGGAATTAAGGCAATTTACTCCACTGAGTTTATTTGTGGATTACTGGCTCACTGAAGGATCTACTTTTAAAACAAGAAGACAGATATTTATAATTTGGTAGAAACAGATATTGGCTTCATCTGTATACAGTCTATATAACAACGAGTGCAGGTTATTATTATTATTACCAGAGCTTTTTTTTCAGCTGGAGCTCACCGGAGCTCAGCTCTGGAACCTCTTAGATGGGTGCCATTGCCATTCTAAGAGAACAAGGGAGAAGATCATGGTGAGCTCCGGCACCTCTTTTTCTGGAAAAATAGCAATAATGATGATGATTAAAATTTCTATACTACCCTTCATCCAGGGATCACAGGGCATTTTACAATATAAAAACACAAAAATACATAACATAGTAACAAACAAAAACAATACCCCTCTCCCCAGCTTGAAATGTCATAAAAGTTAAAGGTAAAGAGACCCCTGACCATTAGGTCCAGTCGTGGCCGACTCTGGGGTTGCGGCGCTCATCTCGCTTTATTGGCTGAGGGAGCCAGCGTACAGCTTCCAGGTCATGTGGCCAGCATGACTAAGCTGCTTCTGGCGAACCAGAGCAGTGCATGGAAACACCGTTTATCTTCCTGCTGGAGTGGTACCTATGGGGATTCGAATCTCGACCTTCTCATCGGCAAGTCTTAGGCTCTGTGGTTTAACCCACAGTGCCACCCACGTCCCATTTGAAAGGTCATAGATTGTTTAATTAGCCAAAGGCCTTGGAGAAGAGGTTACTGCCAAAATCAACCCTGTCCTGTCCTTCTGAATCTCATTGAGAAATCTGTACTGTATAATGCCTTTTGTATCAGCCTGTTAAAGAGCCAAGACTTTGGATCTTAGCTAGATCTAACTAATTGAGGTTCTATGTGACCTATGGAGCATCTTTGATAAGCACTCCCTGTACTGGCTACTTAAGACATCTGACTATGGAATTTTAATAAATTTGGGCATTTTAGTGCTTCTGAAGGAGAAAATATAGGTTTTGTGGGAAGGGAAGGTGTTGCTTTTCTTAACCTTTACAGGTTAGCAACATTTCAGAGGCACTTTAAAATGTTGTTCTTTTCACCGCTT
This sequence comes from Podarcis gaigeae, assembly GCF_964106915.1. Taxonomy (NCBI): domain Eukaryota; kingdom Metazoa; phylum Chordata; class Lepidosauria; order Squamata; family Lacertidae; genus Podarcis; species Podarcis gaigeae. Next base: position 32,967,375 of record NC_139694.1, on the reverse strand, counting down.
ATTCTCTAACGGAGAACAAACGAAGTGACCTGTAGGAGACACTTAGCGCTGGAGACTGAAAATCCAAACTGCTTTAATGGAAGTCCCAGCGACGTTTTTGTCTACCACAATTTCTCCACAACCCTTCACCTTTAAAGTCCGGGATGTCAGCAGAGCTTTTGCTATTGTGTTAACTAATTTATGCAGGATTTCAATGACAGTGTTAATGGGGCTTTAGTTAGGCAGTTCCTTGTTTCTGTGGGAACAGAAGGTGTTTACAGATATTGTTTCACTTTCCATCTGGAGATATTAGTGAGAGACGGGGTGTGGAGAAAGTGGACAGCAAGGCTCCCCCCCTCATAATATTAGAAAGGGGTGTATGTCATCCAATGAAGCTGAATGGTGGGAGATTTAGGACTGACAAAAGGAAGTACTTTCCACCACTATAGAAGATGTGTTTGATGGCTACCAATTGAGATGGCTTTAAAATGGGGATAGATTTGGAAGAAGAGAAGACTGGCCAGTTAGCAAGACTGGAATCATAAAATTTTTTTGAGGAAGTGATGTGAAAGTTACATACCCACTTTTTCCAATTCTTCCAAATTACACATATTTTAATAAGATCATGAAAAGTTGTGTATCAGAAAGGGGAATAGAAAATATTTTGAAAACATGTTAAAGAAACACAAGAAAAAACCATACTCTAAATAAAAGCAGATATCCAGAAAAATTCAAGTACTGTATAGAGAACAGAAGTCTGTTTAAGAGGACAGTACAATGGCATTGGGCTCCCTGGAAAAGTAATAGTGGGGGACAAGCATTTATGATTCTGTAGAGAGAGAAAAGGTGATTGCACATGTAGTGGTGAATATTTTTTGGTGTACATGAAACTTTCCAAACTGGAGTAACAATGGGTCTACTGAAATTTGTGAAGTATAGTATGCCTAAAGAGTACTACACACAAGTGTTATATATTCTTACCTTACCATATGCTGGAAGGACAGTATAAAACCAACTAAAACAGAGTTGATTACATCTTGGATTAATAAGACTGAGAATGATGAGGAAAAACAGGAAGAAAATAAAAAAGTGCAAAGCAGTTGGGATCCTGTAGTGGAAGATATCTAAGTTAGGAATTTCAGGAACTAGGATTTTTATTTTTTATTTTTTGGTGTTACTGTTTTTATTCAAGACAAAACAACACAATACAAACAAGTCAACAGGTACAGATCAGTTTTAGTATTACAGATATAATCACAAGATAGCACCATCATTTTAAGTCAGGTAACCCACCTTAAAAGAATTATAAGGACAGAAAATCGGGACTCCTTTGGATGAGAGTTAATAAATGAAATAAATATAAACCAGTCATCACCAAAGGTGTCCTTGTATGTTTCTCCAGACATCACCTTTCAGCATTAAATGAATTTATCAGTCAAGGCTAAATACCATACTTTATTTTTATTATTATTTATTAAATTTATATATTATACCCTTGTGCATATTACATTCATCAGTGTTCTTCCCATGTAATGCTATCTCCATACATGCCACTGCTTAAGGATGATTTTACAAGTTCTTAAGGACACTAAAGCTCATCCCTACTCCATGTCAGCATTATTATGAAGGAGGTTAGTTATCATACTAAACACTTCTGTCCAAAAGGGCTTTGGACCTTTGGACATTCTCACCATTGGTGAATCAGTGTTCTTTTATAAAGTTTGGATTTGATATCCTGCTTTATCACTACGCTAAGGAGTCTCAAAGCGGCTAACAATCTCCTTTTCCCTTCCTCCCCCACAACAAACACTCTGTGAGGTGAGTGGGGCTGAGAGACTTCACAGAAGTGTGACTGGCCCAAGGTCACCCAGCAGCTGCATGTGGAGGAGCGGAGACGCGAACCCGGTTCACCAGATTATGGGTCCACTGCTCTTAACCACTACATCACACTGGCTCTTTTATTTTATTTTAGCAATCCTGCAACATAAAGGTGAAAAAACATTGTTAAGATAGTGTAGTCATAAGCCTCATTATAGACCTTGATTTTAGCAGAAATTGTCTTAATAGGAGGTGTGTGCCATAAGGTCACCCATTCACCCTCAGTAATGACACCACCTACATTAGTTTCCCATAAGTTTAAGTCCCCCTTCAGCTTTAAACTGGTAGTCTATTAGCGTCGTGCAGAAATCTGTTGCAACCCCGTTAACACGTATAGAGCTAGGCACACAGAGTTTCTCAAACACTGGTCAGAGATCATGGTAATCCATATCACTGCGAAGGGAAAAAAAGTGTTTACAACTTCAGTTTTAGCTTTTCTAATTGGATCTCAAGTTGGTGCATCATCAAAGGATTGCCTTGTTTGGAATAAATCTTGGATGCTTTGTAGTCCTTCCTTTCCCAACCCTGGTATTACCTATAATTGAATGGATCAACAAATTTTGGGTAGTGAAGGGAGAAGGGAGCACTAGCCAATCATTTTGCCTATTTCAACCAAACTTTAAGTGTGACTCATAGAAAGGGATTGACAATATTTTTGATATTCTAGCATACGGAAGGGGGGAATGGCTGGGCATTAATCAAATTCCAGTTTACCCATGTGTTTCCTAATAATGCAGATAAACGGCCAATTCTGGAATGCCTTGTAATATGTCTGTAGATGGGGCATTCTAAATCTGTTATCTCTAGTTCTCCTATACATTACTCACTTGCGCCTCTGTGGGTTGTGCCCCACTTTACTAAAAGTGTGAAGCTTTTTGAAATCACACAAATGGAACTCAATGGGGAGGGTCTGAAACAAGAAGAAGAACCTAGGGAGTAGTGTCATCTTAAGGGCAGCAATCTTTCCCAGCCTGGAAAGAATGAGTTGTTTCAACTTGGCAATGTCTGCTTTTGCCCTCTGTAGTAGGGGATCAAAGTTCTTATTGTGCAACTAAATAATAGCATTGGGTATAAAGCTTCCAAGGTATTTAAGGCAGCCAAATTGCAATTTCAAACTAGACAATTGCTGCAGTCATTTTTGTGTATCTAACAGAATGATGCACATAAGTTCCAATTTATCATTGATATCCACCACCTCCCCAGATCTCTCTAGCTGGATCCGAAGGGCTGGGATTACATCCTTAAGAGAAGTAAGAAGCAACAAAATACCATCAGCAAATAGATTAATAGAGTGGGCGGTACTGTTAATCCTGGGACCAATAATAAGTGGACCATCCCATATATTTGATGCCAGAGAGTCAATGACCAGTGCAAAGATAAGAGGGGATAAGGAACACTCCTGTCTTGTTTCAAATGAGAGCATAAAAGGTCTTGAGTCTCTGTATTAACTCTTACCACTGCTTCTGTCAGAGAGTATAATTGGTGAATGATCTGTATAAGTTGAGGACCAAAGTTTCTTCAGGATACGCATTAAAAATGGCCATTCAACCTAATCAAAGACCTTAAAGGCACCTGATGACAGCAGGATCAAGCACCCTCTGAATTGAATCGGCCAGTAATTGGCCAGAAATAAAACCTGTTTGGTCCTCTTCAATATTCAATAAATAAACGGTTCATCCCATAAATGATTCATCCAAAATGTAAGTGAAGGTATCAATTTTGCATCTTGGTTTAGCAAGGTGATGGGACGGCTTCAGAATCCACACTGTGTGTATTTCCAAGACTCTGGGGTCACACCACCCTCTAAGATACTGTTGAACAGGTGCTGGGAAGTGAGTAAGAATAGCAAATTTAAAGGTCTTATAAAACTCTCCCCCCAGACCACCAGCCTTAGGCGTCTTGCCATGCTTCAGTTTCTTAACTGCCTGATCAGTTTTGTTTGTTGAGACATAGTGGTTCAGAAAAAGTATGTATTCTGAGGTAAGAGGACCAAAATGAACATTATTCAAGTATTCATTTATCTTCCTTAACTCTGGTGAACCTGTGGTGTTTAATTCAGAGTAAAAATCATCAAAGGCTGCCAATATCTGCTCTGAATGGGAATGTGTTTGACCCCTCAAGGCTCTTATCTGGGTAACTCCATTGCTAGTCATTTTCAATTTTAAGGATCTTTGTAAGGGATAGAAACAATAAGATAATGGCAGTGTTATAGTAAAAATAAGGTGTTTGTAGTAGCTTAAATAAGTAGTATTGTGGCTCAGGACCACAATACCTCACAGACCGCCTCTTTCCATATGTACCCACCTTGACCCATCATCTTCTGATGCCCGTCTTTGTGTACCTCCTCCTTGAGAGGTCCGGAAGGTGGCAACATGAGTACGGGCCTTCTCTGCAGTGGCTCCCCGTCTGTGAAATGCTCTCCCCAGGGAAGATCGCCTGGCGCCTTCATTATTCACCTTTAGGCGCCAGGCAAAAACGTTCCTTTTTAAAAAGGCCTTTGGCTGATTTTATTAACATCCTATGCCCTTTTAAAACATGTTTTTTGGGGGGTGGGGGTGGTTATTAGGTTGTTCTTTTTATTTTGGTTACATATTTTGTGGTTTTCTATTTTGATTTTGTTCTGTGAACCACCCTAAGACCTCCGGGTATAGGGCGGTATCTAAATTCAATAAATCATCATCATCATCATCATAGTAAAAGTAATCTTTTTATTGTGTTGTTTGAACTTCTTTATGGTTAGTCTAATCTGGTAAAATAGTAAAAGCAGATTAAATAAATTCATGGAGGATAAGACTATCTATGATTTTGATGACTACCCACTACCTCAAGGATTAGTGGCACCATGCCTCTGAATCACAGGTTACTGCGGAACAGCAGCAGGAAAGGACAGTTGCTTTGAGTCCCCATAAGCATCTGGTTGACCACGGTAGGAAACAGATTAGCGGAGTAGATAGGCCTTTGGTCTGATCCTGCGGGGAAGAGTCTGGTTCATGAGGAACAGAGATTGGGTAGTCTCATAGAGTCCTTTCTCACAGCTAGACATTGTGGGCAAGGTGGCCTTGGAGAGTGCCAGCATTGCTGCCCTTTGGGTTGACAAATAATTAAAAAAGTCTTAGTTGGTCATTATGTAACATTATGTGAGAGTCGCTGCCTGAATTCATTTATGTTCCTCTTCCCAATTTTCCGATTATATTGCATCATTTTGTTATATAATCATTTTCCAGCTGTATTCTGTAATTGTGAGCTGCCTTGAGTTCATTGATAGAAAGGTGGTTTATAAGTGTATCAAGTGATTATTTTTCTTTTTAAATGACCAGCAATGTTCATCTGTGGGGCCTGAAAAAGTTTTTTAGAGTGTCTCTTCTTCATAGCTCATTTTAAAAATAATTTTATTTATAGTTTTCATTTATATACATTTCAATAGTTTAACAAAAGTTCTAACATTTCAAACCTTGACTTCCTTCCTCCTCTTTCTGCAGTTCCTTAAATTTATTTTATCATTTCCTGCATATTGTAAATTAACTTATTTTTTATTCATCTATTTTGATTATGTATTCTTTTAAAACTGCAGGTTATTACAGTAATCTTGCCAATGTCTTTATCTGTTTACACTTTGTAGATATTCAATAAACCCTTTCCATTCTTTTATAAAAAGGTTGTTATCTTGATTTCTTACTCTTCCAGTAAGTTTTGCCATTTCTGCATAGTCCATAAGTTTTTGTATCCATTCATCTCTCATTGGGACTTCTTTCCATTTTTGGGCAAGTAACATCCTTGGAGTTGTAGTTGCATAAATAAATAAATGAATTTCTATACTGTTTGAGTAGTTCTACACCTATAATTCCCAAGAGAAAAGCTTCTGTCCCACCCAAAAATATTATCTTAAATATATATTTTAATTAATTATATATCATTTCCCAGTAAACTTTAACCTTACCGCAAGACCACCACATATGATAAAAAGTATCTTCTTTTCCTTTGCATTACCAATACTTATTCATTTTTTATTTTTACATTTTTGCCAATCTACTAGGTGTTAGGTACCATGTAATTTTCTCTTAAACCATAACATGCTATAAATTTTATATTCTTATTCCACAAGTTGAATATTTTACTTGCTCATCTTTAGTCTACCATTCCAATAATGTCTTATACATTTTAGGCAGCACTTTAGCATTACATTCCAACAGGTCTCTCTCCAATTGTAATATTAATTCACCAAAGCCTCATTCCCTAACTTTCTTAAATACTACATTCAAATGACGATATTGTATCCATCTTGTTAATATTGCTGATAAGTCCTTAAATTCTTTTAATTTAAACTCTCCTCTTTTCTCTCTTAATAAATTTGTATAAGTTGCCCAACCTTCCATCATATTCTTTTTCTTTACCACTATGGCTTCCAGTGGTGAAAGCCAAAGTGGTGTTTTTGTCTCCAATAATTTTTTATATTTATCCCATACTCTATACAATTTTTTCCTAATTATATGGTTTGTAAATCTGTTGTGTACTTTCACCTTTTCATACCATAAATAAGTATGCCAACCAAAAATATTATCATGACCTTCTAAGTCTAAAATATGTGGATTCTTCAATGTCAGCCATTCCTTCAACCAGCATAGACAAGATGCTTCATAATATAATCTCATATCTGACAGGGTATCATGGCTCATATTTTAATACAGTGTAATAGGGCCATTCATATCATCAGTGCCATATCTGCCTATGCTACTGTGTCTGAATACAGAATCTGCAAAAGTAACTTTCCACTATATTTTGAGGCATATATGCTAATTACACAGTGAGATCAAGGCACAGAAATGTGTATTTTGTTTCAGTTAATAGGCAATGGTGTAGTTGAATGACAGTAGGCTAAGGTATTTTTAAAAGTGGGTAATTTGAAGTTCATTTTTCACATTTCTTAATTGCTGTGCTCTGTGAAAGATTTGGGCCTTAAGAGCAATATTTAAGCTCAAAGACTTGAATTACTTGCATATAAAAAGGCATTACAACAACAATTGCGTTTTGCAAGTTGACACAGAGTTGAGCTCTCTGAGTTCAATGGGATTTGCTCCTTAGTGTGCATAGAATCACAGTCTTACCCATTGTTCAGTGCCCTGATTCTAAACATTGGTGTTACATTATTGCTTTGATCCAAGTTGCTTTGCTGTTCATGTAAGAGCCAATTTCTGTCAACCTCCCTTTGCACCTGCAGTCCCCCTCCCCATTTCCAAGGGTCCCCCATCTTCCAGGAGCAGATTTTCAGGGGGTGCAGGGGGCTGTAGAAGGGAGGGAAGCTCCATTCTGTGCATGAACTTCCTTCTGCCCATGGAAGGAAAATTAGGATCCAAGCCAATAGCGTTATCTGACAGCAATAGGAGTGTGACATTTGTGCAATTATACTGCTTTACACTAATTTTATAATCACGTCATTCTAACCCTAAATGGCTTTCATACCAGTAAAGTTATTGGGTCACCCCTTTCTTAAGGATATATATGTACTGGGTTCCGGCACAGCAAATTTATGGGATCAAACTGTTAATGACTACCCTTTGCTCTATGCATCTCTGATCCTTTTGGCCACACAGAAATATGTGAAGAAGACTTGGAATGCAGGATGGAAAAATTGGTCAAAGTATCCATTTTAAGTATAATAAATTGCCGTAATTAATGATGTGTAAATTGATGCCAGGGCAGGATGCATATTTCCCCTTTATTTTCTCAGCGTTACAGTTATGGGACAATGTAGTGCAGCCCTATACATGAAATATGATTAAAGAGATCAGTATTTATTTCCCCCCGTGAAATCTTCCTTCTCGCAAGCTGCACATTGGTTTCCTTTCTCTCACCACCTAGGAATCTGGCATCTGTTTGAGGGATTCCATTTTCCTCTCTCTCTGATTCCTCGTCTTTTTTTTTCTTCATGTGGGAAAAGTAAGAAAACTTTTTTAAAATAAGAAACAAAGATCTTGTAGCATTTTAGTTTAAAATTTTGTTTTATTGCTTTCATTTGCCCACAAATACTTGGATATTTGGCTGCATTTGAAGGGGAACTGGGGTGGGGGTGGGGGGACAGAACGTTAAAGGCTTTTCAGGCAGAAACCTGCAGGTCTTGGTTCCAGAAGCTGAACTGTGCCCTAAAGCAAAAGGATATGAGGATTAAATTAAATGGGAATAATTAATTTTGTTGTTGCTGTTGCCGCCACTTAGGCAGGATTTGAATCTATCCAAGAAGCCTTGCCACAGGCAAATGAGCGAATCTCTCTTTAACATGAGGCACAGTAGCCTGGATTTTTTAGTTTAGTTTAGTTTTTGTTTTGGTAGGTGAGAGGTAGATTTAAAAGGGAAGGTTGGCAAGCAGGAGAATAAGCATTGAAAGCAGAGTAGCAAGCTACTTTGGGCTGTGAGCTCTGATCATTCTTTAGCTTTACTCTAAGGAGGGCAGGGAGGAATTTTGACTTTTTTTGAGACCCTTGTTGCTTGCATTCCTGGAAGAGAGAATTATTTTTGAAGTCTTAACGATGCAGGACTTATCTTCATTAATGGGGAGACACGTAGGAGGAACAAACCTGCCTCTGTTCAGGCACGGTTAGCACCCGCACATCATTACCTAGGGGAGAAGTATCTGCTGCAAATATCTGTACCAGGGAGAAACCCAACCTGGATTCCCGTCCTCCCCTATCTAACTCATAGCCCTCCTGCAAATGCTTTCAGATATGCTTTGATGAGTGAACACTCCTCTGCTTGCATACCATTTCCTAGGATACCAATGCTAACTAGTTAGGCAGCTTTGCTTCTTTCAACTTCTTCCGAATTCTTTCAGCTTTCTTTTGCTTTCCTCTATTGCTTTCTTAGAGTGTCTTAGACCCTGTCCAAATATTTTCACCTTAAGTTGTTGACTTTTTTTTACCCTTCGTTCTCTGCAGGCTAGAGTTTATTCTCCATATCTCAATAGAACTCCATTTGCATTGAGAGGTCTTTCCCAGTACAGTATTTACACCGGATTCAAGAACTGAAATGGGTCATTTAGGAAACATGACTTGCTTCTTATTTTGTAGAAAGGGTTGTTTCTTTTTTCTTCTTTAAATGAAAATGCTATAATGCACCCAACAGATTTGTTTCCAGAGAAGAATAATTGTATTATGCAGTTGAAAAAATATTGGCGTTGGATGTGAAATTCCATTGTTGAAATCACCATTTGGCAATGAAGCTAAAAAGTGCCCCAGGAGATTAATGAACTAAGTCTTCTACTTTGAAGCATAAAAGTGAGGTGGGGTGAGAGGGGTAGAATTCGGATTGGGACCATGATGATGGGAAAAGTTGACATTTAAGGCTTTCCCCCATGCCATTTCCACAGTTCTCCCATGCCATTGAAATCACACACATGCACACTGTAGTTTACAAAATGGTGGCCGTGTCCTGGGGCTACATACTCCTCCCTTGCTTCTTCCTTCACCGCTCACCAGCTTCGGCATGGAAATCCTGGCTTGCACTAAGCCAGAGATTTCCTATTACATCTGAACTAGACAAAGCTGATTTAATGTAGATTAACAAACTGAGATAATAATCCAAGGCACTCACCCACAGTTTCTTAAACCATGGTCCATGGTGCCGGTGAACAACTGCACCCAGCCATTGTTTAGCTACATGCTATTTTGTTGTTGTTGCATATCAAACATCTGTTAAAGGCGCACAGAAGTAGGGCACATTATTCCACGCTCTGTCCCCCCTTTTGGCTACTTGGCAACTATGCTAACAGAGCCAAGACACTTTTCAAAGTCACTCATGGGGCGACATTTAATGCAGAAATGTGGTGCACTTTGGCAAGCTTTCACACAGGCTTCCAAACTCTGAATACCTGCCAAACGTTTACCACACTTCCTGGAGTAATAACTTTATATACCCTCTTTCTAAACTTAATGCAGGAGCCTTCCAACTTCTTTTACTCTTAAAGAATATTATATGAAGTAACATAGAACCAAGCAGTAGGAGGCTTATGTACACCTGAGTTGCTGAATTTCTGAGGCAGAACTCAGAATATTTCTTAGGAGACATTTATTTAGATAGGACAGGAGAAAACATCTGGCATATAAGAAAATAAACAAACAGAAATGCTGACCAACCTTAGATGTTAAAAGCTTCTGAATAGTCTACAGTTCTTAACCAACTCCAAGAAGTTAGCAATCAGTTTCCATTAGATACAGTTTTTTTTTCTTACCGAATAAGGCCTCATTTCTGTGTTGCTTCGTTGAAAATGCCAAGAAGATGGAAGTAGGCCTGTGATAGGGTTGTCACCTTTGGTTGGGCAAAATAAAGAACAGTGGAGTAAATTGGAGGGCTAAAAATTACTTTACCTGGTGCAGAAATGACTTCAAAGCAATCCATTACATTGGCACATGTGATTTACAGTGGTTTATTCAGTTGAAAATAAACCCCTCTCTCACTCTCTGCCCCCCCCCCCCGGCCACACAAAAACACTCTTTTTCCATCCCCCCGCTCTCCACCGGATGGATGGACCAGGCCCATGCATGTCCTCCATCTCTGACTTACCTGCTTCTGCCTGCGCAAAAACTTTATTTCCCCCCACTCTCCACCAGGCTCATTCCAACCTGCTTTCTTGCTCTCCGTGTCCGACCCATCCCTGCCCCCTTTGCCTGCTCAAAAAGGATTTCTCCTGCAGTGGACCAGGCCCGTCCAACCCATAATATGTGGTTAGTATGCTGCATTTGGCATGATGACTAGTGCAAGTTGTGCAGGCCTCCTGCATTCCTGTTTTTGGTATAATTTCTCCTTGTGGATGGTTTGCACATCACATAAAACCATAGTTTAATGGTTTAATGCAGACAAGCAGCATTTATTCTTGGCTTACCACTTGTGTTTGGTTTAGAGGGAACAAACCACGAGACCAGGTTTGGGTAACGTGACAAGTCGAGGCTTGTGGTTTGTTGCTTCCAGTGCAACCAAGAGAGAAGAAGGGAAGGATCAAAGTGGAAACTTGAGAACACTAGTACACTGCTCATTCATACTAAGCCAAAGTGAATGTAACATGTGAAAACAACTAATGTGTAGTTACGTAGATGTTCCAAGTTCAGGAAACTTTATTTGTAGATTTTAAATTTTTTAATTTTATTCTGGCTCTTTATTCTCCCACTGTGCAAAACTCACCCAGTCCCAATTAGCCTTCCCTAAAGAGTGAACAGCAGTGTGGCCATGTTGGAATGCGCTCTTATTTGAATTGGCGTTCACGGGGCACAATAAGCTTTTGAGGGTGTGGGATTTTTGGATGTTTTTACAGATGTGTCCTAGGGAAGAGGCTGACTATAGAGTACATTTAAAATTTATATCTGCAATGATGAGGGCTAGAAACAGCCCTTTGCATCTCCTGTTCTAGAGGAAAATTTATTACATCCTTGTTCATTCACTCTTGTCTTTAGACAGTGATTGATTTAAATACCTCTTGAGCATGAGGCTGTCTTCCTAGTACATTTTACTGTTGGATCATTGATGGACGACAGTAACAACATAGAATTTTCCACCCAGTACATTGTGATAATCCTTGCCAATGTAAATATTTTCTATAGCATCCATAGCTCCTGTGAAAATTACCTTACAACCCAATCTTGTTAAAGCAATTTATTATTGGGGTTTTTTTAAATGGTTTATCTAAGTATCTGCTTTTCCTTTCTGGGGGAAGCATCTCTACAATAAACACGTGCTTCTTTGCACACAAAGGCAGTGATGCTGGCATTAGGGCATGGAAAATATGCTCCTTTTTAATAATACTGTTCCTGTGTCCTTGTGGACTCATCAGTAACAGACAAATGGCATATAATCAATAACTGAAATATGACATTTGCTTAACCCCCTTACTAAAATTAGGCAGGTTTTCTGCTAATATGAGATCCTTTATGATAGCCATTCCCATAATTTGATTTTTGTGACTCATCTTCCCCACCCATGCCTGTATTAGTTTATAAACTTTATTTTGCTTCCTTGCAAGATAATTGAACTTTTACTGGTCCATTTAACAATGAATACTCCTCCTCCTCCTCCTGTAGTACTGAATGCTGAATATTCAATAGTGTTGAATACCCTCAAAACTATGGCTCGGGGTGGTGAACCTGTGGCATTCTAGATGTTACTGGATTACAGCTCCCACAGTCTTCAGCTATTGGCCATTTGGGATGTGGCTGATGGAAGCGGAAAGTTCAGCCATCTCTGGAGGACCACTGGTTCCCTGCCCCTGCCTGTTTATTGGCCTTTGCCTAGTCAAACAATCTCTGTTCTTTTAAACTGTGTGTGGAGGGGAGAGTTATTGTTTGTTATGACGGTATGTGTTTTTCTGTGTTTACATTGTAAACCTGTGATCCTTGGATGAAGGGTGATATCGATTTTTTAAAAAATAACAATTCATTTTAGTGGGCATAAGCATGTGCTGGATGTACCGTACATCTAGATGCCTCTCTATTCCCCATCCCCAATGCAGTGATGCCTTGCCACTAGAGGAAGCTTTTACTTTTTATTCAGCCTTTCGTTTATTCGAGTTTTGTGCATCCCTGCTCCAGCTGTAGTCAGCTGTCTCCTGTGTGTGTGTTTTAAAAAAGTAACCAATAGAGTATGGCTATCTCCCTGCAGCAAGCCTTCCTGTCCTTGCATCCTTATCCCATTTCTGAGTGAGCCACGAAGGGCTTATAAACAGTTGATCTGAAAGGATAAATGTATGATAATTTTAAAAACAATCTCAGAAGAGAAGTATTGAAGAAGAAAGAGGAAATACATATTTGTGAAACTTGGGGTCCTTGTGGTCCCCACCCCCTTAGTAGTAGGTCTGTTGCTGAAAACAACGCAAACCTAATGAATAATGGAGAGCCCAAATGATTAAAAAATAGTTGTTCTGTGGCACAGATTCTCATATGGGCAGAACTCCCAATGGCTGAATATCCCTCTGATGAATTTCTGTAGACTCCTTTCTCCTTGTCCTAGCTATTTCGCTACACGTGGAATTGTCCTTGACTCTCCATACTTCCAAGTGTCTGCGTGTGCATACTTATAACCTACTAATAGTGAGCATATTTTAACCATGTAGATAGCATAGAGATAATTCCTTTTAAGCATGCTATCTGTGTGTGTGTGTGTGTGTGTGTGTGCGCGTGTGTGTGTGTATTTTACGAGGTATTTTATCACTCATTAAAAGATCATGAGGGATACAAGGTGTTCAAATGACACTGACCTGAAATTTAAATTAATTTTAACATTTGCATTAGAGGTCATTTTTATTTAAGCACTATCACACAAATATTGTAATAGGCTATTTTTTGGTTTTTTTTTAAAGGCAACAAAGACATTTGTATAAATGAATATATAATTAAAAACACACTGATAAAATGACTACTTGTAAAGTAATAGTGGCACGGTGCAGTAGTACAGATGTGTGACCATAGACTCACCCTACTTGGCATGTCCCTGCAAAAATAAAAAAAACATCAAATATAAAAAAGGTGGGGAATTACTGTTCCATTTTTTTTAAAAAAAAAAGATGTTAGATTTTCTGCAATCTGAAAAGCAAAATAAAAACAGAAGCAGTGCAGGACAACAGCAATTTGATGATGATGTCATTTAGATGCCCTATAAAAAGTAAGTTAACAAAGCATGGCAATTGCAAAGCAAACACTCATTGATATCTAAGGGTTGATTCACAATTTGACACCTCACAACTGAACATGTGGACTGTCTCCTTTGAAAATGCTGTATGGTTTTCAAGCTGAAACTGAATGCCGCAAACATTTTCTCTGTGTTGAGCAATCTGTGATAGCTCATTCATTGAAACATGCGAGTCAACATTTAATGTCAAGACCAGTAGGTGACACCGATGTATGTGCATGTGTAGGAACCAACAACCTACCGCCATTAAATATCCACCCCCCTCTTCTATTAGGTGAGCTAGAGAATAAATAAGAGCCTAAGTGTGGGCCATTTCTTTTACCAGATTCATAAAACCCTTCATTTTTGAAAAACAACAGTCCCAAGATTTTTTTTTGCTGTAGAGTTTGATTTTTGGGAGACGTCTTACCTTTTTCATTTCCAGTAACACTGTTGCAAGTAATTTCATTGTCACAAAACAACAAAACACCCTCACTGTTTCGTTCAGATTAATCTGATGTGTCCAAATCAGCATCTTAATAAGTAAAACATTTAAATAGATAAGCAATGGGTTTTTGATTTTTTTCTTCAAAGCTGGACACCGCCAGACTTTATTCTGGCTGAAGCAGAATCCTGATCTTTGTCTTGTTGGGTTGGGAAATAAATTGGGCAATCACGTTTACTTGGGAGTGTATCCCACTGATTTCGACAGGAGCTACTTGTGTTCAGGATGCAGCCTTTGGCCTGGTTCTCACAGAGGTGGTTAATCTGTACCTGCCCTGAAGTGCAGGCTGAAGTGCACACAAATGCCCCTCTATAAAAACACATTTCCTGCACATTGAAAAATGTTGGAGAGAAATGCTCTTACCTGTTTTCTGAAGAGGTCTAGCCAGATGCAGGTTTATCCCCTCAGTGAAAACTTGGCCGGTGTGTCAAAATGAACTTTATTTAAATCTTAAAGTAGAATAATTACTGTGCATTACTTTATCCTGTCCTGGGAACTTAGGAAGAAATATATTTTAAAATTACAGATAGGTAGCCGTGTTGGTCTGCCATAGTCAAAACAAAAAAAATTCCTTCCAGTAGCACCTTAAAGACCAACTAAGTTAGTTCTTGGTATGAGCTTTCGTGTGCATGCACACTTCTTCAGATACCAAAAGGTATCTGAAGAAGTGTGCATGCACACGAAAGCTCATACCAAGAACTAACTTAGTTGGTCTTTAAGGTGCTACTGGAAGGAATTTTTTTGTTTTGACTATATTTTAAAATATTATTTTATTTGCAAACCTGACATGAAAATCCAGTGCGAGTGACAAAACTCAGCACCTCTCTCTACAATTGCTTTGGTCCTCAGTCTTTTAAGGTGATGTTAATATCACTACATAATCTCAGACAAAAATACTCAGAAATTCACCAGGGTGTCTAGTCAGAGCTTGAGCTGTATTTATTGCTTGCTCCGTGCAATGCTTTTTAAATGCCTTTTTAGGGGGAGTTTAAAACTGCAACAAAGACTTCCTTTAGTCTGCAAACCTGATTGAGTTGCCAACCTTTGCCTTGTCCAAGATCCCGATCTGCCATCTCCACTGCAATTAAACCAGAATTTTCTCAGTTACTTAAATTGGTTTTATCGTCCACCAGTCTGAATTATTTGTTCTTATAATGCATAGGCAAATAATCTTTCTACCAATGGCTTTCCTATAGTGTTCTGAGTTCTGGAGAACAAGAAAGAGGTAGAGATGAAAGTAAAAACATATGAGTGGGGATGGAGGTTGTTTAAATGAAGATGATTCTACTGTTGTTGTAGATGATTTTTAAAATATTATTTTTATTTAAAAATGTATTTTATTTTAAATCTGTATTTCACAAACTGGACAGGAATCTTAGGTAGCTGAAGTTGTGGGAACACAAAATCATTTCATTCATTCTGGTTTTTAAATTGACAGACACTTTACTGCTGAGTCCTGTTGTGTAGTGCATTGGATTACAAAAGCAAGATTTTATGTTGTGGGTTAGGGTAGGGTAACTCTTGGAGGATTGAAATAATAAACCTGCGAGGAATAGCTGGACTTATGAGCTTATATACCAATGAAGGAAAAAAATATATTTCAGTGTTTCAGGTGCGAGAGGCGGTTGGTGAGGGTTGCTTTTCGTGTTTGCACAAGGATGTTGAAAGCTGGAAGGATAGTCATGTTACTCTGTTGCAGCAAAATCAGCAAAGAGTCTCGTGTTACCTTAAAGACGAACAGAATTCATGTAGCCTTGGCTTTTGTAGATTAGAACCCTGTTAATCAGGATCATAATACAGGTGCACAACTCACTCACCACTGTTCGCTTCCCTGTGAATGTTGTGCTATTGCTGCCGTTGTTTTAATTTTGAGACATGTTTCATTATATTTATGTATCTTTTCTGTTTGTGCTTGGTGTGGGGTTTTAGTTATCAAAATGCTTCTTGTAGGTTTTTTTAATCTTGCAAATTTCTTTTTATTTTATTTTGTAACACCTAGAGGATATTTGCTGCAGAAGAGCATTGTAGCAATGGGGTACCATGTCTCTTTTAATGCAGTTGATTATTGGAATAAAGGACAGATGTGACGCGTGCTTCTCCCAATTACCATTTTTACACAGAGTCTGTCTATGGAGAGACGCATTCAGAGATTTGGATGTGGTTTTGTAGAAGTGACATTGCCCTTCATAGCCATGGTTTGTATTTATTCATTTTGGACTGCCTCTGCTCAAATATATTTGCTGTACCCTAGGAAAAGTTGAAACTGGCTCCCAGAAGTGTTCTCAGCACTATAGTGATTGTGTGTGTACATTTGGTGTGACCGTGACATATATCAATTCAATAGTGATATGATGAGCAACACACTTCCTCTCTTGATCAATGCCTGCATGACTTCTGCAACTCTCTATAAAATGGATTTTGAAAATTTATCATTTTCTTACTTTTGTTTGTGAATGGATAGGATGTGACTCTTGGAAACAGTTTTCTTTAAGCAGGAAATGGATAAGACTGAAGTGGATTTTATCTTGTCTTGTCAATTGATAATTACTGTATGTATTTAGACCCAATGATTTACCATTATATGAATGATATACCCACCTCTTCGCCATTCTTCCTTTGGGAAGGCCTTCCTTTGGGAAGGGAGGAGATCCAAAGCTTTCATTTCCATTTTCAGTTAACCACAGTTTAGAGTTGTGTCCAAAACCTAAAGTGTGATTAATCTTAACGATGATTTATTGAAACAAGGCAGCTTCATACGCCATAGTTTGAAGTTGGCTTATTTCAGTAAACCATAGTTAAGTATAACTCCGTAGTTTGTCTCGATTTAGACGTAATGCTGAACTGTTTAAAATCACAGTGAAAGCTTCTGTTCTTGCAGCTGCACCTGAGTGGGAGGAGAGGGATGGGGCTGACAAACCTGATGCTCATTCTTATATGGGCTCATTCTTATATTGATAAAGTGATTAGAAATTAAGTGTTATTAAAAATTAGGAAGTCTGTGTGAAAGGCTTCTTCCTTGTAGGGATGCAAGACTTGAGTGCATCCAGCTGGGACAGTTCTTTCTCTACCTTTCTAGGCACTGCTTAAAAACTAGCTACCACTGTTTGGAGATTACTTGGGCAATGCTTGGTGAGAGATCCAAAGTTGGCTGGGAGGGTGGTATGCCATTTTTGTAAACAGAGAAACATGACAAGGAGAGGGTGAAGTGAAAGAAGAAAATAGATTGTGGAATTGGTGCTATTCTGCTTAATTTTAATTTGGTTTCTGTTTTGTATGTTTATACTGTATATACAGTAGCTTGAATATGCTCAGAGTCTGTAGTAGGGTTAGTTTAAAATCCAAATCCATCAGTAAATGATATTTGATCCAACTATCAACTATATAACTAATATTATTCTAGTATGAAATAAAGGCTCACTCACTGATAACAGTTAGAGGGAAATGGTTCCTGTTGTTCCAGAGGAATAACTAACTATCTGTCCACCGTCAGAGTGTAAGTCACCACAGATGTTTGTAAAATGTTACGTGTAAATCATATGCATTGTTTTTCCCCCTGATTCATATATCTAGAGCATCAAAGACGGGTGCAGCCATCTACTTCATTTTATGCGCTTGTCTGATAAAAATCTTAATTCCCGTGGTGAAACAAGTAAGATGGATGTTCCATTAGATACGCCTTTAGGAGATGGAGTTAATTCTCTAGTATCTTCTTTCTATCCAATAAAAGCTATGGCTCCCTGCCTTCCACGATCGCTCAGTGCTGGCATACCTGCCATGCCTGGGCCAGTAGCTTTCAATCCACCCCAAGCCAGAGTTTCTCAGTGTGACCAGTGCTCCCCCGCCCCCTGCTCATATTGAAATACTGCATCTCAATGAGGCCAAAATTAGATTCACAAAATGTTTAGGGGTATCTGTCCCCCTGCATCCCCCTAGAAAAAAAGCACTAAGCATGACTATAATAATATTCTGTCCTAACTGGCCAGATCTTGGGCTGCTCGTAAAATTTACATCAAGGATAATATCCATTAAAAGCCCTAGGTTTCCAAATGAGCTTTTGGTTGTACAACTAAAGACATATACTGAGGCCCATCTACTTCTTCAGCTTTATTTGCAACTCTAGGTTGTGGTCTTTGAAAAAGTAGCTGTATCCAAGCCAAATTGTGCCACAAAAGCAAAACAAACTCTTTAATTTTGCATGGCATATATTTACACGCTGAGATGTCTTAGGCAGCCACTTTCTTCTTCAACAGTGGAAGTGAATTTGGATCAGCTGTATTTGAATTACCAATAAATAGGGAGGAAATTGGTAAACATCCTATTGCTTCGTTAGGATAATTGCTACCATAAAATAAATGACAAAAATAAAGCTGAGAAAATGTACTAATGCAAGCTATCTCTGGTTTGTGCTACAAGATGTATTCTCCTTTCATACTGCGCCTGACCCGATTTGGTGGAATGTTATGTCAGCCTAGGCCTGTTATTGACAGCTATGGTAGCACAGTGTGGTTCAGTCATATTTTATCTAATTGTCTTGAGTATCTTTCACCAGCAGAAGCATTTCGAATTGAAGGTGTCTTCACTGAATTTGGAGTAGCGTCCTTGGAGTGCTGGCATCATGTAATGATTTGTAACTTTCAGCTGGTTTTAAACCAGTCTCAGATCTGGTTCTTTATTCTGTAGGAATTGTCGTGGCTATATATAGGTGTGCTCAAGAGCTGCACCCTAAGTACGTCTTTACAAAATGTACTTCTGATGAATAGAGAGCCTAGTCCTTCTAGCTAAAGGGCACCAGTTCTGCTAGAAGGCTGAGCAGTTTTATTCAGTAAGTTTGTAATCAAAGAGGCTCTCAATCTTGCAGTCTAAATCCAGGTGTTGAATAGAGGTCTGGTTACATACAGAAGGCAGGACTGGATTAATTACCTGAGAGTCACAATTCCAGCTATTCTTTGTCCCTGTTACTTAGAATGGTAGAAATGTGAAAAGAACCACAAACACATTTTCTCGGCTCCCGACTATTTCTGCCCTTAACTCCAAGTGCTTAGTTGAATGTGAAATTACGGAGTCATTTTGTAACTTTAGTTAAAAACCTTTGACTCATTTATTCCTGCCCTCTCCATCACTTAGGCTGCTGCCAACTCGCATTACTGTAGAAGATGGAAATATTAAAATAAACTTAGCATTTTTTTAAAATAGTGTGTTCCTGCACACATTTATCCGGTGCTGCTCTAATTCTGCCCCCACTCCCCAATTCTGTGTATTGTTTATTTTCCCTGCTCAGACGGGAAAAATATTTGAATGCAACCTCCCCCCACCTTTTTTTTTGGAAATAGAAAATTGAAAAGGCTAGTGAACCATGATTCAAGAGGCTGAGAGGGAGCTTCTTTCTTTCCTAGCATTAATTAACTCAAGTTCGTTAGGACGTTGAGTCTGCCGCACAGTTTTCTCTTGTTTGTGCTAAATCAGGTCAGAGAGGGAAAAACTTTTCAGGCAGACGCTGTGTGTTAACTCTGAAGAATGAAGAGGAGAATCAAAGTGATATAACTATTACATAGACTTATAGTCATCTGTAGGTTTTTATTCTGTACAGAAATATGCAAAATGAGGATCTGAGTGAACAAATATTTCATCTGGTTGTGAAAATGAATTTTATCTAATTTTGGGGGTGGTTTAAATAGGGTATATTTGATGCATCATTTGGATTGGTTTGGGCTGGCATTCTGATTATGGAAATCTGTGTCAGAGGCAAGAGCGCAACATGAAAATCTTTTTTTTTTAAGTCTATAATCAGGAGTCTATTTCTGTCTATTTGTGGCAATGATGAGGAGGAGTCTAATTGCCCTAACCCACGGCTGAAGCTGTTGTTTGCTTCTAGTGGATTTTGTTTCCTTGAAATCTCAGTTGTGGTTGGGCATGTTTTTATAGAAATCTACTTAAATCACAGTTTGTGTTGTGAAATCTTGTATTTCATAACTCTTTATAATAATGGAAAGGCAAGATGCATCCCCCTCAAATTCTGTACCCCATATTACAGTCTCTGGAGCTGGGCCAAGCTGGACACAAAATCCTACTGACTCATTGTTGGCCAAAGCATTATTATTTTGGCACTCAGGGATGGGGGTTCAGCAGGGGCAAGCCACAGGCTAATATGTTGCAGGTCTCACTAGCCCTGTGGAGAGTAGAAATTTATGTGCTATTCATTCACTAGGGATGTAGTTTGCCAGGGTGCTACTGACTGTTTCTATGACAACCCCAAGAAAGCTTTACACGGTGCTCCTATTGCTGAACAAGAGTGAAAGTGAGAAGGAGAGAGACTCCCAAAAACGAGCAGACCATTAAAAAAAAGGGGGGGAGGCCCAGAGTTAGAAAGTTTTGACTTGAAGTAATTAAAACTCAAAAGCTCTCTGCAAGACTTGGGAGTCTCTACCAACCCCCCAAAAATTCCTTGCTTCGAGATGAAGAGAGCAAAAAGCTCTTTCTCAGACAACCTTCTTAAGAACTTCTCCACTTTAGCATCATACTTTGTTAATGAATCTGGAACTGATGAAGAGAGAAAAGTTGCCTTATTTTGTGAGAACAAAGAGATGGTGGTATTTTTGTGAGAGGGTATATGCAACCCACATCTAAACTCTGAGTTGGAGAGACCCATACTTGGCCGTGGAAATTTCTTCTTCATTTGACTCTCTTAAATCTTTACTTCCCCTTCATTCTCACTTCCTTCCTTTAACCTGTCTTTCCATCAGCATATTTTCTTCCCTTCATCCCCCCACTACCCCTTTCCCCCCTCTACTAATGGCAGATGTTTCCATATCTTTCTTACTTGCCTCTACTTCTCCCTCCCCTGTTTATTTATTGATTTGCCTTAGAGACAAGAGATGTTTTCCTAAAATACTATTCATTCCAGGTTATTTGTGCAGAGTTTTAACCTACAAAACGCTAAAAATAAATATTAAAATAATGTTTGCTCATTAAGTCGCAACAGGGTAAACCTTCCTAGGTTCATAATTTTCTGCATTGAAAACTGAACCCAGATGACCACACGTCTCACGGAAAGGAATCAAGCTTGCATCGTAATTGCGAGCGGTGGTTTGATCCCATTATAAGCCGAATCCTAGAAAGCTCAGACTCGGGCTTTAAAGTTCCGTAAATCTGCTGTGCTTTTTTGGAATGGAGTGAATTTGCCTAGTACAGCTGTCCTAAAGTGTGTATTCTCAAAGGTGCCTATAATAAATGCTCCTAAATGAATTGCTGGTTTTCGGTGTTGGGCATTCAGCACTCCCATTGCAATTGCTAGGGATGGGTGGTGATGCTCGACAACCTTTCCATTGTTTCTGTTGTCATCCCTCTGTGTTACTTTTCTTAAATAGCAAGTACCTACACCGGCATTTCAACAAACCTCTATGTAGTATAGCAGAACCAGCACGGCTGTAGCATTTATGAGGTTGTGTTTTTTAAAAAGGAATTAAAACCTGTTCCATATAACAGCGGCTTTCCTGTCTTTTGTGGAATTCCATTTGCAACTTACTTCAGATAATTCCATAGATGCCCAATTCTGCCATAATACACTGATTATCTTATATGCTAGTTCAATGCATGTGTCAAGAATGTTGAGCTTTTCTGCTGTGACAATCGTCGTATTGTAAACGGACGCTGTCTATGCCAGCCCAAGTGCACAAACAGCCCATGTGGTCGCTTGGGGTGACAATATTTTCAAGGGTATCAGTAAATCCATGTGCAGTCCAAGAGGTGTGCCCTAGGAGTCCATTTCTTGTCTGGGAGGTGGCTAGGTGAAAATCGGATTGTACTGTTCAGCTTCCTAGCCAGCCCTGAAAGTCTGTAAAAATATTGCTGTTCCGTGAAAAAGGCCTATCAAGGCTAGAAAACTCTTAAGGCAATTAGAGTAATGTTGTTGTTGTTGTTGTTGTTGTCGTTGTTTGTTATTGCTGCTGCTGCTGCTTTTAAATATAGCATCTTGTGACAAGTCCTGAGTTTTGTATTTGTTGAGTGCCACCTGACCTTGACAAAGCAGCTGTACTTTCGTACCTCTGTCTTGTTCACTGAGAACTTCTGATCACAAGAAAAGGAATGCTACGGGTAGTAGTGACAGAAGTGGGTGATTTCTTCTTTGTTTGCTCTTCATTCTGTTTTCTTCATCCTTCTTAATGTTCTTCATAGTCTAGTCTTCATAGCACCTCATGCACATGTCTATAAAGTTAGTGTGAATTGAATTAATTGTAATTTGCTACAATGTCCACCCCCCCGAAGCTTTCCAAGAGTGTAAAGACTCTGATTATACTGTAATTTCATTCCACACCAAAGCTTGCTTATTGTTTTAAAAACGTACATTAGATTTAGTTGTTTAAAAGTTTTGAAGGTCATGCAGTCCTTTGTAAAGGATGGATCCTGGGCCTAAAAAAACAACCTGGGAACCTGTCTATTCCCAGGTAACAAGGAAGTGAGAATTTCAAATGAGTTTTGAATTTCAATGGCAGACTTCGAAAATGTTTTTTGGGGGAGAGTGGAGTGGGGGGAGAAGGGCACAAGTTCGTTTTCCTTTTTATCTCTTTTATTCTACTTTCTTGAGCTTCGACTTGCACCCTCCCCCCTCTTGACACAGATATAGAAAAATAATCTCCGAGCTTTTGTGTTGGGATGGAACTCTTCCACCTCAACTGCCTGCCTGCGCACCCACCTTTAATCTGCCTGATGGAGGGGAAGGGGGCAGGCTCAGGTATTACCTAACACAGCTGCGGACAGATCACCTTTGTCTACAGTCCTCTGGGGGTTTGTCGCCAAGGTCATGGAGAGGTGTGGGGAGGCCTGTGTTTTTCTCAAGCAGACAACATATTTATGAGCGGCAAGAGGTTTGGAGGGCCCCGTATCCTGCTTTTAATGTATCTCAGGCTGACCTGTGCCAGATTTGTGAAGTGGCGGGAGAGGGGTGGGGGAGAGAAAAACAGTAATACCCCCCCCCATCTCCAGCCAAACGAGTTATGGCGGGGGAAAGCCTCCACCCTGCGATTTGCGAGCACAAATCCGAGAGCTCTGATTTAGCTGCCTGCTTAGTTGCTGGAAAGCTGGCAGCAAGGCCTAGAGCTGGCAGTGGGCAGTAGGCAAATGCTCGGCGTAGGTCTGTCTTTTGTGCCATCTCCGCGCACCCCACCGGAGCATTCGGCTTGTCGAGGGTGCTGCAGGAATAAGGGTGGCAGCCCTGCGAGCGAAGTCAGGGTTAGAGGTGCTCAGAGTATCTGATGGTGCTGCAGGGAGGCGTATATGGCCTCTTTTTCTCTGGTGGGACTAGAGCCCTGATTTGTCTGTGAATTCACCCTCTTTGATGCAAACCTCTCTGTCTCTGCTCTGTGATATTGGGAGGTTGCGCTTTGTGCATGGATGGGCTGAATTAGAGGGAGCAAGCAAGCAAGCAAGCAAGCAAGCAAGCAAGCAAGCAAGCAAGCAAGCAAGCAAGCAGAGCTGTCTTCTAATAAAGCAACTGTGAGTTCGGCTATTGTTGCCTCACAGCCTTCTCTGTGCCCAATTCCTTGAGGACGGCACTCAGAAAAGTCCAGCAAAAGCACCCCAAGGCCACACCCTTTTCTTTACTCCCTAATGCAAGCCTTTTATTTTTTCTCGCGTCTCTTCATTCCTTTTCTTTTTTAAATCTTACCATTTTTACAATTTAGCTTTTCTCACGTTTACCTTTTTTAATTACCTGTTTGCTTTCCTGTTTTATGCACCATTGTTCTTTTTCTCTGGTCCTCGTACTTTTCTTACTTTTTAATGTACTTATTATTTCCCCTCAAAATTAATTATTTTAGCCCCCCCCCGCGAGTCATGTTTTCTGATGCCCTTTTAGTTGCGCATGTGGCATGAAGCAATAATAAGCAACAAAAAAGTGAATGTTGGAATGAAATATATTAAATTAGCTATTTAAACTTTCAAAACAATGCATTTTAAGCATTGCCATTTTTAAATAAAATTTTAATAGAGGGAATAAGGATTTGGTTTAGGTGAATAACTTCATATTGTGATGCTGGTCCGTTTGCTCTAATCTGCATGTATTAATAATTTTTTGGCAAATATCGGGGTGAAAATTGCAGAAAATAAGGAAGTGGCACAAAGCTTCATAGGGCTGACTGAAACCCTAGTTTTGGAAAGCAAAGATGTTTGCTGAGGCCTGGAGTAGCAATACCAGGAACTTGCAAAGAAATAATATCTGTATGCATTTTAAATTAATGCTACCTGAATTGAGAAAAAAGTAGGGCGGCAATATCTTAACCACATGCATATTGAAAGAGAGAGTTGTAATTGGAAGGAAATATTTTTCAGGATTTTCTTCTCTTTTTTTGTACAAATAGTTGGAAAGGCAGCGAGGACGGAAAGAGAATGAGATTGAGAGAGAAAGATGGAACAGCTGCTTTTTCTGAGGCCTTGTGGGACTGTCTTTTTTTGGAGGTTGTGGGGGGGGGGGGGAGAAGAGGTGGGTGGATGCTATGATATTTATTTATTTAAAATATTTTGCCAGTCACCTCCTTGCCAAAATCTGCTGGCCAATAAAATTTTCATTGCGGCTGGACTTTGCTTATTCATTAGATATGAACTTGTCGATTTGGCAAATTGTTTTCCATCTCTTAACTGCACAGTCTCTCTCTCTCTCTCTCTCTCTCTCTCTCTCTCTCTCTCTCTCTCTCTCTCTGCCACCCCCTCCCTGATTCCTTCTCCGCCAACCTCCCCCCCCCCTCCACCTCCCTTTCTCTTTGATGCAGCCATTGGCTGCTCCACGATGTGTCTCCTTGCCAAATAGGTGGATCCCTTCTCCTCTCTCTCTCTCTCTTTTTTTTCTGCTGGCATTGGCACAGGCAAATGGTTGGGGACTGAGCATGAAAGGAGAAAGCAAGCGAGCAAGAGAGTTTAAGAGGAAAAAGGGAAAGGAAAAAAGGGGGGAAACAACAACAACAACAAAATCCCTCATACCCCAGCAGTTGGGTTTTGCCAGCAGCCGATCACAGCTGATTCCAGAGCGGAGTCTGTCCCTTTTCCCCTAGACCTGCGATCGCCCCTGTTCTCAGGCGGAGGGAGCCACATCTAAGTTGCATCTTTGCATTTTTGCCAACGCTGAGAGAGATTCTTTCCCCCCTCTCAACTCCCCCTCCTGATCACTTGCTGTTATTCTGCGTGTTTTTATTTTTTCCCTTCATCCTTCCAATTATTATTATTATTATTATTATTATTATTATTATTATCCTTATCCTTAAGAGACATTTGGCTTTTTTAAAAAAAGAAAACATATTTTGTGTGTGTATGTGTGTGGTGATGTTGATTTATTTTTGTCCTTCGCTGATGTTTCCATTCCTAACCTGCTTTCTTCAATTTTTAATCCTCCTTTTTTGCTATCCCACTGTTTTTATTAAATAAGACTTTTTTTAAAAAAATTGGCTAACAGTTTGCAGTGGAGAATGCAGCCAACAATTGTTTTCCACCCAAATTAAGAAATATCCTGCACTCTTCTGTGCACTTCCTTTTTATATTTTTTACTTTCCTCCTTGTTCTCCCCTCCTCCCTCTTCCACCTCACAGCCCCAATAGCACCCCCCTTCCACACTCTGCAATTCTGAGCCCAGAATTTCTGAATCGGGGGCTTAGCTTCGCCGGGATGAGCCAGAGCAATGGTAATTATTTCCATTTTTGACTTTCCCCCTCTCTCTTGGATGTTTTTTAGCTTTAGGGAAATCTTTACTTAAAAAATAAAGTCAGAAAGCCTCCTGAAATAATTGATCGAGTATATATAAATTATCCTGAGCATTGTATCATGCAAGGGAGATCATAGCCAATTTTGTCTTTAATTGCAACATTTCCAAACAAACTTTATTACTTTTATTTTTAAAGGTAGTCAAATTTTAATTCAATTAACTTATCTTGATTTTTTTTTTAATCTCCAAATTTATCTTCTCGTGGTATTCTGGAAACTGTGTTAATCCTCCACACTCCCAACATACCTGCTTGGCATCCCTGTTCTACTGTTGTGTTTTATCTTGTTGCTGGGTTGGATCGTATTCTGGGCTTGCATATTTTTTCCCTTAATTTTTGTTGGTTTGTGTATATATATATATATATATATATATATATATATAATTTAACATACAAATTTCAGCTTTAAGGGTGATTCTTCTCCCTTCCCTATTTTCTTATTCTAATGTTTTCCCCCCTTCTTTTGTTTTGCACCCTTTATTCTCGCCCTTTCTCCCCAGGATGAATTCCACCCCTTCATTGAAGCTCTTCTTCCTCATGTCCGTGCGTTTTCTTACACATGGTTCAACCTGCAAGCTCGGAAACGAAAGTACTTTAAGAAGCATGAGAAGCGGATGTCGAAGGATGAGGAGCGCGCTGTGAAGGACGAATTACTTGGTGAAAAGCCTGAGATCAAGCAGAAATGGGCATCCCGGCTGCTGGCCAAGCTACGCAAGGACATCCGCCCGGAATTTCGCGAGGACTTCGTCTTGACCATCACGGGCAAGAAAGCACCGTGTTGTGTCCTCTCCAACCCAGATCAGAAGGGCAAAATCCGCAGGATTGACTGCCTGAGGCAGGCTGACAAGGTTTGGAGGCTGGACCTAGTTATGGTCATCTTGTTCAAAGGGATCCCTCTTGAAAGTACTGACGGGGAGCGGCTATACAAGTCGCCGCAGTGCTCAAACCCGGGCCTTTGCGTCCAGCCACACCACATTGGAGTCACAATTAAAGAACTGGATCTTTACTTGGCGTATTTTGTTCACACTCCTGGTAGGTCATGCAAACGACACCACTCACTGTTTTTATATTTTGTGTTTTAATTTTTAAAATGGTTGCTTCCCTCCCAAAGTGTGTTTTCCTATGTCTGTGTTTCCTTTCATCCATAACTAACAAATTGCTAACTTCGGAAATGCACTGGGATGAACCCACTGTACTTAGTAGTTCGAAAAAAGTTACTGTGGCCTTTCTTGACTTCCTGTTTCTCTCCTATCTGCGATGTCTGTAACTTTCCCAGGGTGAAGAAAACCCCTTTTCCCGCAGGCTGGGTGGTACAGAATAAGAATATTTATGTAAATGACATATTATTTGAGAGAACAGGACTTCAATTTTATTAGAATTTGGAATTAAGAAATGTGCTTATCTTGAGGTGAGGCTTTTGTTTCCTTTGCTTGATTCCCCTCCCCCCACCCCAATTTCTTTTGTTGGCTTGATTTAGCATATCGACGTGCCCACGGCTTGCAAACTACCAACATACAAACAGACACTCCTGGACATTTTTATGCTTTGTACAGCAGCGTTAGAGCAATAAAACTGAATTTTCCACATCTGCTGTCCCACATAGGAACAAGGTTCTCAGGGGAAAGGGATTATGGAAGAGAATTTTAGAACCCTTTTTCTTTTGTTTCTGTGGCCTCTTTTTCTTCTTCTTCAACACTACCCCCCCCCCCCGTCACTGCCTGCACGTTTGTGCACACATGTTCTTATTTAATTTTGTTTTCTTATATATTTGTTTCGGCTCTCTTTTTATTTTGTTTTCTTTCCAGCTTAAAAAAACACTGGTTAATTTTTAGCCTCTGCCCCAGGTACACTCTATTTGCTACAGACTTTGAAATCTGAATGGGCTGGCAGCCGTGATGGTGCGTTAACCTTTTGCTGCACCAAGTTCTAAGGAAAATGAATTTAGCCAAAAACGTTTCTCCTTCCTTCTGCTATTGTTACTCCCTTATTTCTCGCTTCTTTTTTCTTTTATTTTCATCTGAGCTGTAAGAGGCCCCATATCAGGCTTGTTTTCTTCTTTGCCAGTTCTTTGCCAGTTGCACATTTCCTTCCCTATATAGAAGAACTGCAAATCTCGGCTATGTTAAATTCAGTAGTCTTATCTTTGCCACCTCATGTATCCCAGCACAGTTTGTGTTTCTTTAATTTCAGTCTAATAATATTGTCAGGAGTTTTTTCTCCTTTTTTAGAATGTGCCCACCCAGTATGTGTACAGCAGCCTCTGGACAATGTCAGGAGGTTCACCACAGCGCCTGCGGATGGCATTTCTGGCACACTTTTTATCACCTATTCTGCACAGCTCAGGGCACATCCAGGCTGGGCAAGTAGCAAACAGTGTTCCCCTATTCCTTTTTCTACAAATTCTCTTCCTTTCCCTTTCTCCTATTTTTAAAGTAAAGACGCCCCCCCCCCCGCTGACCTTCCTAGACAATTTTACATGCAGCACATTCTTAGCACAGAGATATTCCCCTTCCTTCCTTCTGCCTGCCACATAATCTTATCACATGCACAAACATGCAGAATCTGAGCATGAGCATGCAAAATCCCACCTCATGTTCATACCACTATCTAGCACATATTCCACTTACAAACACAGGTCCGTATGTGTCAAAGAAAGTATGCACCTTTCTGTCTGTTTATTGCTTCACTTACTAGATTTTTAACCTGTCTTTCAGCCCATAATGATACCCACAAGACAGCAAACTCAATCGTGCTAAAACAAGTTAAAGAAACCAAATGTTTTAAAAAGTTACCCAGATTATTTACATTATTAATATAGACCTGAGACATAATGTCCCAAAGACTTATCACCACTTAAATACTGAATTGAGCATGCAACTCCTAGGCAAACTTTGTGAGATGAGCCAGCTGGATCATCTCTGGCATTTATATTATAGTGACTAAGGCAGTTTTCCCTTGCTGCTGGCAAACCAACCAACTGGGCAGTTAAAAAATGTAACTTGATCTCTGAACTGTCCATTGTGTTCATTTTATGCTTCTGTTCTTGAGCATGTGGATGCACATGCACATGGTGGGGCGGTACAGGCTGTTGCCACGGTGAAACCTTCAGGAAAGTGATCCAGCCCCAAGGCTATTTTTCGGGTTAGGGTTATCTGTGTAGGATTCCTTTTCATCTGAAATGCTGCAGGGTCATATTTTGAACATTCAGGAGTTTGGCAATATATTTTCTGTCGCTGTAGAAGATAGTAAGGAAGAAGGACAGGGCAAACGACAGAGTCTCATATGAGAGTGAAGAACCAAATTCACACTTATAAGATAGAAAAAGATATCAGAAGAGCTCTTCATACAAGTGATTTTTGTTGTTGTTCTTATACTGTAATAGATAACAAATAACCAGCAGTGTCCTAGTGGTGGTGACGGTGATGATCTGTCACAAAAGGTTAATCCCATTTTTAAATTTTTATTAACAGAAGCACCCTATGCAAGAAACATAAGTTCATTTATAAGGCCTCCTTTTAATTTATGTACTTGGATGTGAAAAACAATGGGTTGGAGTCGTAGTTAAGCGTGCGCAACGGTGCTGGCAGAATCTCATACCCCTGCCCCTTCTTCCCCAGCCCCCTGAAAATGCTGCTTCCTGGAAGATGCCTTTGCCCCCTGCCCCACAGGCTACCCCATGGAGCAGGGTGCCCAAACCTCACGAAGGGACTGCCATGATGACTAGCTGCCGAAGCTTATTTTTGCAGGCCACGATTCTGCATGCTAGGTCACACAGTTACAGCTTTGCCTCTGTTCAATTTCAGATCCAGGAGTAATAGTAATGAAGGGAAAGTGGAGGTGTGGTGGTTAGACAGGAAGTAGAATTCACCCACAGGTTCTTGCTGGGTGAGAGGTGCCTGCCAAAACCCAACTGCCTGGGCTAGTGGAGGAGCGCTCTGCAGTTTTAAAGCTTACCTGAGTTTCAAAGCTCATTCTGCACTGGTGCCTAGAAATTAAAGCCCAGGTGAAATAAATCCTGAACGGGACTTCCTCCACTATACTGCTTTGTTTATCCTGGCCTTTGTCCTTCTGCCATCACTCTTAGGAGAGGACAGCAATGAATGTACTAGGCCACAAATCTAGATTTTTGCTGGTTTTGTGAGCAGGACTACCATTTTATGAGGAAAACAGTATTCCTAGCCCAATGGCTTCCTCATAATTTTATTTAGTAATCTAAAAGTTTAATATCCCCCTTTCTATATTAAAAGGATACCCCAATGGGGAGACAATTGTTGTGAGTCTATCCTTGATTCTCCCCAGCTGCCACCTGTTTTTAAATTTTATTTTTTAAATAGTGATTTTTCAGCAGCCAGGCTGCAAAACCAGTATCCAGTATCCAGAAGTAAATCCCAGTCTTGGGGGGGGGGGGGCTTGGGGCATGTTCAATGGATACTGGATTGGTAACGCATACTCTCCCCCCCCCCGCCGCCCCAAATATTCATCTGTGAGCAATCCACACTTGCATTATCTTGCCAAATGTGGATTTGGGAACACGTGTTTGCTAAGATGGCGTGAAGTTCAACCCTAAAAAGGTGGCAGTATTATCTATGTAGCTATTGCTATAAACATTAAAAATGACAATTTCTGCCTTAATAGGCTCCCAATCTAAGCAAAAGCTTCAGTCCTATTAAGAAATGTAGTGAGAAATTTTAGAAAAATAATGTGTAGATAACAGCCTGACAGAAATGCCAACTGTCATAACTTCATCACAAGTCTTTAACATGTCTCATTTCAGCTGTAAAAATGATGCAAGCTTCTAGCTTTTGCGGGGGTTGGAGAAAAACCTCTATGCAAATCTCTTCATTTCTCTATGTTTCACCCCACAGAACAAAAAGCAGTGGGGACAGGGAGGAGGTATTTTAATTGGGGGAACCAAAAGGAGAAAGTGGTCCCGATCCAACTCAGGGCCCTCCCACAGCTGCTGTTACATTTTAAAGAAGCCACGGGAGATCCTGATCACACATCTTCTGTGCCACATCTAGTTGAGCACCCCCTTACTATTACTTGTGCACTAGTTCTGATCCTGCATTGGAAGCCTGATAAATGTGCAAACAGAATGGAGAGGGCAAGGGGATATCATTCCCATAAAGGGGTTTGTGGAATCCTGTTCAGTCAATTTTCTGGTTGTTGATACGAACTGCACAAGTCAGTGAAATAATGCATTTTACTATAACTGATTGCACTTCCTTTTTGATTAAGGTAATTTTACTTCTGTGGGAGACTATGCACTTCTTAAAGAGCTAAATGGAAGATACAATTGAGCATGTTTTATTTCACTTGCTAAAATAATTTTTTTAATTAAAAAAAAAACCCTTTAAAACTGTTCCAAAGGTATGAGTCGCCACAGGGATGATCTTATAGGTGCTTATAACAATCACAGCTGTAGGTTCACTCATCCATAGGTTCAGTAAGAGCTGTTAAACAGCGGAACGGTCTCCCTCTCTGGAACCTGTGCAGAAGAGGGTGACCAAGATGATCAAGGGTCTGGAAACAGCCTTATGAGAACGGTTGAGGGAATTGGATATGTTTAGTCTGGAGACAAGGAGACCGAGAGGAGTCATGATAGCCATCTTCAAATATCTACAAGACCGTTCCATGGAAGATGGAGGAAGCTTGTTCTTCTGCTCCAGAGGGTAGGACCTGAACCAATGGCTTCAAGTTACACAAAAGGAGATTCCAGCTAAACATCAGGAAAAGCTGTTTGACAATGGAGCAGACTTTCTTGGAAGGTGGTGGATTCTCCTTCTCCTTGGAGATTTTTTTCCTCAGAGTTTGGATGGCCACCTGTCACAATACCTTATCTGAGATTCCTGCATTGCTGGGGCTTGGGCTAGATAACCCTTGGGGTCCCTTCTAATTTTACAATTCTATGATTCTCTTGCAACTTTGTCAGTCTGACTTCTGGGAGCTTGAAGCTTTCCTGGGGTACAGGTCAAAGCCCTTGAAAACCTGCAAAACCCATTTGATCAAATACTATCCACTGGGATAGACTCATACAAACATATGCATGGCAGTAAATGACAGCTCTGCAAAGCTGAATAGAAAACTTCTATATTGTTTGTTTTATTTTATTGTACTGTGTTGCATTGCATTAAAGGAGCTCAAATCTCCACAACAACCCTGTGAGGGAGGTTAGGCTGAGAGGCAGTGGTTGGCCCAAAGTCACCCAGTGAGCTTCATTGCTGAGTGGGGATTTGAACCCTGGTCTCCCAGGGCCTTCCTGCCAACCTAGCAGTTCGAAAGCACCCCCAGGTGCAAGTAGATAAATAGGGACCGCTTACCAGCGGGAAGGTAAACGGCGTTTCCGTGTGCGGCTCTGGCTCGCCAGAGCAGCGATGTCACGCTGGCCACGTGACCCGGAAGTGTCTCCGGACAGCGCTGGCCCCTGGCCTCTTGAGTGAGATGGGCGCACAACCCCAGAGTCTGTCAAGACTGGCCCGTATGGGCAGGGGTACCTTTACCTTTTACCTTTACCTCCCAGGGCCTAGTCTGACACTCTAACCACTACATCATGCTTGCTCTGTACACAGCCTTAAACGCTACACAAATAGATCTCTAGATTCAGAATACTTAAAAAGAAGAACTATTTCTTCTTAGGGGTGTATATTTGTGTGAGGTTTTTTTGTTTGGTTATATTATTATTTCCTTTGGTGAAGGTAGGCAAAGAGCTATGGCTTGTGATGATTTACTTGCTAAGGGCCTCTTCTATATTGCCACATTAGGAGCATTTGTTATTAGCTGTCTAGTAAATGACACTGACTATGCAATAGCTAACTCAGCCTCCATTGGTAGAAGCATGCTTTGCAAACAGGAAGGTGCTTTTACTAGATCCAAAGTCTGGCAACCCTCCCTGTTTGCAACTTCTACCATGTATCCCCTTGCTCCTGCCATTTGGAACTTTCGTTTATTCTCTGCTCTTGTCATCTGATCAAGGGCTGTCCATCAATATGGCCAGATTTCTCCCTGGACATCCCTTTGATATCAAACACTTTCAGGTTATGGAGTGGTTTTGGGGTGCAAAAGGCGATGTGACCTCTTTCCAATGTCCAGTATTGGCGCCGTATGAAGAGTGCACAGCATAAAGGCTGCCTATCCTTTCCTCTTTTGCTTTTCTCCCTCGGGTTGCATTATTGATGAATTTATTATTCATTTAAGTCCCACCTGTCATGGAGCCAAGGTGGGTCACATATGCAATAGAACAACGTGTCATCGTATAGGAAGGATTTGCATGTGTCTGCTTGCTTGACTGAGATTCTAGAAAGGACACACTAAGCACATTTTTCAACTTTTGCCAGCCTGTGAGCCTTAGCCATTCCATTTGATATACGGTAGGAGGTATATTGCAGCACTGAGGAGCTATATTGGTTAGGCATGTCCTCTTGAAGTGCTTTCGGAAGAGTTCTGGGTATCCTTGGATCCCTCACCCCTTTACCCATATTGCAAAAGGAGGTGGGTAATGACTTTCACACGCCAGATAGTAATAGAACTTCTTACTGTACATAAACACTGTTTGCAGCGCTTCACATACCCTCTTTACAGAGGACTGAGGCTGAGATAGGCTAAGCCTTCAGGTGATATTACACTTGGAGCAGCAGCCTCTCAGATGCAGCTCTTTCTCAGCCACAACACTGCAACAGTTGTCTGTTGTTTGCCCACAGTAACCAGCTTCTTAAGATAGGCAGCCTTCTCTGTTCAAAGGGGCCTACCCCAGCGTTTCATACTTTGCAAGATAGTCTGGCATATTTTGAGCCAAGGCAATAATGCATTATTTACTCCACATGTAATGAATTTGGGGGAATGGTAGCAAGGCTACATTATGCACTGAGCATCCCGTCTGTCCTTTAAATTAGGATGAAATGCTGTGTTCTTCTTTTAATAATGGAGTCTTACGTGAGAAGAACATTTTAAAAGAGTCCAGCGCATGGAACAAGATATGCAGTAAAACTATCAGAAATAATTTGGGCATGCCAGAGCCCACATTTTGGCCCATGTACTTGTCCTGTACTGTTCAATATGATTATTGCCTGCTTTCTTGTTTAACCAAGGGACTGGATCTCCTGAAGGTATGATGGAAAGTGCAATTTACTCTCTTGCTACTTGTATGAGATTCATAGAATTATACAGTTGGAAGGGATCCAGAGGGTCATCTAGTCCAACCCCATTCAATGTAGGAATCTGAACTAAAGCATCAATGACAGATGGCCATCCAAGCTCTGCTTAAAAACCTCCAGTGTAGGCGAGTCCATCATCTTCCAAGGGAATCAGTTCCATTGTCAAACATCTCTTACTGTCAGAAAGTTCTTCCTGATGATTAGTTGGCATCTCCTTTCATGTAACTTGAAGCCATTGGTTCAGGTGCCAATATCAGAAGCACATATCATCACGTGCAATTTACATTCACCTATGATAGTCATGCCAAAAGGTACCTATGTCACTTGCAGTAGTACAGTTTGTTCAGCAGGGAATTGTTTTGAATTTAATCTGGTATTGCTCTGAAGCTTGCAGACTAGTTTTTCTGCAGACCATTGTGAAGTGCAAAGCTCCACAATACCACCCCCTAAGCTCCTGACTGTACACAAGCAAAGAGGTGCATAAAGCAGTAGCCAGACAAGGGATAAAAGGTGCTCTTAGATTAGGTTCAGGGAAAGAAAGGGGGTTACTGAACCAGAGGAGAAATATGAGCGTATACTGAAGTGCATGGTGCTTAGCTGAGAAAGTGAGGTTAAGACAAATATTTTTTAAAATTATTTTTTTTACCAGCATCACTTGAGAAAGTCTGCATTAGAATGTTGGCATGTATGATTTCCATGCATAATGCTGGCTCTTTTCCCAACTCAGCAAGGCTATTGGCTCACCGTGAATCTCCTTGCTCACCTTTGAGATCCTTGGATAATATGCTAAACAGTATTAAATTAAAAAGAATTCTCACTCCTAGTTCAGTTATCTGTTTTGAAAAACTCCACCCATGATGAACTAATTCAGAGTCCCCCAGGTGCAATAAGTTGCTTTCTACTTTGGCAGTAGGCAGAGGAAGAAAGATTCAGCTAAGTTATCTGGGCATCTTTCCCATCCCCCACGCTCTGGACAGATTTTTCTCTGCCCCACCTCCTCTCCCCAGTGCCAGTGCCTGGAGATGCTGCAGCTGCCCTGTATGCCTCCTTCCAGGAATCATGCATGACATCAGGTTGAGGCCTGTGAACTTCCACCCTGTTAGCCGTGGCTGGCATCGGGCACAAGATGTCACCCATGATAAACAGGGGCAGGGTATTGCAGATCAGGAACTTTCCTGGTTCTTAGGCCACGTTCACTTCCTATATGATGCCAGCTTAAATGGTCATGGCTTCCCCCAAAGAATTCTAGGAGCTTCAGTTTCTTGAGGGTGCTGAGAGCTGTTACAAGATCCCTACAGTATTTCCCTCTCAGAGCTGCATTTCCCAGAGTTCCCTGTGATTACTTGATTATTAAACCTCTCTGAGAATTGTAGCTCTGTGAGGGGAATAGGGGTTTTCTAGCACACTTAAGCATCCTTAACAAACCGCAGCCCAGAACTCCTTTCAGGGAGCCCTGACTGTTTATAGTGGTTTTATGGTGCTTTAAATGCATGGTGTAAATGTGGGCTTAATGTCATTTTCCACCTTGCTCTGAAGATTGCTTTTCTCTCCAGGAATTAAAGTGTGAACCTCTTTGCAGAGTGGTTGAGGGGAGGGAGTTGAAATATGATGGCAAATCTCTATTCCTTCATAACTATCAATTGATTTAAAAGCTGAATGCAAGCGTCTTTAAAATTTCATTTCTGTCTTTTTCTCATATTCATGCCAATCGTGTTATTGTTAGTCCTTAAAAATGAATATCTCATTTCTTAGGAATTTCCAAGGAATTCAGGGTGGCTAACAAGTGACCATACAAAACCAGTATTTCAAAATAGAAAAGTCATCAGCTAAAGTGCTACAAATGGCATATGTGAATTGATTGTTTCCCTGGAGTTAAACATATCACACTCTTTCCCCACACTTTCTACATCAAAGGAACTGTAGTTCCACCTGTAGAGTGGGCTTTTCTTTTGCCACACACAGTGTTACCTGATCATCGTGCACCTCCTTTATGTATTCCAAACCTCCAAAGGTTTCAGCAAACTGGACCATGGGGTGGGGGTGCAGGGAGGTAGCCACTTTCACTCACAAAAAAACCTCAATTCAATGTGTCCTGAGTGTCTTAACTTGGCTCATATTACAATTTGCTGCTGAAGTGGTAATTCCTCACCAAAAAAAGAGGACAAAAGAGGACCCAGGTTTGTATAAAATTTGCACATGCTAATTTATATGCACAGATGCGCATTTAGAAATAATTACTATAATTTAAATAGAAATACAAGGCATTTCACCTTAGTGGGTGACCTGTTTGCCCTCTCAATCTGTTGTCTAGGTGCTGACTGTTGACGGGCCAGCTCGAGGCCCCTCCTCTCCCTTCTTGGGGTTCTCTATCTTTAAATAGGACTTGGAACCAGATGCACCTTCAAATATTGAATCATTGGGTTAGAAGGTACCCCAAGAGGGCTGTCCTCAGACAACCCTTCAAAAGGAAGATTATTCTCTGCAAAGTAAGGCACACACAGATACCTTACTCACATGTGGTTTATATTCCTGCATAAACTTAATTTCACAAGTAACCATTATATGGAGAGGCATCTAGACCAGTACCAGCTTTGTTAAAAAGCAAAGCACATGGCGGCCATGGAGTCATTTAAACCTTTGGCACATGGGAGGAGTAGCTTGTCTCTTCCAAATTTATACTGCACTGTTCTAGGATAGCCATAGTCCTCTGGGTTCTCACCATCACTGGCCATTGGCCATACTGGCTGGGGCTGAAGGGAGTTTGCAGTTCAGCAGCATCAGGAGGGTCAAATCTTCCCCGCACCTGTGCTAGGAATTGGAAGTTATTTGGGATTTTCTGCACTGGGCAGGGTCAAATCTAAAAAAAAATCTGGTGTGAAAACTCTCAAAGCCTGATGCCCAGTGATTTTTCACTTTGTTTATCTGCATAGGTATCTGATTTGAAAGGTCCTTTCACTGGATCCAATCATGTCAACAGAATGCCACAAAAGCCTTATTTTAGTTCTTGTTTGCTTCATTTTCCAAGGGAGGAGGAAGACTGGCTATGTGTGAGTTGATCTCAGTAGAGCCACTGTACCAAGACATGATGGGGCCTCCCATTTAGGGACATTATTCCATCCTCACAGGGTGAAATTTGGCCCTTTGGCGATGGGGGTGGGTGGGGGAGAGGGGATATGGGGTCAGGGAGTGACTATGTCTCTTCCTTCCTGCTTCCTCTCTGCTTCACCAGTTCCATCCAGGGTCAGGACAGGATAACTTGCAAACATCCATGCACAGGCTCTGTCTCATGGCCTCCCCATTTCAGTGATTTGGCAGGCGGGTCAAGGGGAAGAGGAGAATGCTTTTAGGAAAGAGAGCAGTTCTTGCTGCCTTTGTCTGTGGGTTGTATGGTTTGGAGGAAGGAGGGTGATAGCAGCTGTGTTGTTGCTCCACCCTCCAATATCCTCCTAGAATACATCTGTCTGAAATCTGGGATTTAGGGTTTAGGGAGGAAGGGTGGGGTCTCGAACATTTCACAACTAAGGCAACAATACAAATCCTGCAAAAGCAGCTAATTGATTAGTCAGTTTATCACCGTTTTGCTTGTCTTAAAACAGCAATTGTTAACATTTATTTTTCTAATTTATTTGACTGTCTAGCTCACCTTATCTCATGGGACCAAGGTAGTCAACAGTTTAACCCCCTGGAAGATCTGAAATCTTAGAACAGGGGTGCCTAACTTGTGGCCTTGCAGGTTTTGTGGGAGCACAACTCCCATCATCAGCTGCAGCTAATGGGAGTTGATATCCAACAACATCAGGAGAGCTACAGGTTAGCTACCTATTCTAAGAATGTGAAATCAGACTTGCAGAAGTCCGTTTGAAATCAGTGGGCATTGGGGACATGCCATGGAACTGTGTTCCAACTTCATGAAGGATTCTGTGATTTAAGAATTAACATAGGTAAAGGCAAAGGAACCCCTGACCATTAGGTCCAGTTGTGGCCGACTCTGGGGTTGCAGCGCTCATCTCGCTTTATTGGCCAAGGGAGCCGGCGTACAGCTTCCGAGTCATGTATCCAGCATGACTAAGCCGCTTCTGGCGAACCAGAGCAGCACACAGAAACGCCGTTTACCTTCCCGCTGGAGTGGTACCTATTTATCTACTTGCACTTTGACGTGCTTTCGAACTGCTAGGTTGGCAGGAGCAGGGACAGAGTAACGGGAGCTCACCCCGTTGTGGGGATTCGAACCACTGACCTTCTGATCAGCAAGCCCTAGGCTCAGTGATTTAACCCACAGTGCCACCCACATCCCTTCTAAGGATTAACATGCTGGATTATTATTCAAGATCACTTACTCATCTCAGACATTACCTGCTATGCCATAGTGTCAGGAGGGTATTTATTTTTGTATTAACCCAGGATAATAGGGAAAAACAATTTCTGAATCAGTTACGAGAAAGGGTGTGCAGCACAGCAATTTTCACAAATTTCAAGTACAAAAAAACGTGTTGCCAACTGCTAGGGATTGTTGGGTAGCTGTGGCATGACAACGTTTTCATCTTGGAGAGTGGGGGTCAGGTCATGGGGCTGGATACACAGCTGGTTGGAGATGCTGGGATGTAATTGATGTTTATTGTGCTAAACTGAAAGCAATCCTGGTTTATTATCATTTGCCATTATAGTCCTTAATTTCTACTAACTGTGCCTCTCACTTATTCTTGGTTAGGGAGACGGTGTTTCTGATGGAGGAACTTGTTGGGATATTTGTGATATGAAGTACATTGACATAATGACATAAGCATCTACCTTGGCTCATGATGGCAGATTAGCTAAGGTTTAAGATTGAGGTTCAAAGTAGATGTGGCTGAGGCAGATATGTGCCTTTTTATGTGTCATTCATTCACAAATAAAGCTGAGGTGTGCACCTTACTTTAACTTTAAAAGGGGTGTGTGTGTAAGAAAGGCATTGAACCTTGCCCCAAACATTTTGCAGGTGAGTTACAGGTAGGTAGCTGTGTTGGTCTGCCGTAGTCAAAACAAAACAAAACAAAAAAAGCCTTCTAGTAGCACCTTAGAGACCAGCTAAGTTTGTTATTGGTTTGAGCTTTCATGTGCATGCACACTTCTTCAGATATCTCAGGTATTTTTTTTTTGCATTCTTGTGGGACGCGGGTGGCGCTGTGGGTAAAACATCAGCGCCTAGGACACTTGCCGATCGCATGGTCGGCGGTTCGAATCCCCGCGGTGGAGTGAGCTCCCGTCTTTTGGTCCCAGCTCCCGCCCACCTAGCAGTTCGAAAGCACCCTTAAGTGCAAGTAGATAAATAGGTACCGCTTTATAGCGGGAAGGTAAACGGCGTTTCCGTGTGCTGCGCTGGTGCTGGCTCCCGCGCCAGAGCAGCTTCGTCACGCTGGCCATGTGACCCGGAAGTGTCTCCGGACAGCGCTGGCCCCCGGCCTCTTAAGTGAGATGGGCGCACAACCCTAGAGTCGGACACGACTGGCCCGTACGGGCAGGGGTGCCTTTACCTTTACCTTTAAGGTGCTACTGGAAGGATTTTTTATTTTATTTTGCAGGTGAGATAGTATTGAAAGCAGGATTGCACATTATTGCTCCAATGGCATGATAAGCACAAAGCTTTATGAATGTGCAATAAAAAGGACATCTGGGGAGGCCCTTAAGTGGTAAGACCTCTGACCAAGGCTTTAAGAGAACCACTGCTGGCCATAGTTAGATAGTAGCTGCATTCAGACATCAAGCTAAACTATGGAGTTGCAGAACATGAATGAGCCTAGCATCCTCCTGGGCTTGTGTGCTCCCATCTCCTCCCTGCAGCTGGAGGAAGTGGAATTTAAAAACTTTCACTTTTGCCTAACCACAGCTTGCCCAGCATATAGAACCTAGAACTGTGGCTAATCTAGTTTAAACAAGCCAGCTTCAGAAACCACGGATTGAAATTGGTTTATTTGACATTAACCCTAGTTAAAGTTAAGATAAATCACAATTTGTTGATTCTGGGTGAAATGGCACATCACATTTAAGAAAAAGTGAACTCTTTGGCACGTGGGAAGAGGAGGAGGATAGTCAACAAGCTAGAAGGAGACCAGGGCTATTCACACTTTGCTAAACTATTGTTTAGCGCAGTGTCTGACTGCAGCCAAGGTTAGGCTAGAATGGTTTGATTCAAAAACAGACCTTAACTTGCAAATGGATTGTTCAGATGCGTTTTTTTCTGTGTGCTCAGTTGGCACACAAGCATGCATACACTCTTGTGTTTTTCAGCCACCATAGTCATTGCTATTCCATAGCTTGCTGCTCATACTAGTGGGCATAGCTTTCTTGAATGTATCTGGGGTGGTGATTTTTATTTTATCCCTTCCCTAAATCACTACTCCCCAACTTCCCTTTTATCTTTCTTGGCATGTGCACAGGTATTTCTGTATCTCTGTGTGCATACCTTTTTAATTAATTAATAAATAAATCCCAGAATGTGGGGAAGAGCGGAAAAGCAAACGTTACCAACCTTAGTTAATTGTGTTTCACAGAATGGAGGCTTGTACCTTTTTGTGTGGTGGTGGTGGTAGGGACAATGTTACCATTAGGTAAAACCAACAACAATGCTGTGGTTTTGCTCAGGACTGATACTTGCCTGACTTAAGATTTGCACAAGCATGGTACAGAGGTCTTTCACAAGTCCTGCATATTTTATTTTTTTAAAGCCTGTGTATGTACTGCAGTTACAGTCTCCAAGGAGTAAACCTGCACATGGAGATCTTGCAAGAGCAGCTGTCATGGAGTGGCTGGATGTAGAGGAGAGTTAGGAGGCACCAGCTGGGGAAACCTCAAGGAAAGAAGACTCAGAGCCAGGGAATTGGTGGTTGGAAGATGATGCATAGTCAGAGGGAGAAGAGGGAGCAGACTGGGAGGAGGAGGTGGCAGAAGCTGAAGAGGTAACAGTGTTTAATGAGCAGGAAGAGGTTGTGGTGGAAAGCAGTCCAAAATTGGAGGCAGAAGCAGATAGGGGTGGGGTGGGCTGGGGGTGTCAAGAGGCAGAGGGGAGGTAGACTGCTGAAGAAGCCAGGGAGTCTCCCCCTCCTGCTTTGACCAGCTCCCCTCCCCTCTGAGGAGGTATAAAGAGGGCAGAGAAAAGACAGACAAGATTCATAGTCTCAGGTTGCTTGGGAAGGACCTGGAGGAGGAAGAGACATAGGGAGCTATGGGAAGGTGGGGACCTTCAATCCTCACAACTGCATCATTGGGGCAAGACCTACTGGGAAGGGTTGTTGTGCTCACTAGGCCTGAGCTGTTTTGTTTCTTTGAATAAAGAGTTAACTTAACTGACACCTTGGGAGTTACTGCTGACTGACTCCCTGCTCCCAGCTTGACAACAGCTCATCAAAATCTGGCTGCTGATATTCAAACATGTCTTCTGCAGGTGGTAATTGGCAGAAATAGGCACACTCATATTGTTTGGGCCAACATCATTAGCTAGGTTGTACCCAGATGAGGAGCAAATGGAAGAAGGGGTGCAGCATTTTAGGTCAACGAGTGAAACATCAACCCATTAAAAAAAATGCTCTCATGATCTTCCATACTAGCAGTGATTGCAGATGCACAACTGATTATTTTTAGTTACAGATAGGTAGCCGTGTTGGTCTGCCATAGTCAAAACAAACAAAAAAAATTCCTTCCAGTAGTACCTTAAAGACCAACTAAGTTAGTTCTTGGTATGAGCTTTCGTGTGCATGCACACGAAAGCTCATACCAAGAACTAACTTAGTTGGTCTTTAAGGTGCTACTGGAAGGAATTTTTTTTGTTTGTTTTGATTATTTTTACTTACTGGATTTCTAAATGGAATGGGTAAATCTGGATTGAATGAGGGAAAGCTATAGGCTGGCATTTTGTTGACGATGACACCACGTGGATGATGCAAAAAAAATTGGGCACCACCCATTCTACAATAAACGCCCACGGGATGCAGGGAGCCCTATCTGGCCTTTGCTACATTAGGATGGACTTGCTCCTGAGCTAAAAATGAGGTGTGCCTATTTGGTATTTTGTAGAATATTTCTGGACTC
Source organism: Podarcis gaigeae (assembly GCF_964106915.1). NCBI lineage: Eukaryota > Metazoa > Chordata > Lepidosauria > Squamata > Lacertidae > Podarcis > Podarcis gaigeae. The sequence goes on along the minus strand of NC_139694.1, from coordinate 32,925,421 downwards.
TGATAATTTCCCAGACAAGTTTTCACATTGTAAAGGAAATGCTTCCACAATGCCTTCATAACATTTATTTGGACTTCAGGTGGGAAAATTTCCCCCAGAATTGTTTGCTTAATTCTTTTTTGAGTTTTCAGTAATGGGAAGATCTTTATTGGGAACTGGAGGTTACCCTTCACAGAGCTACAATTTCTAGCACCCTTAACAATCTACAGTTCCCAGGATTGTTGTGTGTGTGTGCACGCACACTTTACATATATGGTGTGTATGCAATCGTAAGATTGGGGAAACTGATTCATATCCCCACTCGGGGCTCCTCCACACCTCCACTTTCCCCTGGGGAAGCCTGCTCTTTACTACAGAATTGGACGTTTGCTCTGATTCAGCAGTAAAGAGTCGTTTTTTTTGGAGACAGTGGCTGGGCAAGCATAAAACCCCTCGGATTCGTGTTATTTAGGCATGGGAGAAGCTTGGCTTGTCTCACAGAGCATTGTGCAGAGAAAATTGTGTGTGTGGCGAGGGGAGGGGGAGCAGTGACAGTATATACCATGTATGCTGCCTCAAGCTCATAGATATGCTATATAGCGAAAATTCATAAAAATACTCGTGACTCCCATCTAAAACTAGCGTGTGGTTGCTGAAAGACAGAGAGATTTTTTATGTACTGTGTCTTTAAAAGGGGCTCCAATTATTTGCACTCTCCCAACCTGAGTGGGGCTTATGTTAGTCTTCTGTTTTGGTACTGTTGAAGTTAATAGATGCTGTGAGGCAACAGAGCTTGGTGGATTAAATTTAAAATAGGCAGATTCAGTGCAAGAATTATATGAAATTTCCTCTTTTTTATCCTTATTGAGGATGATTGAAGTGGAACAGAATCTTGGGATTTGATATTTGGGTGGACAGAATGAGGAGGAGGCTTTCAAATTTAAATACACGCATTTTTATTTTGGCTTTTTTTTATGGCATCAGACATCTTGAATGAAAAACCAGCAGCCGTTTGAAAAGCCAGTGCCACCATTTTGTGATTCCTGCGGAAAAACAACTGCCGTGGAATTACCGCTTCAACAAACTCGTCTTTGGAATCCAAATTCCAAAAAGACTTCCCAAATACATGAGTTCTCTCTCTGCTTCAAACCCCCCCCCTCGGGTTCTTAAATCTTGGCACTGTTACAGGGGAAAAATAAGTTTTGACTTGGCTTCTCACTTTTAGACAGCTGTTTTGCATAGAGCCCTGGAAAAAAATATGAAATCCTCTTATGCTTGTGTTAAAATAATGCCATTAGAAAGGGGGGAGGGGGAAGCCACCCTCCCCTACACCCAGCTTCTTCTGCAGGAAAAGGGGATTTCCTAGGATTGAAATCAGTGCTGCTTGCTGCTATGATGATAATGACAATGGCACCACTCATTACTATTTGATGGGGTGTTTTTTTATGAATAATGCCTGATAGGTGCAACAGTGTCATACCGTCAGTTCATAACATAATAACGCATTGAAGGTTTGGTTTCTGTTTGAATGGAAAATAAAGCATGAGAGGGACCCTTTTTTAGTACTTGGAGGAAATTTGTTGTGGTAGGATGGAATAAGGGGGATTTTGGCTTTAAAAGAAAGCAATTGGATCAGTAGATTAAGCCAAATAGAATAGGGTGTTGAGGACTTGTAGATTGTATTGTAGCTTTAGGCAGGAATGCAGCAGGGAACAGAAAAGCAGGGTTTTCTTTTATCACATTTACCTGTTTCACATACCTGGCCATTGCTGGAGATATTGCGAACCATGAGAGCGGCACCAGGAGTAATGCTGCGGTGGCCTTGAAGCCAGCCGGTGGAGAGATGTGATCCAGGCATGAGACTATGTTTCTTTGTTATCAGGGATGCTATTTCACATCTCCCTCTGGACAAGACAAGTTTGAGGCTTACAAAAGTGTGTTGAGACTACTGTGGAAAAGAGGCTTTGGCAAGTGGTTGTGTCCCAAGAAAATAACTTGTTCGTTAACACTTTACAGACTGGCCCATAGATACACCACAAGTTTGCCCTGGGTATCTGATGTGCTGAACATTTGTACTCTGAAGGTGACAAGAGGGCTGAATGATATACTGTTTGCACACCTGTGTAAGATTTACCCAGTTTCCCTTTCTAAACAGGGAAAGCTGTTTCTGGAGTAGTAATCAGGATTGGAGAAGCTGGGATGTGTGTTTGAGGGCCTTTTGAAACTGACATTTGGAACACTATTGGGGTGTGGGGTCACACGGAGGACTTTGGAGAAGGGAAATAAACTCTGGGTGGGGAGTTAAGCACTCCAAAATACCTCTTGTTCAATCCTGATCATCTCTCCAAAAAAAGGGTCTGTCCACAAAAAGTCCTCAGGGTAGTATTGTGGATTTTTATCTGTAAATTCTAGTATGAACTTGAGGACTGGAAACATAGAGCAGACATGAAATGAGAGCCAGAACCAACTGGAGCTCCCAGATGTGTGCTTGCTATACCCCAGAGGTCCCTGGGGATATGGGTCTCCTTTATCTTTTACATGTTTACTCAGGTAAAATACCTGTGTATCTAGACTGCTTAGGGTAACCTTTTAAACATCTCCACAAAAGAGGACATAGATTTTCACAAAACTTTCAAAAGCTAATTTATATGTATAGATGCATGTTTAGATATGATTGTTATATTTTAATTAAAATAGAAATTTTAATTAAAGTATAACCATCTCAACGTGCTAAGGAATGAATTTAATATATCTCAGCATGGTAAGGAAGACTGATCAGGTGTGCCTGTTCAGTTTGCTGTCCATGGGACCTGCTCTCCCTCCTTAGGTTTCTTTATCTTTAAACTGGACTGACAAACCATCATGTAGAGAACTGTCCACTGACAGCCCTTCAGATGGATGAATGTCCTCTGCAAAGTAGGGCACATGGACACCCTAAGACTGCCATGTAAACTGTTGTTAAGTTTTGCTTCACAAACAGGATTTATCTGTTCTATATTTTTGAGCTCATGTATTTTTATGTATTTCTAAGCTGCTTAATATTCTACAAAAATTCTAAGAAATTGCTAAGAAAAAACATTTAAAAAAAAATCCAGGTCCAGGCTTAAGAACTAGGGGAAACCTGCACAAAAATACATGTATTTGCAGAACATCTGAAGCAAATAATTGATGGTGCTTCACATTTGTTGTACATTTGATCCAAACACATCAAATGCATGAGCGGTTTTCTGCCACTTTAAATAGTGAAAATATGAAGCTTTTTTTCCTTTTTCCTTTTCCTTTTCCTTTTTTAATACTGTTTTGGATCTCCAAGAGAAATGAATCGGTATCTCTCAGAAATAATGCAGCCTCTTAAAACCAAGGTCAGCTTTTCTTTCTATGGAATTAAATTTATTTTAACTCAGCCTGAAATTTTGAATGTAAATATTTCCTTCCAGTTTAAAATCTGTGCTGTTTCCCCTCCTTAATCTTATCCAAATCACAATTGATGAATGCATGATCTGGCTTGGCTAGATTTTACCTTTCCTTCAATAGCATAGAAGGCCCCTTTCAATGAAATAGACTATCCAAATGTAATGTTCTGGGGATGTATATGGGGTGATAGCCAGATTTCTGTATACCTCTGTTTCACCAAGGAAAAACTAGAATAGATTTATGTCCCTGTGCTGGAGAGGGGAAGCACCTAATCTTTCAATGTAAAATGCTGTAAAAGGAAAAGATTCTCAGAATGGTGGTCCCTGTTTTCAGGGATGAGTTTTCTTTCTCTCATAAAAGACATGGGATTACAGTGGTACCTTGGGTTACAGACGCTTCAGGTTACAGACTCTGCTAACCCAGAAATAGTACCTCGGGTTAAGAACTTTGCTTCAGGATGAGAACAGAAATCACGCGGCAGCAGCGGGAGGCCTCACTAGCTAAAGTGGTACTTCAGGTTAAGAATGGTTTCAGGTTAAGAACGGACCTCCAGAATGAATTAAGTTCTTAACCCGAGGTACCACTGTATATTTTTCACTCGAGAGATATAAGAGAGTGCCCTGCCTCCAAAAGGATTTAAAAACGGCCTTAAAAGTTTCACAAAATTGTTGCAGGTTAAAGCAGGAATGTTGCTTTGTTCACAGACATCTAAGAATGGCAAAGGATGCAATGCCTAGAAAACCGACATTTTCCAAGGTACAAAATATGATGCATCCATCATAAAATGCATTGGGCAGAATTCACCTAGGAGCTCATCAGTAGACCCTGGTGCCCTTCACCCCTCTCCTCCTCCTCCTAGGTCCTTACTCCCCCCAAAAAATTGGCTCTGGGGGAATCAGAAGATTCCCCAGAACAATGAATTGAGGGAGGAGAGAGGGGTTTGTTTTGTTTGGCAAGTTGCAATGCTCGCGCGGAAGAAATGATTGGAGGAGTGCAACATTGAATTCCATCCATTATCTTCACAACAAAAGTGCAACCTTGAAGAGAAATGTCTAGATTGTGCACAACAGATTGGCAGCCAACAACTGCATCCATTGTGCTAAAAAAAGATTTCTGGAAAGGCCTTTAAATTAGCTTGGAAGGCAGAATCAGACTCCATGTACAATCCCCACTAAAATGCCTGGGGGCTGTGAAGCATTTACGATTTGGTTTTGCATAATAAGAAGACTCACTACATTCTTATCTTGCATTTCCACCAAGGAGCTCAGGATATCATATATACCGTCTCCACACCCTTTTAAAAATCATTGCAACAACTGTGCAAGGGCTAATCTGATAGATCATATCTGATTTGGTATTGCCCAGTGAGCTTCAAAGTTGAGTGAGGTTTTGAGGATGAGTCCTTCCAATCTAGGCGCTCATCTACACTTTCGCTTGACCTTCTTGGGATCCTACGATGTACAGATTAATTCCCTTGGGTCCAAGAGATTTTCTCATTGTCTCTTGGCTGTGCCTTGTGGAAATCTGATCTTAAATGCCTTGATAGCTCAGTTGGTTACAGCGTGGTGCTGATAACACCAAGGTTGCAGGTTTGTTCCCCCATGGGACAGCTTTCATATTCCTGCATTTCAGGGGGTTGAACTAGATAATTGTCTGGTTCCTTTCCAACTTTCCAACTCTATGATTCTGTGTACCGGTACCTGCTGAATTGAAGTTCATTTAAGCAAAATCTCACTTTGGATTCTCTGTACATCTGATGAGATCTGATTCAGAAGGTAAGGTCGCATTTTCGCAAGCCACAATCGCGGAACAACAAGAAATGTTTTTGGACACGGGGAATAAATTGGTACGCAGTACAATCAAAATACGAATCAAGCAAGAGTGTGGATAAGCCCTTTGCTCAGCACTCCATTCACTGCCCAATACTGGTTCTCATTTTGGGATTTCATTTGCATTTTGAGATTTTTCTTCCTTCTACCTTTCATCAAGGCTTTCACAAAATTACATCCTTGCAAAATTACTGTCAGGTTACTATATTCTCACAAAAATGGGCTCAGTGAGCAGATGTTTTACAACTTTTATCTGGCCTTATATTGTAAACATTTTTTGTCAGGTGGTGGCTGGGAATGCACAGAATCTAATGAGAGTTTTCATATGTATTTCCAATTATGCATATGTGGCAGTACTGTACTGAGTGTTCCAGGTCACAACCAGACCATTGGCAACAGCTTTCCCCCTGATGCAATTAAAAGCTGTGAGGGGCCCCACTCCAGATCAAGGCCACTGCAGGGAGCAAAGGCTTAATGACGCACTCCCCCACTTTATGGTCCCGATCTGGATCAGGACCCACCCCCTACCTCTAGCTCCTAATTACTTAACAAACACTTTTCCTTCCAGTAAGGCTCATCAGCATCCTGCCAAATAGAAAAAGGCCTCCTCTAGTATTTTCTCTTGCAACCAAAAGTATTAAGCTATATTAAGATAGTAGTCTAAGGTTTAGCCACAACTGATAAAAAGCTGTGCCTACGTATAATAATGGTTTTCCTAAATGACACTAAGAATGTCTGGAATGTTCCACTTGTGAGCCATTTTCAAATTGGAGAGTTAGCTTTAAATCAGACATGCATAACATAGGTTATGCATTCCTCCGTGGGAAATGCAAAAACAACAAGGACAACAACTCACAACTGAAGCATTTCTTGTGAAAACTGCCATGGTAATATTGCTGTATTGACGCTGCTGTGATAAAGATCTTGTTGTCTTTCTATCCATAAATTTTCATGTAGCTGATCATGAACATGTACCTTTGTTTCCTTTAGAAAACTGTAGCTGTGGTGAACTGGTGAAACTAGGGGTAAAGAGAGCTCAGGACATGAATGAAAAGAACATTTAAATATGTAGGGAGAGAACGAGAGGGTATTTCTTACTCCTGTTTCTACTGAGGTGTGTTGAATAATGAATATGCAAAGTATATTCTTAGTGCACAGAAAGCAAGCACAAATATGTCTAGGAGGGGATTATTTTAATGCAATTTTTGTTTTTATTATTGATTGATTGATTGATTGATTGATTGAAGAGATGTGTTCTAAACATCCAGTGGCAATACCAGATAATTTGGAACAGGGAGGGCACAGAAGGGGCAAGGAAGGTGAGTTGTGTCCCATATGTTCAGATCTCTGAAAGAAAAGTAGCAGTATACATTGTCAATGGACCCAACAATGGAGCTCCCCACCTATCCCAGCACTGCCCATGGAAATAAATTGTCTCCTAAGGGGCAGGGGAACTATTTTCAAACCATGTTCCTTGGTAAGACAGGATGCAAATAGAAGGGCATAGTGAATTAAAAGACAATATTGTGGGTTTCCCTCTTTTTCTAGGCCAGGCACAAGAATATTTGAAGAATTAGAGGAAATATTATTGCCTCTTGAATTTTGCAGACAACGAAGGAGCCATTTAACATGGAGCACTTCCAGACGACCTGTTTATTGAGCATTCATCCTGATTGTTTCCAGGGAGATTAGACAGTGTTGGCTATTTAATGATTCACTCCGATTTGTTTGTGGGGAGGCTAGACGACGGCTGTGCACACATTACCAGCTTAAAACACATCTAGCTTGTCTATTTTTGTCAATTCAGTTTGAAATTGGCTTGGGGGGTAATGTATCAAAACACAGCATTTCCAAGATATGCCAGGATATATAAAGGATAGATATGGATTGTGGCTAATGTTGTGTTCCCACCACTTCCAAAACCCAGCAGTGGGAGAGCATTGGATACAAAGTGTGTACATAAAACGTGCCAAAGCAACTGTGATCCCACACTTTCCACTATTTTCCCCCTTCACTTTCCTTACCCATAGTCTTTTGGAAAGCTAGTTTGTTGTGCAAGAGTTCAAAATCAGCTTTAATTGCACGATCACCATTTTTGTTTTGTTTTGTTTTGTTTTGTTTATTTGACTTATATACCACCCTTCATCATATGATCTCAGGGCAGTTCACAAGATAAAATTAGTTGGTATGTGGTTGAATCCCATTTGAAAATGGAAACAGTATGGAAGTGCCCATGGGAATTAAGCAAATAAGGCACACATGCCCTAGGGAGCTGGAGTATGCCCAATCTGTCATATAATCATAGAGTTGAAAGGGACCAGGGGTTATCTAGCCCACTTCTTGCCATGCAAGAATCACAGCCCAAGCATCCATGAAAGATGACCATCCAACCTTGGTTTAGAAACCTCCAGTGAAGAAGAATCCACAACCTTCTAAGGTCCACTCCACTGTTGAACAGCTTTTGCCGCCAGGAGGTTATTCCTAATGTTTAGTCAGAATCTCCTATCTTATCTTTTTAAATTCATTGGTTTGGGTCCCATCCCAGCTTTCTCCATCTTCCATGTGACATCCCTTCAGATATTTGAAGATTATTATCCCATCACCTCTCAGTCTTCTCTTCTCCAGGCTAAACACACCCAAATTCCTCAACTGTTCCTTACAACCATCATTTTTGTTTGCAAGTCGGTATGATTCTGAATGAACCAACAGAGAGACAGAACCTCTTCAAAGAGGGCATTTCCTGCCCTGCGGCTCCCATTCAGGGCATAAAGATTCTGTCCTAAAAAGGAAAGCTACCAAACTGCACAACTCTCCTCCTTTGACAGGGGCAGTAGAAGTTTTGCATTCAGAAGAGTCTCAGGTTTAATTTCTGGCATCACCAGTTCAAAGATCTGGTAGCAAGCGATGGGAAAGACCACCTATATTTGAGACTCTGGAGAGCTGCTGCCTAGATGTCCCAAATAGACTGATTTAATATATACGCTAGCTTAATATGTTATGAGAAAGGTTGGATGCTGTCCTGTAGCTCAGCTTTGGGTGGGAGGCGAGTCTGAGGAACAAGTTGCTTTCAAGTGAAGCCAAATTTGGATTTGAAATTTTCTGCATTTCTGCCGTGTACCTGGGTGAGGAAATGGAGGTGTGTCAAGCACTACTATTTAGTTGCTTATGGTCACTGAAGATTGCTTCCGTGTTCCCACTCTGGAAGTTTTGTTGATCACAAATCACTTGCATAGGGATGCACTGGCTAGTCCCAAAAATCTGGTCTAGTAGTAACTTTGGAAGACTTATTTGCAAAGCTAAGGACATTAAATTTAATGACATGAAATAACTGGTGGGGGGAGGCAATGCTATCCTCCCTGTTCTTTTGGGGTACTGGGGAGCAGGATGGTCATGTAGCCCTTTGAAGTGTTGCATTTAAAGGCTGGGCTGTGTCTGTGTTTTCCACCTCATCCTTTTCTCTGGCACCAGGACTGAAAATACAGGGCTTCTATTCTTCCACTAAAGCAAGCCTGCGGCCTAATATTTCCTTCATCAGTCTGAAGGCTCAGTTCAGCCATGGGGATGATGACGTGTCAGGGGGTGGCACTGAACAATGTGCCAGCTTTCAACTGTGTTGAGATGCTGCTTTTGCTGCTGGCATTGAGGCGTGTGCCGTTTTGCTGGGGTTTTTTTGGTTTGTGTTTTCCTCTTCTTAGAAGTAAAAATAATAGCCTCTGTGCCAACTGTGTGACAACGCTGCACATTAACTCTTTTTGTTCTGCTCCTTCTCTGCTGGGAGGAGGATTTTACCATTTGTCTCCTTCTGAAACAGGCAAAATGTTTTTTTTTTTTTTTTAAAAAAGAGGAATTCATAGCAACAACTTCAGAAATTGGCTCCCACAAAAACAAAAAGGACTGCTGCTGATTTTTATACCAGTCAGGGCTGCCTCCAGGTTTGAGGGGGCTGTTGGCAAAATCTCCAGTTGGGATGCCTCCCAATATGGTAAGGCCACTTTAGGGTTTACAGGTGGAGTGCGGGTTGGGGTCAGAAGTAATGGAGCTAATTCTGCAAAGAGCCTTCTTCCTGTTTTTAACGGTGGCAAGCTCCCGAGAGGTAACCTTCCTCCTCCAACCGCCATTTTGTTTTCACTATGAGGCTGATGCAATAACTAGTGCTTTGTGGATGAAACAAAATGTAGCCTACCACCCAAATTGCAGCAGCTAAAGCACCGTCCTTGATGGGGAGGGCAGATGGGCTATGCTGGGGTGCAGGGACTGCAACAACTACCCAAGGATAACAAGTGCTGATGCGAGGCCTGCTAGCAGAGTGTATCTGTGAGTGTGTATATTGCAGCCACACAGGGTTAGTGTGTATGTCTTTTTTGTCAATCTAGTACTCCAATATATTTCACTGTTCATAGTACACTGATAGCACTGTTGGACTTATTTCAGTTAGTATTCTTCCTTCTTCACGCCCCCTGAAAAAGGAAAGAAACTCATGTTACCACTTGGAAACATTAAATATAATCCCATAATGTGCTAAGAACAGGGGACAACAACTGGACTGATAACTGCATTTTCTTCCCTTTAAGTAGGGAATTATCATTGAAAAGTCGTAGACAAATATTGTAAATAAATGAAATGTGTATGAAAATGGCATCCTTGTGCATGTGTCTGACCCATTCATATTTAAAATGAGAGTGATTGGGTTCCAGTTTTTGCGTTAAAGCAGGTATGTGGATAAGGAGAGGTTGGCCCTAAGGAAGTGCCCATAATTTGGACATATTTGTAATGAATTAGTGTAGCAGCTAAATCATGGTTTGGCCCTTGTGGCTGGGCTCCACACCTGAGCTGGTTCCACAGATGGTGGGTTTGTGCAATTATAATTGCACAATTGAAAAAGATCTCAAGTTTAAGATGATCCAGTTTATCCAGACTTTGCTAAAAGCTTGACAAAGTTTGGCCAGAATGAAGAATTGGAGACAAACCTAATAGAGCACTTGTATGCAATAGCTGCCACCACTACTTATCTAAGGGATAACATGGGATAACATGGGCCACAACTGGTTGAGATTGGTATGGGTTGTTTTTTTTCCAGATTAGCACTTGCTCTCTATGCGGGCAGATTTTTTTAAAAAAAAAAAATCAGCTGAAGTGATAATTAAAATGAGAAGTACAGAAGATTTGGATTCCAGGTTTGCCAGGCATTACTAAGATACTTAATTTCTATGTATTGTGATGTTTTTTTTAATTGTCCATAAAGGTTTAAAACTGTATTGGCGGATTTTATGTGAGTCACACAGAGAGGCCAGTCAGAAAGAAAGTCAGGATATGCATTTAAAATAAGTATAAAAGTTAGAAGCTAAGGTTGCTTGGGGCATTCCCAAGCACTTCTGCTAATGCAAAGCCTTATTCCCACGAGGCTGCAAAAGTTCTTGCAGGATTGTGTCTTTGTTAGTGGTGCCTTCAAGTAGGAATGGATGAATCTGTCAATTTTTGTTCTCTCAGTTTCTCATCCCCCCCCCCAAACTTAAAATAAGTTCTCCACATTTTTGCAACCATTTGTGAATTTTTGTTAAAATAGTCCTCATGAAAGCTCACCAGCATTTTAGTGTGAATTTCTCTGTACACATTTTGGCAAACAGTTTTCCCTGATAGAATGCATTTTTATATGTTATATATTATTTTCACTAAGATACGCATCATACACACACACTATACACTAGCATAGACGTCTTTGTACACATTACTTGGCTGGAGAACTGTGTTGCAAAATTCAGAGAAGGGTGCATTTTGAAGGATGACTGTGTTTTGGTTCACATCTTGGTTCAGAAAGTGTGAATGAGGTAAGATTACCTTAAAATGTGAACTGAATTCCCCCTCCATCTCTATTGTCAGGGCAGGACTTTGGGGCATGAGAGGAGGACAGACACCATGACTATGGAGCCCAGTTACAAGGGCTAAACCATGGTGTAGAATTTAACACAGAAATACAGACTAACCTTGTGGGCTTGTGCTTTATAAACCCACAGGCACACTGTATCCTGGTACCAGGCCTAATATTAGCACGTGGTGTCCTGGCATATTTGTTGCAGTCCTCGCACCCCAGTATGACCCACCACAAGGATGCCCACCTACCCTCACCCTCAAGGACTGTGCTTCAGTGTGTTTACCCTTGCAAACAAATCTGGAGTGATTGGGGGTATGTTTTGAAATGAGGAAGGGTGGCAGTCAAAACAGCACCCACTTTCCATCCCCGCTAGTCCTCCAGTCGTGATCACCCCTCTGGAAGTATCTTTTCCTGCTCTAAGAAGCCCATCAGGGTACTGTTGAACATATCTACGTGCAGTGTCTTGTTTGACCCCCGCCTTTTGCCTTAGGCTTTCCTTCTCTGCGCCTGAAGGGCTTTTCTGTGCTTGCTGAGGTGACAGCTTCCCTCCCAAGGATCGTTCTGGCTGTTAGCAGGTGTTCATTGCAGCTCTTTAATGGCAGTTCCCTTTCTCGGGGTTTGTTGGCTGCCAGCGGAGGTGCAAGGCGAGAAGGGAGCCTTGGGAGAGTTTTAGACGAGCAGCTGCCCTCCCCCAGCCCCCTCCCCATGCACACCTGAGGCCCTGTCTGTCGTCTGTGACTCTATAATGTGATGGGCATTGCTCCACCTGAACTCCTCTGGAGAGGCCAGAGGCCCCACGTCACCACACCACAGACTCCCTGCTGTGGGCAGTGTGCATAGGGGTCAGCACTCACACTTCCCCCCGCCGTCACTCTTGCAAAAATCCACAGGTATTGGAAGCAGCAGGCAGGGAGGAGAACATGAGTGTTTTTCAAGACATATCCCTAGCACAGAGATTGACAATTCAAATGATGCTTTGGTACTTGAGTTTTCTTTTCATGCTTTTCTTTGTTTTTCTTACCTGCCCCAAGCCTTGGAGACTGAGAAAGCTATAAATAGGGAACAATTCCCAGGTAGATTAAAACTCTGTAGGGAGAGACTTGGGAGGCAGGCCTCTGCGCCTGTGTACTCTCTCTGTGTTAAGGGTGGGGTTTTTAAAGAGTGATCGTTTGCAACTGTGGATGATCCAATAAAGCTCCCCAGAGCTACAGTACACAGGGAATAATGTTATTCACATGTCTGTGTGGAATTACCTCCCACACATTCCTGCTTATGAGGAGGGGTGCTGTTGCCAGTTCCTAACATGCAGGCAGGCAGGGATACATGATGAGAGGCAGCAGAACCACCCCGTTTTCTGTATTGTTACTGGTGCATCAATAGCTCCTGAGCACTTTTCACTTGCTTTTTTTGCCCATTCACTGGGCAGCTGCTTTAGAAGTGCGTGGAATGACTAACCAGGAGCAACTTCATAGAACCTGGGCAGCAAGCCATCCCAGGAATTGTCTGGTCTGGTCCCTTCTCCAAAGAGGGATGCCTAATGCCTAAGCCTTGTTTGACACAAGTCTCCCCAGCACTAAGGACCATGTCATACATTTCAAAACTTGAGAAGTGTTCTAAAAATGTAAATATGAATATGACAGATACATGTCAGGTTGCTATGACAGTTGTGTTGAAAGTGCCCTTGGGGACAAATCCAGGGATTGCCTCTGTATAATGTGTTGTAAGGCTTTAAGGAGTGGAATTTAATGTTTTAATGTCACTGAGCTGTCTCATCAACTGGGTGCATCAGAGGACCAGCTGAAATGGCAATGCCCAAAGGTTGGTATACTGCAGGTGCGTCCAATTTCCAAGTGACTGCGATCTACTCCCAGTATAAAAAAAATGGCAGTGATCTACCCATTGTATATACCTGAAGGTATTGTCCTTTTCTTTCTAAAGTGTTAATAAAACTATTAGGTGCTCCAGTGCATAAGCACTAGAAATAAAAACCAACTGTTAACCATCATAGATTTTCAAAGAAGCTGAACAAGCAGCAAGCAATAAATAGTCCTCTAGCCCATTTCTCCTGACCATATGCTTGCAAGTATTTGTTCCTTAGAAAACTGAAGGGGTCACCCTTTCTTTCCCATTTCATAATTTAAAACAAACAGGAAATAACATATGTGGTATGTTATTGCATTAATGAAACTGGATTTTAACATGGGAACTCCCAAAGGTATGCCTGACATCTGCAGTAATAGGACATTTCTATGTAATAATCCTCAATATGAAATCCAGAGTTAGCATAGTACAGAGCCTCAGTTACACAGAAATTGGGTGTGTAAATAATGTGGTTTGTGTACATTTGCGGAACAGTACATGACTCTATGAAAATATGTTATGACTATGGGCTGGCACCCCAGCTCGTTCCCTTGCCAACCCTGCAAATCACCCTCCCCCCACGCCAGACCTACTCACTTTGCACCTCACCTATTCCTCCATCGATCACCCCAGGACCCTGCCTCACAGCTTGCCCCAACAACTTTAAAGGAGTGGGAGGAGCTTCACAGAGCAGCTTGCTTAACCACTGTGTGAAGCCCCTCCCTGTCAATTAAGCAGCTCACTGAGGCCACCTGCCACCCTTGCCCGCCAGCGGGCCATTACTCATGCTGGAGTTAGAGTGGTTGCCTATTGGCAACCATGCAGACTGCAGCATGATGACAGCCATACATTTTTATGTACTAAGATAGTCACTAGCAAACAGCATACTCTGTATCTCATTTTGACATTGCCCAACAAGGGTTTCTTTTGCAGTGGTTTGGTTTAATTGACCATTTTGGCCTTGAATCATGTTTCTCTCACAAGTCCTACATTCACATTTTCAGAAGCAATTCTATGTGATAGTATGATATTCTTGGTGGGGGGTGGGCCAGAAGACACCTCAGAACTAGATTATGGAGCACCTACAGGTCATTTGGTGCAATGGAGGAGCCACTGTTCTGAACTCAGAATCCATGTTCTTTACATATCCCCACATGGATTAAAGGGGAGTATTAGAACGGAAAAAAATAGGTTTCAGTGGCAACTCACTGTAAGGTTTCAAGTGTCAGGATCCAAAGAAATGCACATAACACATATAGATAGATAGATAGATAGATAGATAGATAGATAGATGATAGATAGATAAATTTATTGTCATTGTCCGTATATACACAGTATACACAACAACGAAAATCAAACACCCGAGACCGGATTCACATACACATTCGCACGTATCTCCAACACTCTCATCCTATTCAGACATAATCTATTAGAACATAACATAATCCAGAATATAACATAACCTATTTGAGCATAGCATAACCTAAAACCTATCTCATTCCTTACTACTCACTGCTTGCTATTTCTTACAACTGGCCCTGAGATCATTATTTAGTGCAATCAGAGCTCTTGGATAGAAACTATTCAGAAGGCGTGTGGTTCGTGTTTTCATTGTCCTGTATCTTCTGCCCGAGGGCAACAGTTCAAAGAGATTACACATGTAATCAAACATCAGTGGCCATTGGTGGATTTTTTGTTTGCTTCCTTGATTCCTTGCTTCAGGAAAAACTGCTTCAAGAGGGAGATCAGGAGCAGAGAAGCGAAATACTTTGCCTCCCTCCTGCTTTCCCCCTTCATCTCACCTGTGTTCTCCCCCACCCTTTTGCACGCATATAAACATGTACACAGCACCACAGTTTCAAATGAATTGAGTTATATACTAAAGTTGGGCCAGCCTAGCTATTTCCTTATGTATAATGGAAATGTACATACACCTAGGTGTGTCTTTTGTCATTCCTCCTTTTTTAAAAAACATTTTTTTTTTTTTTACTAACCCTCCGGGACTGTAATCTACCTGTTAGGAGTAGAATGCTGTGGTGAAGTAATTACAAGGCGCTGCTATTGTGAAGGCCTCTGAGGCTGGCTGCATGAAAAGGAGTGAGGTGCAGAAAGGAACCACCAGTCAAACTGAAAGTGGTTATTATGAGTCTTGTGTTTCGATGTGGCAGAGGGACGATGCTCCGCTCCAGAAGAAATGTGGCGATTAGGCACTTAAAATGCACAGCCAGGCAGAGCTCAGCCAAAACCAAATTTCTCCTTGTGCTGCCTCTCTAAATTTCCTTTTTAAATATGTTTCTCCCCTACTTTCAGTAAATAATTTATAAGAGCACCTTATAGGCATCAGCATTTAAAGATGGGCATCAGCAGTCCACAGAGCATCAAGGTCACTGTGCGAACTGGTGCTAAATTTCCTCCTGTTTCTACTTCATTGGTTAACTCCTGGTTTCCTTTATTTGGGTTTTCAGCTAAATGCATACCTGGAGCAACAGTGTCTCTCCCTAGCAGAACAAGTCCACTTTTTAAAGCAGGCTTTTTGCAGTTTGGAAAGTGACAGGGAAATGCCCTGAAAAATGTGGACAGAATGAACGATTAATGGGAAGGTGTGTAAATATCCCACAGACAAATCAAGGAGATTGCGGAATGAATTTTCACCCCCTAAACAAATCACAATGAACGTTTAACAAAGTCTGGATACAATCTGACCACTGTGCAAGCTTAGTGCATGCAAATCAGGTTGAATGCTGAATAAATAGGTCCTCTGGATGAAGAGGTATGGGGCGAATCTTCTTGACTAGGAAAACACTTTTAGCCTTTCACAACACTCCCTGAAAGGTCAGCTTTGCTGAAAATTTTCAGCTCAGCACTATAATGTATTCCTAGGTGGGACTGCCTATTCAGAAGGTTTGGGTTGGAAGAAATTGATCCACCCAATTGCACCAAAATTTGCTCTTTGTACATTGTTCTTTTCCTTAGAAACCAATATGAAACTGCAGCTGCATTGCCAAAGCTCCACAGCCAGCTGCCACTTTAAGCTAAGCATTGTGGACACTTGCAGCAAGCGAAGCGGGTGTGGGCGAGCAGGGTTGTTGTTGCTGCAGGCTGGGGCTTGGTGGGTTTGAAAGGAAGTTGTCATTGGCTGCCCAGCCCTTCTTTGCAGCTTGCAGAAGAAAATTTCCCCTTGTTAGCAGGTTGTCTCCTGCCAAAATGCCAGCAGGGTCTTATGCCATGTCATCCTGCTTGGGAATAGGCCAAGATCAAGGGGACTGCCAGCCATCTACAACCAGCCTTATCCACAGAGGCTTGTGTGCAGGCAAGTGCACACCACAGAGGTGCGTTTGATTTAGATTGGGAAAGTGGAATCAGATGAGAGGGTTAACCCCTTCTTCTCCGTTACCATTGCTTTGATCCAGTTTGGAGCCTCATCGTGGCGACTGTTTCAGAATTAAAAGGGAAACACTGGGAGATCTAGTAACAGCTCTCCCATGTCACTTGCAGTTCTGCCCTTGATAGCAACAAATCCAGTAAATTTCTTGGCTGAGGTTAGTGCCCGTGTGGCTTTTTGGAGCAGGTATTCCTGTTCTCCCACCCTTAAATATATTATTTTTCAGGACTGGCATGTTTTCATTTTAATACTAGGCATCACATTGACATCAGAAGACTATATTAATCTGAAATGAGTGGGAGAATACAATCTGCTTCAGTTCTGGGGTGCCCCACATTCTGGTTGTATTCTACCCAATGTTTTGGACTCTGCGGCATATTACTGCCCTCTGCCTCCTCCGCGCAGCAGCGCGGGGGTTACCTCAGGCCTTACACATTTTATTGCGCAGACTTTCTCTCCTCACTCCTTCCCACATGCCCACTCCTGCTTCCCTGATCTCCACATGCTCCTCTGCTTTGCCAAACCTCCAAGCAGCAGCTGTTGGGCTCAGCCAAGGGCCATCTGTGAGCCTGGTGACTCCAAAGAGGATGACAGCAGCAAAGGCTGCATATGCAGGGAGGGGCAGTACCGCATCCTTGGCACTGGTCTCTGTGCAGATGGAGGTGGCGAAGGATCCCAGATGCATCACCCTGTGGAGATGGAGCAGCTTTGAGCTGACCGGCAGGTGCCACTGCCTCCAAGTACAGCATTGTAGTCTGTCACCACCGAGAACCAAACACAATGGGAAAGTGTGTGTGTGTGTGTCGGGGGGGGGGGGCAGTGCCAAAAGCTTTTAAAGGGTGGAACAAGGTGACGTGTAAGGAAGGCTTTTTGTGTGTAATTGCCTTGCCAATAACAAATAGCAAGGCATTGTCTATTACTCTTCTCCTTCGAGCCTGTGTGCGCCCCCAGTATCTCACTCGGGTTCAGCAGTGTTAGCAGAGAGGCATAGGCAGTTGCTACGTTAGGGTGTGTCTTCCTTCATCACCGGTCCCCAGTACAATTTTGATGCATGTTGCAAAAAATTAGGAGGTAGTGTTGTTATGCTGCTTCCATTGTAAGTGTCCTTGTGAACTCTTCTGATGACACCTTCGGGCTCTAACTCTCTGCTTAACAACGTCTGTCCTGACCATGAGCTGGTGCATTTATCTATCTTTTCCTAACTACATTAAAAGCCTGGGGATAGAAGGCCTGTGCTGTGAAAAGTTCTGAAGATAATCTCTATGACAGGCACAGGGGACCCATAGGTCCTCCAGATGTTGCTGGACTACAACTCCCAGCACCCCTGGCCATTGACCATGCTGGCGGGGGCTGGAGTCCAACAAACATAAAGAAAACCACCTGGTTTACAAGGAGAAAGCAGTGAGCAGAGTGGCTGGTTATTCATGCTCCAGTTATTTTGGGACATCATCTGCTAATGCACCTCTCCTATCCTCCTTATAGGTGTTTGCAAATTTTGTATCATCTCAATAATGTTGAATCAAAAGGTTGCTTGGCACACTCACCTGTTCTGTGGAAAGATGTAGCTGAGGAAATGTCATTCTTTTTTGTGGGAAGTCACCGGGTGAACAAACTAGGCTGTGAAACTATCATCTACAGCTTTGAGCTTCCCACCAACACCACAGCTGCCTGCCTGGTGCTTGGGTTGTTCTGCAGCACATGCAGAAGACAAGAGCAGTGAGTGCTACTCAGTATGCTAAGAAATTGGAAGCCTGAATCAGGGCAACAAGCGACTGCTCCAAGGGCCCTTGATGGGAGGGTGGCGGCAGCTACAATTGTTACGCAGCCCTGACATGGAGAACAGGTTGGGAATGATAGTGGGCAGAGAGAAAAGAGCAGAAACCAGCACAGCTGCTCTTCCAGCATGCAAGGGCGAACTTGGGAACGGAGTGACATAGTCTCCAGAGGTTTCACCAAATGATGGGAAAAACAAACCCAGCAAACAATGAATCTACTCATGGTATGAGGTCTCATCCATAAGGGACATGAGATATGGGACAGATGAGGCAATGGGCTGAGGAAAGGAGGCCAGAGAAAGGAGGGAACGTTAATGGGAATAGAGCCATCTAAGAGAGGGAAAGGAAGCCCATTCAGCTATAGGCTATCTCTATGGTGCATTTCCTAATACATTTCTACCATTTGGAACAACTTGTGAATATTTCAATAATAAGGCCGAGCAGTGCTGCTATGTAGAAAACGGGTGGGGGTCAACTGTTTTTGTTTCATGTTAGCATTGCAAAGTGTCCATTTCTGCCTCCAGGTTTGGCAAAAAGCAAGACTGCCAGCTGAGCCACCAGCTTACGTATTGTTATGAGTTTGGCTGCTTTAATTAGCATTAAAACCTATGCTGTGGTTTTGCCTGACACAGTTGATGGATGATCAGGGATCTAACAATAAGGGTTGGATGTTCCTTGATGTCTTTGTAGCCTTGGGATGTCATACACATCAGAGTTTGGAGGAGGAACAGCAAACCTGTTAGAAAGACGTTTTGCACTTTAATAAACACATGCACATCTATGGTGCAGTTTCTCTTTTTGGGCATCTGATATAGGACTGGCAGTTGAGATGTCTATGTGCTCCCAAAGTGCTCTGCTTGTATATTTGTAGAGAAAGCAAACATTACAAAGACATGATAGGTCTCCAGGGTTCTCTTATCTAAAGGAGACAACACTTGTCTATGACGTTGCTCCTGGAACTTCTCACTCCTCAGGGAAGAAAGGTGTGTGTGTGTAAGTAACATCATTGACTTGAAAATATTTTCCCTCAAACCAAGGAGATGATTTCTCAATATGTTGATAAAATGCAGATTTTAGTTTTAATATGAAAAAAGGACACAATTAACAGAGATCTCTACAGGCTGCTTTTTATTTTGACCCCTTGGGGAGGCCTTTAGTAACAACAGACAGATTTTATTTAAAAACTAAAGTCCTCGTTTTGTCAGCCCCTTGGGATATCATCTCCTTGGTATTTGGGCTCATTTTGGATGCTCCCCAATTTTTATTTTTATTTTAAAAAGTTCCCCCCTCTTTTCTGTATATGTTTGAAGTGCTCCAGACTCTGTTTTTCTTTCTTTTCATATTTTTTACTAAACTTTTCAGTCACCAGCTGTATAACCCAGCTTCATAACTCTGCTACAATCTCAACTGAAGCTATGTTTTTCCAAAACTTGCTCCAGCAAAAGAACAGGTAGTTCAAGTTCTAAAAGTAGCATTCCTTGCAGACTCTTCATACCCTAGTGGAGTCATCTGAAAGAGTGACCCATTTGAAAGGTATAAGCGACCCCCAACAAGAGTAGGGTGGGATTCTGCCTCAGATGGTAGAGCTTTTGATGAGATGGATCATGCCCAGAAGAGGAAATTGTTTAGAAACACATTCCCCCTTCCCTCCTTCAAATGTATTTCTTTCTCAATTTGACCACATTTCCTCTTGTCCCACTGCTTTCCTCACAGGGAAAACAGCTCTGCAGCGCTCAGCCGGAGCAAACAGCAATCCATGGGTTGCTGTTCATTCTGATTTAGAGCTAAAGAGCAGGTTTCCTCTGGGAATGGAGTTTGCAAGGAAAAACTGCTCAGACACATACCTAGAAAGTGTGGGTCAAGCGGAAAACCACTCACTGTGGTTTTTAGGCACAGGACAAGTGGGAGTGCGGATGAACCCACAGTCAAAGTTAAATGGATACTTGTGGTGGTGTAGGGAGTTTGGTGCCATCTCAGGCCAAGGAATGGTTTTGATCAAATAAAGTGGGCGGGGAGGTGAGATGAGAACTGGAGGGGCTGGCTTTCGCACCTTCCACCTTCCATATCAGGTATGATTCCAGATAAATGGTTACCACTTTTATCATGTCTGAAGACTCTCAGACATTTGGAAAATAGGAATGGATCATCTAGCCTACAGGGCAATGTGATTAATAGTGCATCTTGTGGGTGGCACATTTGTGCAAGTTAAATAGCAGGCATGTCCATGGAAGGCAGTGTCTGTGGCTGAAAGAGCAGAAAAGGTTATGAGAGTGTGAGAAGCTTATGTACAAGTAGCAGAACTTGGGGGGAGAGGGGAGGAACCTGTTTTCTGACACAGAAATAGGCAGCCCATGGACAGTGGTGATTTCTGCATAGAAAATCTGTGTAGAAAGTCAGAGGCAAGAGAACAGACAGTAGAGAAGAGTGGGTCCTAGTATACAATGGGAACTCAGTCATCAGAAAGCTCCCTTGACCATATAACGTTTGACCTGAGCTTTTAAGTAATATGTGGAGGCCAGGGTTTGGGTTTGCTGCTTAAGCAAAATGCACAGTAGTTCTGTTAAGGTTAAATATATATTCAGGAAAGTCCCTGGGAGATGTCAAGTCAACACCTGTGGAGCCCCCAGAGGGAGTGGTGACGTGTTCCTGGCTGACAGCATTCCCTGGGCTTTAATGAAGTGTAGGCAGATGAGAGGGCAAGGCCTGCTGGTCCTAGAAAGAAGGTGATGGACAAAGGTCCTGAACTCACTGGGTACCAGATTGCTAGTGCAGGATTGAGGGCCTATGAAGGATTTCTTCAAATATTAGTGTGGCATAGTTGCTCAGTTCATGCTTATTTGTAAAACTTAAGTAGACTAAATACCTCTTTCAAATGCAAACTGAACACTCAAGCATCTGAAGGGAAATTTGCAACAAGCTGGACCTGGACGGCTACAGATCTTTTACACAGTACTGTTTGTAAATGTGCAGAACTAAGGCAGACTCTTGCTTAATACAGAAACACTTGTCAGAAACTAGGAATAGGTTGTTTGCACAATAGAACCCTTTAGCACTTCTGAGGCATTGCTTTTCTGTGGTGGAATTAAATTGGAGGTGCCACGCAGCACTTGACAGAACACTATTCCCCCCCCCCCCCATGGCTAAGATCTTTTTATAGTATGCACTCACAAGAAAGTCCACTTCAGTAAAGGTCCTTTATAATGGTATTAAGTAAAAGTTTCCTGTTTGCAGGTCCTGCATATTTTATTGCTTCCTAGGGGCAGTTCCGTCAGGAAGAGAGAAAACTGCTTGGACCAAGGTGTGGTATGAAGGAAGTGTGTGAGAGAGGTGGGGAGTTTCAGCATGTACTTTCTACATGCTCATTTAACTGTTCAAGTAAGACCCTCTAGCCACACATGCTTTTTATGTGAACCAATAGGGGAGGCACTGTTGCAACATCTAGCTTGGTTCTTAGACAGAAATGAATCCAAGGGATGCAGAGCCAACCTCTTGTGTAGGCCTAATAGACAAAATGAAAACTGACAAATTGCCTGGTCCAGATGGCATCCTCCTGAGATTCCTCAGCTCAGATGTGAAATTGCTGATCATCTTTTTTAAAAAAGCAAGTTGTTTTTAAAAAAGAGATCCAGCGGGGTTCCTGGACGTGACATGTTGGTTAGTTTAACATGTGTCTTGAGAAAACTGGTAGAAAGTACCGTATTTTTAAAGATAAACCAACCAGACATATAGAAGAACAAGCCTTGCTGAAGTAGAATTAGCCTGGCTTTTGCAACGGTAAGTCCTATTTCACTAACTTGTTAGTGAGAGTTTGTCAACAAATGTAGAGATTGAAGTGATTTGGATGACATTGTATACTTTGCCTTTGAAAAAGCTTTCAAGAGAGTACCTCACCAAAGACTCTTGAGAAAGCTAAGCAGTCGTGGAATGAAGTGAAGTCCTCTTGTGGACCAGGAACTGGTCAACTAACAGGAAGCAGAGAGCAGGAATAAATAGGAAGGCAGAAAGTGGAGTCCCCCAAGGATTGTTATTGGGATCCATGGTTTTTAACTTATTCATAAACAGTCTAGAGTTAGGAGTGAGCAGTGAGGTTATTAAGTTTGCTGATGATATTAAGTTGTTTAGGGTTGTTAAAACAAACAAACAAACAAACAAACAAACAAACAAACAATTCTAAGAACTTCAAAAGGACCTCACCAAATGGAATGAATGGGTAGTAAAATGGCAAAAGTAGTTCAGTATAAAAAAGGGTAAAGTGATGTACATCGGGCAAACAAATCTTAATTTCACATATATGCTCATAGAGGAGAGGGCTATCATTGGTCCCTAGCCATGTTGGTGGTGCTTTGCCTCCACAGTTGGAGGCAGCAATGCTTCTGAATACCAGTTGCTGCAAACCACAGGAGGAGGGAGTGTTCTTGCACTAGAATCCTACTTGCGTGTTTCCCAGAGGCATTCCACCTGGCCACTTATGAACATTCAGTGATCATAGAACTATTCAATTCACTCTAATGGGAGGCAGTGATGGCCACCAACTCGGATGGCTTTAAAAATGGATTAGACAAATTCAGTGACTGTTAGTGGCTACTTGCCATGATGGCTGTGTTTCACCTTCACTGTTGGAGGCAGGATGTTTCTGAATTCCAACTGCTGGGAACTGCAGGAGAAGGGTATGCTCTTATTCTCAGATCCTGCATCCGTGTTTCCCACAGGGTTCTGGTTGGCCGCTGTAAGAACAGGATGCTAGACTAGATGGGTCATTGGTCAGATCCAGCAAGTGGCTCTTACATATGATGCCTCCGGGAAGACTTTGCCTTTGCCTTTGCCTTGCAATATGATGTCTGCTAACACCTTATTATCTTTTCAGGCCAATAATGTAGCTTTCTGGACTGAGAGGATTTATATGGATTAAAATAGGGTGTGGGGAGTGTGAGAAATTCACCAATGCTTGGAGCTATGGACACTCTACCCAAGGTTCCAACATCAATGAGTCTTTCCTTCACACCACCTCCCCATTTTTTTATTTTTTATTTTGCCTGATTAAGAGTTCTGGAGAACTGAAAAGCTTACACATTACAGTGGATGCTCGGGTTGTGTACATGATCCGGTGCTTCCGGGTTTCGGTTGTCCGCAACCCAAAAAAACGCAACCTGAAGTGTCTGTAACCTGAGGTATAACTGTACAGTGGTACCTTGGGTTACATACGCTTCAGGTTACATACGCTTCAGGTTACAGACTCTGCTAACCCAGAAATAGTACCTCGGGTTAAGAACTTTGCTTCAGGATGAGAACAGAAATCGGGCTCCGGCGGTGCGGCGGCAGCAGGAGGCCTCATTAGCTAAAGTGGTGCTTCAGGTTAACAACAATTTCAGGTTAAGAATGGACCTCCAGAACGAATTAAGTATTTAACCCGAGGTACCACTGTATTTTGAAACGTTTTGGTTGCCCTGATAAGGGTGTTGCCCCAGTGTGAATCACCAGAGTTTTTAATGGGTCAGTACCGACACCTTTGCTGTTCTCTCTCTCTCTCTCTCTCTCTCTCTCTCTCTCTCTCTCTCTCTCTCCCCCCCCCTCTCTCTCTCGTTGTCCTTTTGGTGCCTATTTTCAGCAGCAAAGGGTCTGTTCTCTGAATGTGAGGGGAACATATCTTTCTCTGCCTTTATCCAGAAGTTGTGCTGAAGAGGATGCCTCACCAGAGCTAAGTATGGAAATGCAACATGTGGAAGCATTTAAGAAGGGAGCTCAGAGGAAACTGCGCTGGGGTGGCAGGAAGGCGGGAGGAGAGAGGGAATTTGTTTTTTTGTTTTTTTTCCTTCTCCTGGTATATAAGGAAGCTGCCAACTTCATATTTTCATTGAAAAATAAATGGTGCAGACTTGAGTTCCCCCCTCCCCTACCCCCATCTCACTGCCGCTCAGAATAATACCCACCATTGTGCCTGAGGTTACGAGCTGAAGCGGAAAAGGAATTGTGATGGAGGAAAAGCTGGGGCCTGAATTCTTTACGATAAGTAAGATACATTTTAAAGGCAAGGAGTGAATGGAGTTGGCACAGCAATGCATAAATACAGCTGAAGAAGAAGTAGCAGGGAGAGGGCCTTGGCCTGCTCATTTGCAGAGAACCTACGATGGGTTGGGCCAGAGATGGGGTGTGTGTGTGTGTGCGCGCGCGCACTGGAATAAGTGGGGCTGCATTTGGGGGGACTGAGGGACCCTGGGGACTGCAGGAGGGCAAGATGAATGGACGTGTATGGAATCTGGAAAACATTGTTCTACATAATATAGCTCAGGGAAAAGGGAATTAGGAGTGCCTTTTAAAAAATAATTAAATTTATCAGTCATTTGTTACCTAGGAGGTTTTCAGATGACTTACATCTTCAGGTTAGCCTGAAGTGGAGCAGGAAGCTGCAGCGGAGCAGGAAGAGGTCATAGCCTGGTGGCTTATTCTGCATCCAGTGCTCCCCCACTGCCATGTTTTGCAGCAACATTCACAAAATGTTAGCCACAGTCCATATTGTTACATGCCACTCCAATTTCTGAGCAGTGCAGGTTTCCAGGTGTCCAGGCACTTACCCAGGGTTCATGTTTCCTTTGGAAATAAGGGAGAATAGAGACTGTTGTGTCTTTATGATACATGTTTTATTTACACATATATACAGCCTGAGCCTACGATGGAGGGACTTACAGCATTGGTACTCTAAGATGATCTTGCTCAGGGGTTGGGAAGGCTTACCTTGCCTGGTCCGGTTCACTGCCGTGGAGTCCCCTCCGTGGGCTGGATTGCGGGTGCGCATGAGTGCATGCGTCTGCAATTTTCTGTGTTTGCACATATGCGATTTGCAGTGTCTGCGCATGCTCAGACATGATTTGCAGTGCTGTGAAAGCGAGTCCCCGTGCCGCGCTGTGCTAAACCAGCACGGGGACTCACCAAGTGGGCATCTCGGTTTGGGGCTGGCTCGTGGGCCAGTAAAACGACCCCCATGGGCCGCTAGTGGCCCAAGGGCCTTAGGTTGCCGACCCCTGATCTTGCTTCTCCCATAGCCACAGCAGCCTTGGATTCAAAAATATGCCAGCCATAGCATAGCCTTCCTCCACCTTTACAGACTGCAACTATTTTCCTCCAGCCTACATCATCCCCAACTACTTGAGCTGCTTTCCCTTTGTACTTAAGTCAGTTGTGTACATTTGAGACAGCTGCCATACATGCACAAATGAGTGTGCATGCGCAACTGATAGTTTAATGAATAAGTGTTCTGGGGTAGGAATACATCCCTGCCCCATCTCTAATGTGTATAACACCATGCAAAAGTGGCTCAAAATGCAGCAAGGGAAAACAGCCTCACTACATTTTAAACCTCTAATGTGACATACAAAGAGTGCTTCTTAATAGGCAGGACCTTTGACTGGGGTCCCCAATTTGGGGCCAAGGGGTGGTGTGAAGTCCCCATCTTCAGCTTTGAGCTGGGTAATCAGATCTACAAATCCTTTCTCTCTAGATAAGGCAGCAATGACAGCATTGCAGCATACATTCTACAACACATGCAGCCACATGAGTGAATTCTCTAGTGCCATATATATAAACATATGAAGTTGCCCAGAATATTGGTCCATCTAGTCCACTATTGTCTACCCAACTGGTGACAACTCTCCAAGTTCTGATGCAGATATCCTGCTCTTTGAGATCTTTTAACTGGAGTTGCTAGGTATTGAATCTGCCACTTAGCTATGCCTACCTGCAAAATGCACACTCCATGGGCTTACTGCAATTGCTCAACACCTAATTGCATTGTTTCTACACCAGGTGCCTTGCTGATAAGTATAGTTTCATTGACCAAAATCTGAGTTTACCAGAAACTACACAGGGAGTCATCCATCTTTTTAGTTGCATGCCAAGGCTCGGAGCGCCCCACTTCCCTGACTGCATAGGAATAATAGACACAAAACAACTTAACTTGGTTCAAATAAGACCACAGCTTTATTGAATACAGATGGAAGAGGTTTGGCAGAGGTATTGGGCAACCATTGACTTCTGGCCTGCCTGCCATAAGTGGCACCCAGTGTCAATCCGGAAGTGGAGCATTCCTAAGACTTGCATCAAATAGGGGGATCCCCGCATGGATTGCTGGGTTGAGCAGTGCTATAGGCCCCCTCCTGGGCATCTGGAGATAAACAACTCCTCCCATATCCCTTTAACGGGATATCCTACCACTGTAGGGGCAGGCAGAGACCACCTGTCCAAGCCTGCCTGCCATTGGCCAGTCATGCAGGCAGACCTGGATCTAATTCCTGGTTGGCATGGGGACTGTTCAGCCAGGCAGACCCCAGCAACCTGAACCACATCGGATCCAGTGGGGAGTCAGTTTGCATTGCCAGTGGGCAGGGTAAGCAGATTTGTGCCTGCATTGCCACAATTTTGGAAACAGGGGCCCCATTCCATATTTTATTGAACTGTGAGGATACTTTTAATAGGTGGCCAGTGTAACATCCACAGATTTGTTTAAGAAATTTCCGTCACCAGCTACCAAGATTCACAGAACCTGTTAACAAGTTAAGTGAGTGCAGAATACCAAGATAATCCATTATCTCACATGTGGGGAACCTTTGGCTCTCCAGATATTGCCAAACTACAATTCCCATCTCTGCCAGCAAGCATGGCCAATGCCAGGAATGAAAGGGATGTAGTTCAGCAACACCTGGAGGGCAAAAGGTTCCCCATACCTGCACTATTTCAGTCCAGGCAAAGATACCTGCTTAGATGGAGTTCATTGAGACATTACATCAGGGGTCAGAAAACTTTTTCAGCAGGGGGCGGTCCAATGTCCCTCAGATCTAGTGGGGGGCAGGACTATATTTTGAAAAAAATAATAATGAATTCCTGTGCCCCACAAATAACCCAGAGATGCATTTTAAATAAAAGCACACATTCTACTCATGTAAAAACACGCCGATTCCGGGACTGTCTGTAGGCCGGGTTTAGAAGGCTATTGGGCCAGATCCGGCCCCCAGGCCTTAGTTTGCCTACACATGCATTACATTATATTTGGGCATCATCATCATAAACTTCAAGATAACGTGTGAAAAGTGGATACGGCACAAAACAACCAGCAGCAATGTGATCCTTGTTACCTGAAGCTAGTTAAAAAAGTTTGTTGGCTGTCCTTTCCTCAGTAGTAACAAGTTCCTGTATACAGTGGTGCCTCGCAAGACGAAAAGAATCCGTTCCGCGATTCTCTTCGTCTAGCGGTTTTTTCGTCTTGCGAAGCAAGCCCATTGACAGCTTAGCGGATTAGCGCTATTAGCGGTCTAGCGGCTTTTAGCGATCAGCTGTTAAGCGGCTTAGCGGCTTAGGAAAAGGGGGGAAAAAGCGAAAAAAACCTGCGGGAACTCGCAAGATTTTTTCGTCTTGCGAAGCAACCCCATAGGGAAATTCGTTTTGCAAAGCGCCTCCAAAACGGAAAACCCTTTCGTCTAGCGGGTTTTCCGTCTTGCGAGGCGTTCGTCTTGCGGGGCACCACTGTACACTTGTACAGTGTTACTGTCAGTCAGATCATTAGTCTATCTGCCTCTGTACCCTGACTGCCACCAGGACCAGTCTCAAGCAGAGATTCCTTCCAGCTCTGTTCCTTAAGAACCTTCTATTTGCAAAGGATGCCCCCTTTTATTGAGACACAGCATTTCAGCAGAACATTAGGTAACCCATGATATGTGGGGCTGCACAGGATGGTGGGTGGTGGTGGTTTGTCTAGGTTCAAACAAGGCTGTACTTAACTCAAATTTGCCATCCTCCCTATTTGCTTCTTTAGCAAACTGGTTGTTATGCTTTGTGTGGTCACTAACCACAGAATCATCATTCACGATATCATTTTCGCTTCTGCAACATAGCATGACTGTTTGTTTAGGGATATTACAAACCAATCTTGGTGTTGTTGTTGTTTTTAAAAGTGATTTTGCAAATAGGCTGCAATGAGAATATTGAAATATAATCAGAATGGGATATACAGATAAACAGATATTCTGACTTCAGGATTTAGTTTTAGAAGTTTTAACAGTTTCAGAATACAGTTAAAGGGTGCTAGGCCCTCGGATATTATTATAAAATGTTGACTTTCTCCAGTCGTTTTTAGAAAGTTAACTTGTTCATTTTCATGATGAAGCAGGATTTAGTGAGCCAAGCACTAACTGAGGGTGGGGTTGCATTCTTCCCCAGTGCTTAGCCAAAACAGGCCTGGCTGCCAATAGCAAATTTCCAACAAGATCTCAATGTTTGGGCTCTACATCTCTTAAGCTATTCTAATAACAGGATTAATAAGGTAGGAGTGATTTTATGAACCAATTATTCTATTTATGGTTTTATAGAAAGATCTAATTTTCTGGTATTTCTGCCAATTACATTTAAAATCTGCACTTCAGATTAAAACACCAGGGCTAAAATCACCCTCCCCGCAGTTTTCTCAGAGTTAGATAGGAGAGTGACATAATTGCATAGTAATTGTTGTTTAGTCTAATGCAAATTGAATATCTCACTGAACATCAGACAAATTTGCGTTTATTTATTTCCGTCAGCTCCTCTTCAGAAACCTGAAGGCATGTAGTTTATAGCTAAAACTATAAAATCCTCTCAAATTTTATTTATTTATTTATTTATTTATTTTCTATACTGCCCTTCATCTGAAGATCACAGGGTGGTTTTCAATATAAATTATGATATAAATGTTACCTTCATCCTACCCTGTCCCAGGACCTGATCAGTAAAAGCCATCGCAAAAAGAGAAGTGTTACACTCTTGTCCCAGATATGATTTATACCAGGGGTTCCCAAATTGTGGCCAACGGACCACCAATGGTCTGTGAGCTTCATTCATGTGTTCCACGCCATGCCCACATTTGATTTTTAATTGTGTTTTATTGCTTCTTCTTTTTCTTGTATTGTATTGTATTACTGTTTGGATTCTGTGGAATGCAAATTGTAATGCATTCCAATACAATATGGGGAATAAAAGAAGCAATAAAAAACACTAGGCATAAAAATCATGAAGTGGTCCGCCAAGACCATCAGCAGTTCTCAGGTTGTTCATGGGGAGGGAAAGTTTGGGAGCCAATCAGTGCCAGACCTTAGGGTCTCAAATTTCAGTGGTGTCATGTGCAATGCCAGCATTCAGTGCCCCTCCCCTCCCCTTTCATTCTCTACCTCATAGTTGTGGTGATCCTTTCAGCAACCCCAAGGCTCTGCGCCCAGTGTGACCAAACCCATGACACTTCCCTAAATCATCTTTGAATTACTGATCTGTCCAATGACCTGGTTCACAGGTAACACTAAACCAAACCTGCTGCACTCCTCTGGTCTTGCCATCACCACGTAGTTTGGCAGCATATTTTATTAACATGGAAGGGGAGGGGGACACAAAATTAAAAGGCAAGTGCTTTGCAGGCCCCATCCAATTGAATAAGAGACTTCTAAACTTCATTGGTTTTAATGTGATAGAGCTAGTCGTGTGCTGAACTCTTCCTTTTTAAATTAACAGGATATTTAACTTTTAAATATCGAACTATTATTTATTTTCTGCTGTGTCATTCCACGGGACTGAATCATCAGATGAGAGAATAAATTATCCAGTTTCTTTGCTTGAGCCATGGAATTCTGACTAACTCAAAGAATTATCTATAGTACTTCATCATTCTGCTTGAATTAGTTCTTTATTTAATCTGCCAAGAACATCTTGAGCTTCCTGCCTAAGAATGCCTATTTAGTTATCATTAATGGTCATCTTAAAGGAGTTCCCCACATGTAGCTCTTAACTTTTTATCCAGCTCACTCTTAGCAGTATTCTACTAATTATCATTTATTGATTCTTTCCCTGATGTTCCTTGCTCTGAGCTTCCACTCCTGCTTTACCATATCAAACAGATCATTCATATATTTTCAAAGTGAAAACTCAAGCTTCTTCATGTCAAAATGTTTTCTTTTAAACTTGTGATGTTTTAGAATATTTTTTCCGCTTTCAGTTTTGCATACATTCAAGGTTAATTTCAAAAGCTTCATTGACATACTGGTTTTGGATTTTATTAATGCGGTTGTCCACATTAAGATTCTTCCTTTACAGTGGTTCCTCAGGTTAAGTACTTAATTCGTTCCGGAGGTCCATTCTTAACCTGAAACTGTTCTTAACCTGAAGCACCACTTTAGCTAATGGGGCCTCCTGCTGCCACCGCGCCGCCGTAGCCCGATTTCTGTTCTTATCCTGAAGCAAAGTTCCTAACCTGAAGCACTTTCTGGGTAAGCAGAGTGTGTAATCTGAAGCGTATTTAACCTGAAGCGTATGTAACCCGAGGTACCACTGTACTTTCTTGTAGCTCAGCTCAGTAAGAGTAAAGGTTATCTAATCCCCCCCCCCCCAATAGCTGAACACTCCTGGCCTGTGAGATGAGAGAGCCCCTTTAAAAGGGCAGCATTTGTGCTTCTGGGGTGCTAAAGTGAGTCCTCATTTTTGCCCATACATACATGGGAAGCAATTTCATGAGTGGGAGATGGGGCCAAAGGTTCTGTTCAACACCTGTCACATCTCTGCTGACCAGCTACTGATTTGACCCTGTCCCTGCAGCCTTGTTTGTCTCTGCCTCCTTCGCCTCCAGCATCATCTTCGCAAAGATAACATCTTCCTCTTGTACCTCCTCTGTGTGATAAAAGGGAAGACTATTTCAGTGTGTAAATACGAACTGTGTCTCCTCTTAGACACCTCTTTCCCCCTTTTTCTTCCTAATGTAACCCTAATGTCTCAACAAATGAAACTGACCTATGAAAAATGTAACTTGAAAAAAGAGACATTGCGCATACCTTTGTAAACCAAGAAATCTTTAATAAAAGAGGGGCAATAGGGCATTCCTGACATGTAACTGGTATTCTTCCATTAATCCAAAGAATAATTTTGCAGCATGCCACAGTGCAATCAATAGATTAATTGATCTTCTTACATGGACTGCATTTAAGTGCTGTGTTTCAGATAAGGATATCAGTTTAGTGCTCCCAATCTTATTTCAACCAAATCGACTCACAGTCCATTACTACCATGTTTGCTTATTTGCCAGTGGACAAATGATAACCTGATTTTCATTAATTGTTTACCTCCAACCAGATGCAACAGAGGAATAAGTTTTTGTACTTTTTGTTTTTGTACTTCCCCAGCACAGAGGCTGGAACAAGTCCCCCCAATATTTTTTTTCGGGGTCCCCCCATGATCCTACTCATAGTGGTAACAAAAAAGCGGGAAAATTGATACTGATGCAAATTGCCCCTCCCTGATAATTAGATGAAATATTTAATGATTAGGGAGGAGGCAATAGCCTCCCTCTTCTGTTCTGCATGGATCATCTGAAGTGAGTGGGGGGGGGGTACTGAGTGCCTGTGTTTGCCCTCTCTGTGTGAGTGTCTTGTGTGCATGCATATCAGAGCATGGGGTGTTCATGTGAGCCGTCGACATATCTGCCCCCCCGAGAAGTCACCAAGGGTGGGCCCCAAAAGGTTACCCCTCCCTGTTTGAAAGAGTAACTTTTAATCCTGATCCTATGTAACAACAGGGAAGTGGGTGGTGCTGTGGGTTAAACCACAGAGCCTAGGACTTGCCGATCAGAAGGTCAGCGGTTCGAATCCCCACGAAGGGGTGAGCTCCTGTTGCTCGATCCCTGCTCCTGCCAACCTAGCAGTTCGAAAGCACATCAAAGTGCAAGTAGATAAATAGGTACCGCTCCAGCGGGAAGGTAAATGGCGTTTCCGTGCACTGCTCTGGTTCGCCAGAAGCGGCTTAGTCGGCCAATAAAGCGAGATGAGCGCCGCAACCCCAGAGTCGGTCACGACTGGACCTAATGATCAGGGGTCCCTTTATCTTTTTATGTAACAACAGCTCTAGTGTTGTGTGATGGAGGAAAACAGCAGGAAGAACAGCAAGCTAAATGTGTCTGTTCAATATCTGCCCTGTGAAGAAGTATAAATTATAGGGGAAGACGCATTTGGTATCTCCCAGCTGTGCGGTGATGGTGGTGGTAAAGGCTGCTTGGGTGGACCAATAATTGTGCCTTGCTGTCAAGCCAGAGATCTGGTCTGGCCAGGCATACAGCCCCCTAGGAAACCAGATCCCTGAATAACTCAGCTCAGACTCCAGCCTCCTGCTCCCTGGTCTTGCCCGTCCCCCTCTGTCTCCGCACCCCCCTTGCCGCTTTGCCACGTGCCTCATTATTACTAGAGCTGTTGAGGTCGTGACCCCTGGCTCGTTCTCTATTGACCCCTGACCTCCTGAGACTAATCTGTGTCAACAGGCCCCCAGGGATGAAGAAACAGCCGCGCTGCAGGTGGAGAGGAAAGGAGAGAGAGGAGGCTTGGGGGGGGGGTTACCCCCTCCAGCTTCAGGAATTTGGTGGAGGAGGCAATGAGACAGGATGATAAAGGGCAATCCAAGACAAGTGGATGCATTGAAATCAGGCTGATTTAATCCCTTCTCCCAGCAACCTGCTGCTCCCTGCTCTTTGCTTTTGTCTCTCTCCCGACCTGTCTCTTCACAGCCATTTGCCCCGGTCCTTTTGTCCTTCCCTCCCATTGGACTTGCTGCTGCATCCTTTTCCCTGTTCCAGTTCCTTCCCCCTTTCCTGTCACTGCCTTTGCCCCACCTCTCCCCAGTGAGAGGGCAGAGAGGGCCCCCTCGTGGCAGGATAATTTTGCCGGTTTCTCCCTGAGATGTTGCAATAGTTCTCCAGGGCAGCACGTGGCAGGGAAATCCCCCGCTGTGTCCTCGTTTCATATCCTGAATGCCACCCATTAATATTTTTCTGTAAAAAAATTTTTTTTATGGAGTTTTGCTAGTGGCAGCAATAAACAGACCAGGGGATTGTCCATGCCTTGATAACAAAAAACAATTAAAGATGTTGCTTCTCATTGGGCCAGCTTGCAAGCTGCATATAATTCACAGCTGGGTGAAAGATTTTGGAGTAGTATATTGGACTAATTCAAGTTGGCCCCAAAAGGATCTTGTTTTTGTTGAAGTCAGTGGCAAAATTTCCATCACTCTGAATAGGGCAGCACTGTGAGATGAGGAGTCTTTTAAACAAATGGCTGGAGAAAATTGATTATTGAGCCTCCTTGGGTCTCACGATGGATTGCCATATTGCCTCTGTTTCTCTCAGTTCATGAACTATGGAGGGGCCACCCCCTTTTAACAGTTTTGGAAGGGTGTTGGAACAAGAATCTGTTAAAATTAAGGAAAGTCAGGAGCAGTGCTTGTGGATTTCATTAACATCCCTTTACCTTTCCCCCCATAATTGGATCTCTTCTCTCTCTCTCTCTCTCTCTCTCTCTCTCTCTCTCTCTCTCTCTCTCTGCCTGTGTTTGTATGACTTATTATTCCCATCCTTTTCAGCTTTCATTGCTCTTTAATAGAATGAAGGCATGGGTTAATTTGTTTTATTTTGAATAAGTTGGACGTGCTAAGAGTTCCATTCTTGCATTCTTTCTCTTTATATAGCAGGGATTGAATAATAGAACCATGGAATTGTAGAGTTGGAAGAGACCCTGAGGGTCATCAAGTCCAACTCCCCGCAATTTCAGGAATCTCAATTAAAACATCCATGATAGATGGTCCTGTAACCTCTTCCTTCCATGGGATTCTGTTCTACTGTTGAACTGCTCTTACAGTCAGATAGTTCTTCCTGATGTTTAAACTTCACTTTGGTTCTCAGTGGTTCTGCTTTATCCAATACATCTTTCTCCTCTGTTTGCAATAGTATCCTCCAAAATGTTTTTCCTTTGCGAGTGAGTATCTGAAATACTGTGAGTAATCTTCAAGCAATGATAAGTATTGTTTCAAAAGGAGCGGGAAGATTTAGGGAAATTCATTCACAAAGACTGCGCTGGACTTGAGTTAAGGTCCCTCCACAAACCACAGCTTTTCAAGCCAAACCACAGCATACCATTAATATTTCCGCAATCTCTGCCAGTAACCTATCCTAGAACTTTTCCCTGCTCACTTCTACCATAGATCATCAGTTAGGACAGGTTCTGCCTCTGGGCCTATCCACACCAGGCATTCTTCTGCCTCCGGTTCAGCGCCTTAAAATTAAGCCAGAATTTTGCAAAACGGTCTGTTTTAGCTATCTAGATAATGGCACCAGGGTGGCCTCAGTTTCACATCTAGTCCCTAACAAGACATTGCCTTCACTGGAAAATGGAGAACACTGGGTTCTTGAGCAACCTTTATCCATTGCCTTTGTGGTTTTGTTGGCTTCCATGCCACATTGTTTATACATGAATGATCCACATCATATGATTAACATGAATCAGGTGGGTACTACTCATATCACTGTGAGCCTCACTGATCCAACAAAGCCACATGAAGCAAACTCCAGAAATTACCAAACTCCAGAAGCCAACCACTTGGCTAGTCATTCCACAAAGGACTTGGGTGGATGACATAAGTATAGCAGTAAGTGAACAGTTGGACAGAGAAGTCACTGCATGGGACTAGCAGGGGTGGCTAGCAGAAGCTTTATCTATACTTCCACTTTTGCTGGATTTTGCACTTTGACTCATACTATGTACAACCTTGGTGAAATAATTGTCGTTTTTCTTGGCTGGAATAGTTGGCACCAGCTGAGAGACTGTTTCTGCTCGGAACACTCAGAAGTTTTTTTTCCCCCACCACCAAGACTGGATTCACACAACTGAAGTTTCCTTCTTGTCTCCTTGTCATTCTTTTTTCATGAGTCGGGAACATCAGTTTCTGTGGCAGGCAGGCATGTCCCTGAAGAGGCTTTGGCAAAAAGCATTAACCACATATATGGGGTGGAGTGGGAGTTACTGAGATGATATTATTAGAGGGAGCTTGTACTGTGTGAAAGGCAAGGAGCCCTGTGCAGAGCTAAAAGCTTCCCCTTTGACACGTGCTTGTATTTTGCAGGCCAGCTGGAAACTTTTCGCTGCTTGCACTGTCTTCCCTACCTTTTTTTTTTTTTTAAGGCCAGGTTTATCTGGTGTCCGCCTGCTTGCCACTCCCTGCTGGGATTTCTTCTGCAGGAGTCTGAGGAGGTGGGATCTGTCTTTTCTTGGGGGAATCAAGAAGTTGAGGCTCCTCTTTTATTGGCTAATTAGTAATGGCAGAGCAGGTTGCCCTAGGTCAGAAGTCAGGGATGGCTTCCTTCAGCGCTCCATTGCTCCTGCCCTGCAGTTACACGCCTGTCAGTTACTGACCCTGTCATTAGCACAGTGGAAGAATGAAGCAGAGCTGGCTGTCTCAGCAGGCTGCCTTCTCCTCCCGCTGTATTAGTAGCCTCTCAGCACTGTAACCCCCTCCTGCCTTTTCTTTACATCCTTTAGCAGAATTAAGTAAAATATGGCTTCTCCTTGTGGACTCTGGCTTAGCATTGGGGAAAGGGACTTGTGTAAAATTATACAGCAACTTCATGGCAGATTGAGATTGCCCACAGTTCCAGTGCCTTACCATGGGGATGGACCAGAACCACTTTTTTTCTTTTTAAAGAAAGAACTTTAGAATCTGAGGACCTCGTGATTTTGAATATATATATATATATATATATATATATATATATATATATAATCAGATACCTTTAATGTTTTCTGGCAAACTTGATGTGGGTCAGAACTTTTGACTGGAGGATGCCACTGGGTGATAGGAGGTCACTCCGAAGATCATGAGCTTTTTTAACCTCAGCTTGTTTTCTCATTAGGAACAGAGCTGAAAAGCCTTTAAATTTATTGCAGGCAAGTGTCAAGTGGTTCATTGACCGCCCTGATCCCCATCAGAACTTGTAGCTTCCAGGAGATTATTTGTATCCTGTTTCTCAATCCTCAGAGAAATTCACTCCCCCTACCCTGCTGACCATTTAATTATATACTTATTACCATATAATTACAGGGTAAATATACGTGATTATGTCCTTTAAATCAGAGGGCAGGTTACATGATAATTAGCACTGGATGTGATGAAGGTGC
Organism: Podarcis gaigeae; assembly: GCF_964106915.1. Lineage (NCBI taxonomy): Eukaryota > Metazoa > Chordata > Lepidosauria > Squamata > Lacertidae > Podarcis > Podarcis gaigeae. The sequence continues at coordinate 32,889,329 of NC_139694.1, read as the reverse complement.
TAATTGTACTTCCCAAAACTCTGTTTCTCTGGATGGCCAGTGTAAAGCCCTGCAAGAATTGCTCGCAGTTGTTCAGAGTGAGCTATACTTTCATCCCTCTAGGGCTGGCATCCTAACAGCCACTTGAGGTTGCTCAGAAAAGCAAGCAGAGAGAGACTCCTAAGGTCTCAGCAAAGCCTACCTGCTTTCTGCAGGATTCAGAGCTTTGTAATAGGGGCTGTTTGATTCTTTGCTATTAGTAAACACAATTGTGCTTATTGGTTTTAGAACTAAAATCACATTGTGTCAACAAAAAGGCAAAAGAATAGCCATGAAAACAATACAAATTTGCCACAAGAAGTGCTGTTAAAATAATGTCATTTCCCCTCCTCCCACCGCTGCAATTTCATTTCATTTATTTATGTAATAAATTTCTCTCCTGCCCTCATAGTGACCATTTGGGGCTGCTTATAGCACTTTCAGATTACTGTACCATACAGAATAATACATTCATTAAAATATACAACAGAAGCAGCCTCTACACCAAGAAGCCTGTCAAAATAAAAATGCCTTTGCCAATTAACCAAGAACAGGCAAAAGGGGGTCCACCTGCACTTCACAGGCAAAGTGTTCCACACTGTTGATGCAGTTCTGTCTCTTGCCACCTTCATCCTCGGTTGGACATGGGAGAGGCCCTCTGCTTCTGATGTTAGAGAGCAGGTGGCTTGTTGGACATCCTTCATGGTGTTCTCCTCACATCAGATGTAAGAATGTAAAAAGAGCCTGCTGCATCAGACCAGTGGCCCATCCAGTCCAGCCTTTTGTTCTCACAAATACTGCTGTTTGATGAGTTTCCCCCTCAAATGAGCTTTAATCTGACTACAAAACTTGAGCTGCATCTGCTTCGTACTTAAGAATGGCGTGAATGTTTGCGACAGCCATGAGTATGCATGTGTAGATGACAGCTTCATGAATTGGAGTCCCGGGGGGTGTTGCAGGGCTGGGTGGGACCAAAAGAGCATACATGCCTGATGAAGATAAACCTGTACCCTCTGATATGAACAATACTCTGCAGGTGTAATTTGAAATGCATTGGGCAGGGGATGACCTTGCTGTGTTTGAAGCCACAATGGTGAATGTACCCTCTGCCTCTCCCCATAAATATATGCTTTGCAACCTCATGTTTCACTTCCATGTAAGGTCTAGGGGAAACTAAGGAACTGTGGTAGCAATTACCTGAAAACCCTCTGCCCAGATTGCCAGTGGTGAAAGGGGAGGCTGGGCTTGGGCTGCTAGCAGTGGTGATGAAAACCTGTTTAAATTTCCCATGATCTTGCAATGTGCTGACTGTTTCAGGATGGGGTATAGTGAGAACGTCACTGCTCCCACTGTATGGGTAGACCTCACAACTGATCAGAACCCCAATATTCCCAATACTGGGAAGAAGGTGCAGGAGGTTGGCTTCCTAGATCATCTGTCATAACAGACTATATTGACTTACCAATCCTCCATTTAATTTAAGCTGACCCTACCTTGAAAGTCTGGGGCTCAAAATGTGCTTCCAGATGTCATACTTCTAACTTTGACTCATCTGTCAAAGCCAGGGCCAGCCCACCCATTAGGCAAGGTGAATTGACCATGACCACCTAAGGCAGCAGGGTCCACCCAGACCAGCAGATCCCAATGTTGCCCTTTCTTCCTCTCCCCTCTTGTTCTTGATGTAGATATTCCCTAACCCTCTTCTTCCTTGGCCAGGGACCCTGGGTGGGGGGGGGGTGTCTTATGCCATTTGGGGTTCTACCTCAGGTTCCGAAACATTTTGGGTCGACTTGGGAACACTATCTCCAGACCTTACAGAGGTCCTTCCTTGCCTTGGTCATGCTTTGTCAGTTGCAGCTTGGAACTCATGCTGCTTATATTAGGCTCTTACAGATAACAAGATAGAGGTGCGTTCAGACAAGGACGGGCAGCGGATGTGCCCTGGAGGATCCTTGAGATGGTTTGACCTCAAGATTCCCTTCCAACTCTATGAAAAACTTATGAAAATAGAAGGGGGACTCCTTCTCCCTGGTGCTGGAGCAGCTGTAAGTTGGGCTGTCCCGAAATCAAAGACAAAGACACTATAATCCAGAGGAGCGAACTACTAGGGGCCGAGGTCCCTCTGCCCCCCCCCTAAAATATCCCTAACCCTCCTGAAAGTTAATGGGCAGGTGGGTTTGTGGAGCTATATATGTGAAGCGTGGGTCTTTGTGAAAAGGGTAAGTATACGTGTAAATATATGTTCAGAATATGCCTTGCAGTCCCCTCCCCTTGTTGCGCTCAGTTTCCCCTAACTTCAAGCAGAGGGTAAGGGCATGAGTTGCCATGCGGGAAGCGGGATGCCCCAACACCTTTATCGTCAGTGTAGCAAATGTGGCCATGGTGCCTTTAAAAGTTCTGCAGCTCCTTGGCTGGGCCTCCCCTGCTCCAGCCCGGGGCCCCCAGATGTCTTGCATTGCACACATCTGTTTGACAGCTTATTTTCTGTGGTGGAAGAAAGCGGCTGTGGCTATGGGTTTGGGGAGGGAATCTGTCTGCTCGGAGAGGGAGAGAGAAAATAATTGTGGGGAAGAGGGTGGGAGAGCCAGCTCATGGAATGGGTTTGTGGTTGGGAGAAGAAAAGTGTGGGGTAAGATGCAGAGGTGTCTGGGGTTTGGGTCAGGCCTTCAGGGGAGGAAAACGTTACGGAGAAGTGTCTTTCTTAGAGATGGGCAGGCGCGGCAGTTTTCATCTGCTACAAACGTGGGTTAAGATGATCCCAGAGTGTATGTGGAAGGGGTGCAGGAAAGGATCCTGTTTTTTGGGGGGGGTGAGTGGGGGGGGGAGGTTCATTTACTCCTCCTCTCTGAAGGAGTTTGTGTTGTTGGGCTTGGGAAGCTGCCCTGTGCTGTATGCACCTCATGGTACCTCCTGGGATCCAATATAAACAATAAAGTCTTTGTTACTTTGACCTGCTGGCGTGGAGCCAAGCAAATTCTTTGCGTATTTCCTCTGCTCAATTCCCTCCCCGCCCCCCCCCCCAGCTTCTTCCAAATCTGCTCCTGAGCACATAAGGAAAGGCAATGTGCTTCTGCAGCCGGAGATTCAGCCCAAGCCACTCCATCCACACCACCCAGTGCCTTGGCTGTCCACCAGCTCTCGCTTCCAAAGCAGGCGTATTCCAACCTTTAGGTGAGGGAGGAAGGCAAGAAGCTCTGAGCAGAAAGCCTGGTCTTGAAATGTGAGAGGTTTAGCAATGCCCTCTGCATGGGGGGCTGGAGTGGCAACAAGTGGCTCAGGGCCGAGGCTGCGCAAGGGGTGGGCACTGGCAAAGCTGAGCTTGTGTGACAGGAATGCATATGCAGGATGAGGGCAGGTAGACAGGCCTCGGTTTCTGCCAGATCTCTCCTCATCTCTGCAGTTTAGCCTTGTCATTTGCTTTCAGTGCTAGTGCTCTGTCCTAGAGCATGTACAGAGTGCCTTTTCCTCCTCACTGAATAACAGTTAGCACTCCCCGTGCAGTGATTAAAGCACCAGGGGATGTCAGATGCATTTACCTTAAAAGCCCCCAGACCTCCTTATTATGAAGGGATTGGGAGACAGCAGGAATTGCTGAGATCATTCCATTCACACTGTTCTCAGCCATCGAAGCAGTGGTTCTTATATACTGCTTGCAATGGTTTTATTAAATTATATAATTGCAATGGTTTTATTAAAACATCAAAGTGGTCTATTTGTCACAAAGAGCTGTGTTCACCAGTCCAGGGTTCATTAATGCAACCCGGTAAAAGAGCTAGGAAACGAGCTAAGGATTCAGCGCTGGACATAGTCTGTGTCCCATACCTTAGGGAAGGTAGTTCTCATAACAAGAGCAGGGAGGCAGAGCTAAGGACTCCAGCTTTACTGAGGAAACTGGGCTCCAAAGGTGGCATTGGAATAGATGGTTTGAAAGTCATGGGATGGTTTTACTGTTATTTTACTGTTATTTTGGAATTCAGTTAATAAAAGACCAACAGGAAAATGAAAAATTATTCTGCCAGTCAATTGCAAGATTTCCAAATCTTATCACAATGATGTTATTACAGACACATGTGCTGTGTCTGTAATAAGATCCTTCTGTTTAAAACAGAGTTTCCCAAACTTGTGTCTCCAGTTGTTTCCAGACTACAGTTCCCATCATCTCTGACCACTAGTCTTGCTAGCTAGGGATGGTGGGAGTTGTAGTCCAAAAACAGCTGGAGACCCAGGTTTGGGAAAAGAAAGAAAAAAACGACCTATTTCCATTGTGATATGAAGTTTTGCTCCCCTGGTAAACTTTCAGCACAGCTAAAAAGCGCTCAGTGAGTGAAATTTGCACTTGGGTGAAATTGTAGCAACAGCCGTTTCCTTCATTAGCTGGGAACTTGGCCTGGGGATGGCCACAGCCAGAATGGTGGCTGGGACGGCAGCAACACTAGCAGCCACCTCGCCTGCTTCTCCTTTGGAGTGGCTGCAGAGGCTGCCAGTAAGGGCAGGTTAGTCTCTGAGTTGCCTCTAAGCAAATAGGGAAGAGTCAGGCCTGGCTCCCGGGGGCAGGATTCAAGTGCAAACTCCCCTGTGCAAGGCATTCCAGAAAGAGCGTTAGGATGCAGCTGCCTGCGGTGGAGAGGAGGGTGAGGGTGAAAGGAAAGTGTTTCTGAATACCCTGCTGGTGCCCTTGTGCTGAATTCAATTGCAATGAGGGGGAGGGGGGAGGGGGACACAGCAGGGAAATGGGGAGAAGGGAAGTGGGAGATGAAAAATGATGGGTGAGCCTAGGGATTCTAATAAGAAAATTGCTTCCAGTCCCGAAGTCTGCAATTGTGGGTTAAAATTACAACCATTCGCCAAACTACATCTCATCGTAAATCTCCACCTCTCGTCCCATTCACCCCGACAACAGGAAAAACAAAGCCACTGTCTGGGGAGAGATGTTATTTATTTATGTGACTAGAAATATAGGGAGGGGGTTATGTGGGGTTTTTAAAAAAATAAAAAAAAATAGCAGGGATTGGATCATCAGGCTAGAAAGACAATCAATCTGTTAGCAAGAGGTAGAAACTCTGTACGGTCTTCTAGACTGGTTCCACTCTCCAGATCTGGTTGCCTTCCCCTCATTCTCTCATGATTAGAGTGGCCACAAAAAGTGAAGTCCGAAAATTGTGAAGTAAATACACAAGCACAAAGTGAGAAATGAATACTGAATAGCCTTTTTTTGCTACCAAATTACACTGCGTAAACATAAGCTCACCAGTAAGAGATGTAAGTTGTTAACCCCTTTCATTTTTGAAGTCACTCTCTTCTCCCCTTTAAATTGCTCCCAGCACAAATGCTCACCTTACAAAAATTCAGCAGGACCCGTACTCAACACTCTGCCTTGAATAGCTACACAATTTACACATGTAGAACGAAATAGCAGAGCTTTTTTGGGCTGTACCACTCCAGGCTGTAGAGGAAGGAGAATATGTTTCAGTGCTCCTTCCCAAGGAAAAACTTGATATGCACTGAAAGATAACGCATCTCAGAGAAGCTTAGCCTTCTCCCCACCATGTTCTCCACTGCATGTTGCTTTCCATGTGGAGAAGCATTCAGGCATGTCTTATTCCACTTGCAGCCTGAAGAATAGCTTTAAGTAGAGCCTCTCTTGCTCTGAAGGCTTAGGGTGAGTAAGAAGAGCAAAGAACAAGAAGAAAAATTAGCAGGTCATGCCTTCAATGAAAATCCATTTAAAATTTCCGCGTCCTTTCCTTAATTAAATCTTGAGCCCCCTAAGGCCAGCCCAAACAGGAAATTATTTCAACACTCAGGATTGGACTTTGGGATGGGGGTCTGTAGCTGAAGTCTTCATGCTCATTACAGCCTGAACTTGTCGCATCGATAGTGTCCTTCAAGTGGTAATTTCATTGCATCTCACAGGTGATAATAGGACATGAGGGATACCAGACCTGCAGACAAAACAGACCAGCTTGGAATACAGATCCCTAGTACTGTACTCATCTCCGGGTATCTGTGCCCACCTATGCACTCATTTCCTCAGGCTCATGGCTCTATACTAGTCCGTATTTTCCATTTCTGATTGGTTTAATGTGGCACCTCCATTCACAGCTTTGTCTTACTGTTCTTTCATTCAATTTTGTTTGCCTCTGCCCTTTAAAGAATTCTGCTTTTGCTACATATTTCCTCCGGATTCAGATCTGCCGATGGTAAGTTTACAAGGAGCTGATCTGAATGGCTCCTCATTTCCTGTTCTAGGATTGATCAGTGATGGGACTCAGTGTGGAGAAAACCATTTAGAATAAGGCTTCTGTATACTGTCCCGGCTCTGGGTTCAAGGGTACAACTCTGCTAAGAAACTAAGCCTAAGTTTGCAGAAGTCAAGAGAAAAAGGAGGGAGAACACTGTGCCCCTGAAATTATTGCCTGCGATGTCAGGGGAGGTGGAAGAGCCATTCTTGCTTACTTAATTAAGAGCAAACAACAATTTGAGTCTGCCACCCTCCTATTAGCTACGCCAAGGACTGTTATCTGGGAGCTCCCAACTCACACGCCTGCCATGGGCTTCCAAGGGCTGGGGGTTCTTTGCCTCCTTTGTGCTTTCATTCATTGCTGAATTTAAAGAGAGCTACAGCAGAGGCAGCCTTGTTCTTTCTAATGCCAGCTTACTCACATGCAGCAGTGCGGCACCCCACTCTGCCCCCCCAAACTTGTTTTAAATTCTAGTGGAATTTAGGAGCAGCCTGCAACTTGATAGGAAGAAAATGCGAAATAGTGGACAGGAATTACTAACACCAATTTTTTTGAGGGATGGGGAAGAGGGGAATGCTGGTTAATTTGAAGGGAAGCAAGGAATCTGCTCATTTAAGTGGCAGAAAAATAGCTCTCTTTGGAGTGATGCTGGGATGAAGGAAGTTATGAAAGAGTGACTTTTTGGGTGTAGTTGGAAGACAACAACGACAACAACCAGGTTACTTTTTCAAGACCCTCTGGGAAACTTGGTTTACAGCAAGCAGCCCCACCCCTATTCCCAAGCCTTGTCCCCACTTTCCCCCCAATGTATTCCATGCATCTGCTGCCTGTACGCAGGGCCCCATTCACCTGAATCCCAAGTGCTTTACAGGCTTATAAAAATAATCCTATCTTCTTGGCTGATTTCCCAGAATATCAGAGCCAGCAATTCCTCCAGGACGTAGCTGGGGAGACAAACTCCCCCAGAGATGTCAGGTACTTGAGTCAGTTTGAAGTGCTTATAGGTGGTTGTTCCCCACCCCCACCCCTGCCTTTCCTTCTCTCCCCTAAACTGGCGAGAGCAGTGTTGCTGTGCAGGTTTAACTCCTGGGTCATCTTCTAGCTCTGAAACAATCCTCCAAAAAGGCTATAGTGATCAGAGTGTCAAGGTATGCCCCTGCTGCCACCTTTTGCCCCATTTATGCATTCATCTCATTTCAGTGTGTGTGTGTGTGTTTTAAATGCATAATCAGAGAGAAGCTTTTCTCTATGCACACACTGATAAATTTGATGTGGTGGTGAAAAGAAAGACTTTGTGGAATTTTGAAGCAGCCAAGAGTGCTGTGCAAGGTCAGAAGTAGCCCCCCTTTCCCTTTATCCAACCTGTAGTCAAGAACAGAAACTAGCGTGCTTCAGTGGAGAATGAATGAGTGCCTTGATTTGGCTCAAACCAACTTAGGAGGAGGAGAAGGGTCCAGAAATTAATGAGGAGGGGTAGAACAATAACCAGGATGTGGAGCATCATGATACATTGCCCAGTCTAACTGCATTGCTAGCAGTTCTTGAATGAGGAAATGACTTTGATAAAAAGAAACCAGGCGAGTCTTAATCAGGGGCCACCTGGATCAGGGCATGGAATTGAGTATGTATTCCAAGTCCCTTTTCCCCAATAGCCAATAATGGAAAATTGAACTGGTGCAACTTGCCCTTTGTGATGTGATCTATCTTCTGGAGCTTTCGTAGAACCCCACTTTGCTTACATCCAGTTACAAGCAGCTTTTACATACAATATCTAAATGGGATATTCAGAGACAATACCAGATGCTGAGAACAAATGGCAGGAGAAAGGTGTCTGTTTGTGGGCTTCCTGGAAGCACCTGACTAGCCATGGTTGAAATTGGCATTCTGGACTAGATGAACCTTTGGTCTGTTGCAGGAGAATTGCTGTTAACCTTGAACATGGCTGCTGCTGGTGTGGTGGTTAAACACTCAGTTTCTGCTATATTCTTCTGAATGATGAAGAAAGGATGGAAGATCTTGCTTGTAGGCATTAGAAAACCTTGTTGGAAGACCTTCACATGTGCAAACCAATATTATTCCGCACATGCATTGTTTAGGTCTGGTGACCACAGAGGTATCTAGACCTGGAGAGCATCTTTTCATCATGGATGAAGCCAATTGCCTAGAGGTTGTGAAAACCTGTGCCCCCCTATCCACTCCCACCCACCCCTCCTTTATTGAATTCCCCGAAAGGTAGAGCCATTCCCTTGCTGGGCACCAGCTGTAGCATCATCAGCAAAGGAACCTTCCTTTATGTCTGCCTTTCCAGATCCTGTATGTTGAAGGATCTGCTGCTAATGGCTGCTCCATCTCTCCTTGGCCAAATCCCTTTCAGCCTCCTTTCCCTATCCCCAGTTACAGATAGTTACAGATGTCAAATCTGACATCAGGAATCACAAGACAAGAGAAACCAGTAGGAGAACACTTCAATCTCCCAGGACATTCTATACAAGATCTCAAAGTAGCTGTTCTATTACAAAGGAATTTCAGAAATAGACTGGAAAGAGAAGCTGCTGAATTGCAACTTATTACCAAATTTAAAACCATGGAGAGACCTGGTCTGAACAAAGACATTGGATTCTTATCTCATTATACATGACAAAGCCATTTTTCACCTTCTCACCCCTTGCTTTTTCCTGTAAGACCTATTGCAGTCGTTAAGAGTCGTCAACAGGCTCATCACAGCTATCTGCCAATCACCCATTCCCACCACCCTTCTGAGTAATACCCCTCCCCACCTTCTCACTATATAGAAGGGTCTGGTGACTTCTGTTTCAGTGTATCTGAAGAAGTGTGCATGCACACAAAAGCTCATACCTAAAACTAACTTAGTTGGTCTTTAAGGTGCTACTGGAAGGAATTTTTTTATTTTGCTTTGTGTGTGGTAGTAACACTGAACTACATCTTGGGGACGTTGTGAGAGCAGAGATTTCTTAGCTGTTTCATTTTTTCTCTTTACTTCTTGGGAATTGAAAGTAAGAACAGGGAACTTGACTAGAATTTCTGGAAATGCCATATACTGTTAGATCATAGACTTGCTTAGATGTGACATTCAGAATTTGGGTTTCTCCAGACCTTGCTAATTTACATAAGCCTGCATTTGCTAATGGGGGGGGGGGAGTTGTACAAAGTACTGAAGTCCTGTCATTTGACACAGGAGATCTCATGTAGCAACCCCATTAGCTCCTAAGATTCCGCCAGGTATTTATTGCTGGCGCACTTTAAGGGATATTGATGCAACCATAAAGGCTGGAGACGTGCGTGTGTGCGTACACACACACACACACACACACACACACACACACACACACACACAAATATAGCTGAGGTTCTTTGGGAGCTGGATTCTGAAGCTAGTTCCATATTCTGCAGTTTTCCTGTGTTTCTGCAGTATTGCAGCATACATATACAGCCCTAGTCACTCCTTTTAGTAATTTCACTCAGCTATAATTAGCTATACTTTCCTACTGACGTTTTGTCAGCAGTTTGGGCACTCACTCTGGAGGGTCCAGTTTGGGTGGGTGTAAGCTTTGTTTGTTTTCTGTATCTGCTACTATTATTCACCTGACAATGGGGGGCAATCCACATCATATGCCAGGATCTGTTATTGTTTGTGTTTCAGTTCCTGGCTTTCTCCACTCAGAATCTGGTATGTTTCCCCTGCCCACCCCCACTTGCCCCCACTTTAAAAAGACGAGTTTTTGCGTGGTTGACTTCTTTTCCTGCCCTTGGTCCATTGTTGAATGTCTATCAAGTAAGCTGCTCATTGCCTTCTGTGCCAGCAAATGGGGTTGGCTGGTAGGAGAAAGGGCTTGCCTGTCATTCTCAAGAACTGTGTCATCTTGGCACCTGGAAAGGGAGCTTCAGCATATCTCACACTTTGTCCTCCTAGCTGTGTCACAGTTACAACCACCATTCAAGCACAAGGCTGTGTCCAGCCTGCAAGCTCCTCCAGGGTGTCACGATGCTGTGTTATTGCAGCCATTCATTCATTTTGGTCTGTCCTAAGAGCAATATTTAAGACTGCTACGTCATAGAAGGAGTGCATACTGAAGACTGCATGGGCCGTTTAATACTGATGGCACCATATTTGAACGCTGATGGTTCTTGGCAGCTGAGTGAACCTAAAATCAACAATCAAATCAAATGTCCTCCTTTCCCCTTTTCACATACCCTTCCCCAACATGGTGCCCTCCAAACCTGGACTACAACTCCCATCAGCCACAATAGTCTAAAATTTCTGGAGAGCACCAGGAAGGGAAGGGTTGGGCCAGGCACCATCATTACATGTCTTTAGGCACCAGGCAAAAACATTCCTCTTTGCCCAGGCCTATGGCTGTTAAATAATCTATGGCCTGTATGGGGGAGAGGACTATTATTATGATTATTTTAATGTAATGTAATCACCCTGGGATCTTTTGATAAAGCGTAGTATATAAATTGTAGTAGTAGTAGTAGTAGTAGTAGTAATAATAATAATAATAATAATAATAATAATGGCCTGCATTATGAACCAATGAATTCTTGTTCATTTTTAATTTAGGCGCTGGAGCTCCCCCACCCCAGTATACTGACATGGCTACTCTTGATTAATTTTTTACGTTGCAGAATTGGATATGTATTTGTTCAGGGGTTTGGGGGGGCGGGCTAGGAAAGAATATTTGGGGGAAATACTAACATTTGGCTGATGTATTGTGAAGCCAGGAGGACTGTGCAGAGATTTGTCTCTGATTCAGTAACCTTGCTAGCATGCTACCTAGACTCTAGTTAAAATAACCACAACTTTCAAAGTGCTTTCCCATAATAGTGAGGACTATGAACTTGCTATTTCTTTCCCAGAAAATGAAACAAAACATGCCAATTCTCAGTGATCTGCAGCAGCTGTGCATTAGAGGTCATATTCTGTGCCTCACAGCATGGCTATGGCCTCAACAGTTTCTAGACTTTCTGCACATGCCTAGCTGTCTGCGTGCATTTTCAGCTCTGAGCTCTCATGAAGCTCTCCCAGTTACTTGCTTTCCACCCTATAGTCGTACCCACCGCAGGTTTTACAATCCCAGTCACTGCCCCATGTCCACTTGTTCTAAGTAAGAGGAGAATAAACAATGCTGAAAACAACACAAGTTCCATAAGTAAAACAAGTCCTGGTGATGTCACTTAGGATATGAGGGGAGGAAAAGGAATCTGGGAAGTTTCTTCCCGCATAATTGAATTAGTAGGGAAATGTTTTGGCAGAACATTGTGTATCCACAGTGCTTTGTCACCCGGACAACATCTTGGTGGGGAATTTCAGGCAGCTGCCTGTGCTGGGTGTGGGAATGGGAGCCCATCTCACACTTTAACTCCTTCACATGGAGCTGAACAAACAGTTCTGGCTACACTGTACCAGGAGTACAAGGCAGCCTAAATGAAATGAATGCATGACAGGCTGAAGTCAAAATGAAAGCATCACAGAGATGACCCGTGGGACTCTCTCTCACACACCATAAATATTAAGGGCTGTAGGTACTAACGGAGTTCAAAAAAGAAGCAGACAAATTCACGGGAGCCAGAAAGGTCTACTCCTACTAGGTAGGATTCTCAAAATCTTAATCAAGCTTAAGAGAGTAGCAGGGCCTGATTTCAAAATAAAACATGTTACATAAGCACTTCATTGTTTTCTCCATGAGAATCATTTTGTTTGGTCTCAGGATGAAAATAATGTTCTGAAACATCCATGAGTGGTTTCTGGCAACATTTTATTTGATCTTGAGCAAAAGGCCCTAAACCTTCTGACTTGCTCCTAAGAAGCCCGAACCCTCCTCTGATCATTTGGTTTAGACTACTGCAAGCTCCATTGTTGTAATATTTAGGTAAAGGTAAAGGGACCCCTGACCATTAGGTCCAGTCGTGACCGACTCTAGGGTTGCGGCACTCATCTCGCTTTATTGGCCGAGGGAGCCGGCGTACAGCTTCCAGGTCATGTGGCCAGCATGACTAAGCCACTTTTGGCGAACCAGAGCAGCACACGGAAACGCCATTTACCTTCCCGCCAGAGCAGTACCTATTTATCTACTTGTACTATGACGTGCTTTCGAACTGCTAGGTTGGCAGGAGCTGGGACCGGGCAATGGGAGCTCACCCCGTCACGGGGATTCGACCTGCCGACATTCTGATCGGCAAGTCCTAGGCTCTGTGGTTTGACCCACAGCGCCACCCGCGTTCTAATCTTTACTCCTTTGCAAATTCAAAAGGCTTCTTCTCTGATTTCTGTGCCCATGCCTTAGTATCTGCATTGGCTGACTCCCCAGTGCTTTCCAAGTGGGCTGGCACCAGACCCAAAGAAGACCCCTGGCATGGTGCCCCCATCTTCCCAACCAAGGAAGAGCCTAGCTCTGTTGGTATTGACAGCCGCTACATACTGGTACTTTCTCTGGTGCTGCTATGGTGGCGGCAGTGGTGTCGTTCACCATCCTCCACCAGGCCCCCAGACATGCTTCAGCAGTGGATGGGTGTCAGTACCTTTGAATGGGAGGTAAACCTGGCTCCGATGTATAGTGGCTGCTCACCATCTTGTTACCCAAAATGCAATTCTCCAGCCAATATATCTATGAGATCTATTGATTTCATAGCTCTATGGACCTTCCTGGTTTTATACTGAAACTTTAGAGTTTGTGCATGCAAAGTGGATTAAAGTGCTATATTGCTCTAGCAAAACAAATTCAGTGGGGGGGGTGTGTGTTGAAAAACATACTTTTTGCAGTTTGGAAAGTGATGGGGGATTGACAAATGTGGGAAGAATGAATGACTAACAGGAAGATGTGTAAACCACCAAGCAAGCAAATTGAAATGCATGCAGGATGAATGCTCATTGTCTTATAGCCGTTCCATAAACAGATCAGAACAAATGTTCAATAAAGCTGCCATAAGCTTTCTGGAAACACTTCAGGATGAATTCTGAATAAACAGGTCATCTGGGGGAGACCTAAGTCCAGTTCCATCCCTGCTCAGGCCACTGATCCCCAGAGGCAGGCATTTTATACTGTAGTCCTTGATCTTCCTGTGGGTTTCTCAGGTATTTCTTTCTGCTTGAATCCTAATTATGAGCTCCCAACCAGTTCTCAAAATTTGTGTGTCCGTTACCCTGTGAACATCCCACCAAAGCTGCTCACAGCTGTTTATTTTGCTATTCATAAAAAATCCTGCTTTTCTCTTTTGGCAGCCATCTAAAGTTGTCTCCCAACCTTATTCTATGGACTCCCACCCTGGCTGTGTGTCTCTTCCAAGAACCTGGAACTCTCGTTAACTTTAGGGAAACACAAACTCTGAACTAATGAGGATTCACTAAAAGTTCTGCAGGTAGAAGGGCCAAACCCCAGTGGGTTGAGAAGGGGAAGCTAAGTGTATTTTGGAGTCTTTTCTCCCCTAATCTTCTGCTGAAACTCTTATGACATGTGCTTCCACACGGTCGTTCTTTTGGAGTGAGATTCATACACGTATTTGCAAATTCACATTGATTTGGCACTCTTCTGCAACAACACCCCCCAAAAAATATTTTAAACAATAAAGTAAGATGGGAAATACAATGGAAATTGTGGGATAACTATTGCTTGCTGCAACAAACAAATAATGAATGTTCAACAAACAGGTCGCCTGGCAGCAACAGGAGAGTCTTAGTTCTTTCTTTACCCTACTTATGGCCAAACTACATATTACACCAAAATGGGTGAAACAGAATCCTGACAGCTCCCTTTTTAACAAGGAAAAAATGCTTTGGGAGTGGGCATTTAGGATTGGAGATGGGGCAATTGTGGTTTGTTTTTTTAAAAATACTTACCCTTCCCTGCATTGCTCCCTTCCAAATAACTCTCAAATGCCCTTCTCTTTGATGCGGGCAAACACATATTTGGAAACTCTGTTGGAGGTGGAGGGGGGGGGGCAGTGTGCCTGAAGGACAGTTTGGACCCAAAGAATAGAAGGCAGAGAAAGTTAAGCATCCTTCTTTCTCAACCACTTTTGGTCTATAAATTGCCCCTTTCTAAAGCAATGTTTCCTCAAAAGAAAATAAAATAAAAGGCAAGGCAGTGGTCTACCCATCCCTTTGTAATATACCCATGTAGCCTGATTTTATGTGCTGCTGCTCAAAAGTTAGCCCCACTAAAGGAATTGGGACCTGTTGTGCATTTCTGATAGTGGAGCTGTCAAAAGCAAATAAATTGGTAGTGTTAGAAAGGTACCAGTCAGCCATTAGAAGAAGAAAAAATGCTTTCCATTTGCTTTACCTGATGCTGGGTCCTGATTGCAGCCAAACCAACTGGAGGGCACCAGGTCTCAATCCTCCCGAACATTTTGATCAGTATTTTTGAGCTCTCAGTCCAAAGGGGAGCGAAAGCATGACCAGGCAAGGTTTTAGTGCCTTCTACCTGGTAGGCAAGCCCAAGGTTTCATGACTGAAGTGCCGGAACTTGACACGATCTGGACCTTTTTATTTCTGCTACAAGTCCTCAAAGTAAATGGAAAGCGTGTTCTGTGAGTATTGAAGGGGGGTGGCGGGAAGTGCTCAGAATCCCATGATTCAGTTTCCAGATTTGGGAGGGTGCAATGGGGGAGGGGTGGCCAGGTCGTCCAGGGTCTCAACACACTCCCATTTGGGATGCCCGGGTACTTGCCTCAGTGCTGCCACACTGCCCTTTTTGTAAGGAATTCCCATGCCTGGGCTTCCCTGACCCCCAAATGGGTAGAAATGCTTTGGCTAAAGGAGCCAGCTGCATTTGGGCAGCCGTGGCTACCGCCTCCTGCAGCGCATGTGCCGTGCGCTTGCGGGAATCATAGGCGGCCACTGCCTGGCCAGCATGCAATATGTTGCCGATTACGGCCCCCGTTGTGTCAGGAGCAGCCAGGGCCCTGTTTGTGGCTTCCTGATTTGTTACTAAGGCAGAAAGTAGGTCACTGCTGGGAAAGTAAATGGGAAAAAGCTGTAAGGGTGGCATGGGGCAGGCGTCAGGGCTGGGCTGGGCTTGGCTTGACTGGGCTGCTTCTCTCTTTCTCTCTCTTTCTCCCCCCCCCCACCTCCTCTCTCTCTGAGCTAACTCTTAATAATGACTCTAATGTGGAACAGAAGGTCAGGCGTGATTTTGAGGTTACCTCGGATAACCTCCCCAAGACAGACAAAGAGCCTTTCAGCCTGCACACTCCGCCTGGGCCTTCGCACTGAGCCTCCCTTGCTCTCTCGTCTCTCCTCCCCTTCACTTCTTCCTCTTCTCTGCCAATCATCAGCTGGGACAGTTGTAGAACTGGAATATGGTGTGTGTGTGTGTGTTTGTGTAAAACAGTTATCTCTGGGCTCCTTCTTGAGTAAGTACAAGACTCCTGAAAACATTTTTGGTTTCTGCAGAAGAGGAGATTTGAGCCCAAAGATGAGAGGAAAACCCAGGGCTCTTGAAAACTCCTTCTGCACCCTTAAAGGCATAAGAGTTCTCCCTTCGCCAGGACTGGACCAAGGCATGGCCTGAAGCAAAGGACAAGATGCCCTCCTCTCCCCTATTCCACATACTGGACTGGTCTTTAAATTTTACTTCAACAGTGGCAATGGCATAGTATTCTGACAGACATCGGAGGGCCGCTGGCTAGCTTTAGGGGCCGCAGGGCAGGGTGTGTGTGGCACATCCTTACCACTGCTGCCCATCCCCACCCCCCAATGGCTGCCCTACTGACCTTTCCTGAGAGACACTCCACATATTACACCATTCCCTGCTTCCGCATTTTGAAGATGTGTTGCGGAAACAGGAAGCGGCCAAAAAGTTACAATTTTTGCACTGTCAAGAAAATAAGTGGCATTTAGTGCCTTGCACATCCCTTAAGACCCACTCTGAAGTTTGTGCCATGCATACTCACACCTGAGCATTTCAGATCTAACAAAGGTCTGCAATACTGGGCTCTCTTCAAAATGTAAGCAGAGAAATGTAGTGTCGGAGAAAGGGTTGCTTCTTCTCCCCCTCCTCCTCGCATGGCATGTACCCACTGCTTGATTCTCATTGGAAATTTGTCCAGGTAGTGGAAGACGCTAAGGAGGAAATCTAGCTGGCATTTACAAAGAAGAGAGCCAGAGAGAAGCATGGAGCCCAAAAGCGGGAGTGTGGGGGGAGGAGGAGGAGGAGGGGATAACAAAGCCACCTCTTATTCCTGGTTCTTGCCTCTCCCCTCCTTGTGTCTCAGCACAGAGTAAATTGTACACCCCAGCAGTGTTTGGTGTGGGGGTAGCGCTCCCTCTCCTCCTCTCCTCTCCCCTCCAAGAGCAAGTTTTCAGAGCTCTCTACAGGAATAGGCCCCTCCTGTGCTCAGAGTAACCTTAGCCCCTCTGGGCTCCTGCCAAACAGATGCAGGGGACTGGAACGGGCCCAAGCAGAGCTCAGCGCTTGTGAGTATTTTAGGAAAGCTCCGCTCTGTGTGTGCGTGTGTGTCTGCATTAAAGGGATACTACTACTCTCTTTCCTTTATGTTAATTCCTTCTCTTTCTTTGTGCTTTCCTTCTTTCCTCTTTCTCTTTCTCTCCAGCCTTTAACCTACCTCTTTCTTTCTTTCTTTCTTTCTTTCTTTCTTTCTTTCTTTCTTTCTTTCTTTGCACTGACAACACTTTCAAGTCGCCATGGAGTACACAGCAGGCGTCGGAGAAACGAAATCCCTAGGTTTTCGAAACCTTTCCTCAGCACCCTTCCTTGATTTGTCCCTCTCCTTCCTCCCACCTCCTGTCCAAAGCCCAGAGCTCATATTTCTGTTTATTGATTGATTCATTTTCTGAGAGAAACCACATTTTAAAATAACTTTTATTAAAGCTGAGAGACAAAGAAGGAGATGCTGCCCAAAGCCCAGCACAATTGGCAGCCTCTGTGCTTTAAGAGGCCCAGCTGGGGTAGGGGAGGGTCTGCAGCTTCATCCATACAGTGCAGAAAATTTCTGCACCATGTATGATCCGTGAGGCCTGGTTGCAGTAAGTAGCAGGATACTGAAGAGCTGCTTGCAGATACTAAGATGTTGTGTTGTGTTGCAGCCCCATGGTGTGTCAGCTCTGGGGCAGGCTTTATAGAGCACACCTTGCAACAGCTGCCAAAATTGCAGCTTCAGTCCTCCTGTCTCCAGGAGGAGAGAACAAAACTTGGGAGTGGGGGCACGTATAGCCAAGGGCACTCAGTTTTATTTACCTACAACAGAGGAAAAGTCAAAAGGTTCAAGACTTTTCCGATGATAGGCGACAGTCGAATGGTGCTGGGTCAGCGGGGAGATTGTGTGAAGAGCATGAATGGAAACTAGTTACTCACTCTTGTGAAGTGAGAACTTGGGGACATTTGACAATAATAGCAGGCAGCAGGTGTTACCCAGAAGGGAGCAATGTTTTACACAGTGCATACTTAAACCACAGTCACACAACTTGTGTGACTCATTAGCAAGGGATGTTGTGATAGCCTGGCAGATAAAGGTGTTTGGGGGAGTGGGAGTGTGTGTCAATTAATTTGTGGAAGATCAGCCCACCTTCGGCTATTAGCCAAGATATTCACAACAAGCAGCCTCAGTCTGAGGTATCACGACATGTCTATGAGTGATTGGGATGAATGGAACAAGCAGCTGACTCTGAAACTACACGTATATAAATCCCAGTGCTGGAGGCAGAGCTCTGTGCCAGGTGGGTCACTGGCTTGGGGTGACCCATCGTTTTGACAGCTCTTCTGATTTTCACGTTTCCTCTTGCCTGCCACAGGATGCCAATAAAAAGCCTGTGGCCAGGATGTGAAGGCATGTCAAAAGCAGCCTGCCATGGTTTTGGGGCTTTGCCCAGGGCGCTAATTGCTTGTGCATTTCATGAGTGACCCATAATAGGACCCAGGCCCACGAGCAGAGGATTCTCTCCAGGCCTGCTGCTGTTCTTCATGGTCATTTCTCGTTTCCTGCAAAGCATAGTTTGCCCAATGGCCAGACAAACTGTTGTTGGATCGCAGAAGGGGCACCCAGGAGGCAGTGACATTTGAGGTGGTTCAGGACGGATGTATTTGAAAATGAAAATTTGTAGAACTCTTGTAGTTTTGAGATGAAGCTACAATAGATCTGCATTGTGTCTATTGGAATTGAGTTGCACTTAGGGACAAATGTTCCTGAGATCCATTCTGTATTGGGAGGAGAACTCGAGAATGATTGTGTTTTGATTGTGTGGTTTCTGGCATCTGTTTTGCTACAGATCCTGCAGCTGATATATATATGCACATGTTTCTTGTTGCTCAAAGTCTCCCCTCTAAAACCAGTTGCTTGTTTATTGGTGGCTTTTGACTTCACCAAGTATCCTGGCTTGCAAATGTATGACAGGTGTGAGTCTAGTCCCTGCAAACAACCGAATTCCACTGCGGCCCCAGTGTGGTCAAATCATGTAGATCCCCTGCCCTAGCCTGCTGAACACCTAATTGTGGCAGCCTTCCTCTTTAGCAGATAAATATTCTGGATACATGAGCAGCCCAAAGTTTGACATCCCCCTCACCCAAAGGTCAAGCTTTTGGGAATGGCTGATTTGAGAGCTCGCAGAAGGCTCAAATGTGCTCGCAGGATGCCTGCCTCCACAATCTCCTTCCTGTGCCACCCAAGGTCTCAACAACTTTGGTAGTGGAGAGCAATACCCAGAGCTCATTTTGATTGTTTTCTCCCATGGCCCCAAACTGTTGAACTCTGTGGCTGTGATCTCCTGGGTGATGCGGATTCCATTAGGCAGTTGAATTCCTATGTGTCCGTTTCCCACCCTCCGATCCCACCCCTTCTTCACGGCCCTGGGCACTGGCAACCCACGCTACGCCACTACCTTATGGTCCCTCCCAAATCTACAAATCCATGACTCTATGGTTCTAAGCATAGTCCCAGTGAGTTCAGTAGGGCTTGCTCTCAAGTACGTGTACATAGTAATTCTCTGAATGTCGTTACTGCAATGGAACATTGGTTTTATGCTCTGGGGACAGTGGACTGCCTTTGGGAGCTCTTCAGATGTTCTTCAGTAAGAACAAGATAGAAATAGCATGCAAGCTTCCATGAATGACAGCTCACCTGCCACTTCTGATAATGCCACTTTCCTGGTAATGTGCAGTTATATGACAGGGTGGGGCATGTTGTATGTTCATGTGCAACAAAAGTGAAGCCAAACAGCCCTAGCCAGCACTCTGTGTGAATACAGAGTATGCGTCCTGCATGTTCTAGACTATTCCACAATGTGCCAGGGTTCATACGTAGATGGAATTGCTACCTTACAAGTAATAAGTTTGAAAACCACTGCCAAGCCATAAAGAAGTCATGGTCTTTTAAAACCAATTGCATTTTTCCTCGATAGTAGAGCTGCTTGATCCAGTTTATTAATACAGGGAATGTCAGTTTTAGATGCGCGAATGCATCTCTGAGTATGCCAACCATCACTAGGCTTTTCAATGCCAGTGTTCTCCAGGCTGATGTTCCCACTAGAAGAAAGCCAGATCTCTGGGAAAGGCAGAATGCAGATTCGGTATCCTCACTACTCAAAGGTAAAGGGCAGGGTTGAGAGGTTGCATGTTCCTGGCCTGTTTACCTGTCCTCTTTGCCTTTCCTTTAAGGAGATATTTGACTATCGCCTTGTAGAGCAGTCGGTTCTGTCCTTTTATCTGATCATCCATTGAAAATATTTCATCTTTTATATCTGTCAGTCTGTATGCCCATTGAGAGGGCACCTCCGATTTCCCGTACGAAGTGGAAGAAAATGGTCTTTAGGCTGGTTGGGGCTTTGCCACCCTGTTGCTATGCCGCCATTTTAGGGGAGCGCAGGGTTGGCGATGTGCTCCCATCTCACTCCTGTTTCTGTCTCTTTCGCCTTCATCAAATGGCTGCAGCAAGCACAGGCTGCTCGTAAAACCTGGCTGCCAACGGGTACCAGGGCAGTGCCAAGTCTCCTCTTAAAGAGACAAAACACCTTTTTTCTTCATGTGGGATTAGCAGTCCAGCTGCAATTAGACAACAGAGGAGGCTGGAATATAGCTTAAAGAGGTACCTTTTCAACCATCCATGCAAACAACCCCATTCTATGTTTCTCCTCTCCTTCCTCATGGCATAGTTAGATCCCGAGGGGAACATGTAAGGGAGGCTCTGAATCCTGATTCTTATTTTGTCTTTTGTTCTCCCCATTCAGTCCTATTCCCTTAAACATCACTATTCCTACTATTATTCCTATTTTATCATCTGCTTATCTATTATTCTAAATGTGGAAATAACAACAGCAACAATAAATAACATCACAGCTGAGCGCAGACCCAGGAGTTGTTGCTTCCTACACTTTCCCCTTCTGCTGCTTTCCCTAATTCCTGAAGACCAGAGACCTCCGCCCTTCTCCTGGTCCATTTGTTTTGCCAATGCACACTTGCCTGGAGCTAGATCTCTTGTTGTTGAGCCTCAGCTTAGGCTCTGCCGCAGTACCGTCTCAGACCATAATGCTTGATTTAGAAATATGGAGCAAAGAAGGTATATCTTTGGTTTAACTATAGTCCATATAATATTTTAATTGGGCCAATCAACCAATTAGCTACCTATTAAAGGCTTTTGGCAGCAGAATTTTGAATAATGGTTGGCTCAATAAAAGCTATTTCCTCGCTTGTTCTGTGTCATAGGGTCCTCCTTCATTTCCTGATGGGGCCAACACAGCAACCAAGGCTTTGATCTAGTGTTTTATTAAGTCAAGGGTGTTGTTTGAAGCCTCACTTGGAACTGAGATTTGGTGGCTCTTCACTTGAGCTGTGGCTCCTCTATCAGCTCCTACTGCCATGAAGTGGTGCCATCTAGTGGCAGGAGTGTGCACTGTAGTACGGCTTGACTCTTTCCCTAACACAGTGGCACTTTGCAACAATGGCCCCAGATCTATGGTACTTTCCAAAAATCTCAGTTCTCCTAAATGCCAAGATTACGCACACACTTCAGTGAATTGTCTCCTGCCTTTTAAGGGTTTTACGCATTCCGAATGTCTGCATTATTGCAGTACAAATCCAAAAGCTGAATTTCTATGGGTGGGCCCATAGGTTAGTGTTCATGCTTTGCACACTGATGGGCCTGTGTTCAATTCCTGGTGTTTTCAGTTTTGTAAAGACTTGCATAGCTCCCCCTTAGACCCAGGACAACCACTGCTAGCCTGCGTAGACTGTATTGGATTATATAAACCAGTAATATAAGCAAACTCTATACATTAACATAGAGATAGAGATAAGCTCACAGCTGGGTTGGAATTTGAATTGCAGAGAATCCCTCTTTCTATTTGTACCTAGCTTCCCTAGTTGTAGAGAAAAGTCTATATACATTTAAGACTGTGGTTTGATTTGAAGGTTCAGGAACACAAGGATCTGGGCAGGACTTCTAGCAGTGGGAATTCAATGTTCCGTATCCCCACTGCTTTATAAAATCTTCCAGTAGCAATTATTTGATTACTCTATGTCTTTCCCTGCTTCTCTGTCTCACCTTGTCACCATTTGAAATTGCCCAAGCATTTGAAATTATATGGGGAAGTATTCTGATAAGCCAGTTTTGGTTTCTTTGGTGCAGAAATACACCCAGCGCAGCTTACCCACTCCCTGCTCCCGCTTTATCTGCCTAACCACCTTTCTCAGAATCTCTTTCCAACTACTGCCTCTGTGTTGCATGTTGCTGCTGCAGCCGCCGCCGCCCCTTTCTTACTAGAGGCTGCCATCCTCTGACCCAGACAATTGCTAGATCCAGAAAGCCTGATGGGCCTCTGCAGTGGGGATCAGGAGCTGCCCCTCTTGCTTTGGAGAGGCTGCTGAGCAGGAAATGGTGCCAGCATTGTTTGGAGAGCCTGTATATCCCTCCTCCCACCTCCTCCTCCTCTGTGCCCTTGCCAATCAGAGGCCTCCAAATCATCACTGCCCCAACCAGGAGGGCTAGGCAGATGTAAAGTACCAGCAGCTTCCCTTAGTTATGGGCTGTAGAGGAGCAGGCTCTGGGCCAATGCAGGCGTTGCTGTCTTTTCTTGTTCTTTATGTGCCCTGAGAAAGATGGGGAGAGGGATTTCATCAACAAAGGCGAGGGCATGGGTTTTCTTTAGTAGAGGCTCTTTTTCATCCTGCCAGATCCAAACAGTTTGCTTGAAGAAAGGGCAGGACTGGAGAGATGAGCATGAAATGTGTGTGTGTGTGTGTGTGTGTGTGTGGGCATTCCCTGATTCTATAGGATCAGAATCCAAATAAAGAATTGAAGTACTGATAGTATTCCCCAATTCCAACAGATAAGACCCTGATGGGGACCATTATGCTGAAAGGACTGAGACAGTTACAGGCATTTGGAGAAGCGGAGGTTATTAGTGGGGATGATTTCAATGTGGTTCAGAATCCCCAAATGGATAGAAGAAACGAACGTGATAAAATCACTCAAGCCCTTTCACAAAAAACTCAAGCAGCTTTGAACTTTTCAGATGGGTTGATGTTTGCAAATACTATAATATATAGAGGGGGAAAGTTGTACCGTCTCTTCTTCACTTTCTCATAAGTCTTCATTTTTATATATGCACCCCACCCCCCAGAAAAGACATGAGCTGGTTTCTTTCTCACCAAGTAGGGGGGAGGACCTAACATAATTTCAGATCATGCACTTATTCGAGGACTTCTGCAGGTTGAACAGCTTTGCCATCGGGATTGATGTTGGAACTGTTCTGCAGTCCCCTGCACTTGATCAGATCTTACCAAGCTTGAACTTCATGCTTTTATGGACACCACTGAGAAATATGGATAATTAAGCGGTACATAAATGCTAAATAATATATCTGTATATATATTTAAAAAGCACACCCGTACCTGCCTGCTAGTGAGCTACTCTCTATTCACTGTGGAGTAAAACTTTGCTGGAACATTCAATGTGCTTGTGAAACTTGTCGAGCCATATGTACTGATACACTTACCAAAGGCATTAGAATACCACACTGCACTGCCATAGTCAGGGCTCGCGCCTAGGTTTTTATGGTATTGAAGCCATAGTGTTGACATTGGTCCACATTGGTCAAACATTTATCTTTGTTGCATAGTCTTAGAAGCTTCTGCACTTCACCATTCACAACTGCACCACTGCTTAGAAGTAAGCCCAATCATAGGAGCCAACTCCTAGGGGCCATGGGGTCTATGCTCCCTAATAAAATACTTGAGGGGGCCGCCCCCAAAAGTTGATGGTGATCACCATTCAAATGGTGTGCATGCACCGCATTATGTGATCAGTTATGTGGGGCGGGGCTCACCTGGCCCCCCAATGTTTTATTCAAATTGGCACCCCTGAGCCCCATGGATTCCAGTGGGGCTCACTCACAGGTAAGTGTGTACCACTACTACATTAAGAGGTACTGTAGAGGTGCTGGGGCTATTTAATTATCATTATTATTGTTGTTGTTAATATTTGTCTGTAGATAGGCTTACAAGAAAGAGGGAGGGAATTGGGTGGGATGTGGTTGAGTGAATCTTTGTGGTTGAGTGAATCTTTGGTGAAGATGGATGAAACTTGGCATGGCTTAGAAGAGTTCAGTGGCTCCCAAGGATCATGATCAACCACCACCACCACCTCCACCATACTTTTACTAGGACTGGTAAAATTGGGTGGTATTAAATGCTAGTCCTACTCAGTTAATAGACATGGCTGACTTGGCTTTGTTAATTTGATTGGTTGCACTCTGAGTAACACCTAGTTGAACACAACTCAATATCATGGAGCAAGCTTTTGAGTTCTCCAGCATGCTTCATCAGGTGGATGCTAGCAAAACAGAGGGAAGGAGAAAAATGTGTAGAGTTGTTGCTCCAAAATCTGCAGCTTTAAAATGGAATGCAGGTCAGCTGATGCTGACATAACTGGATTGGCTCTCTAGGTACAAGACAGGTGGCAGGGTGCACCCAGGGACCTAGGGTGCCTCTGGGAAAAAGAAAGCAATAATACCTGTTACCCAGTTTTTGAAATATAAAATCTATCAGTTACTCAGTTCTGTTTCCACTCTATCCAGCCCTAATCAAAACACACAAGTTTCTTTTGAGGCAGAAGTGAAGACAAACATGGTAGTTTTAAAGCTGGAGTTTTTACAATGTACATACTTATCACATCCGGGTGTTAACAGGCTGACCTTCCTCTTGAGACCATGACCTTTCCTGCTTATTTTCATCCCCTTTCCCTTAGGCTGTGGCACAGGAAGAGTTTTCCTGAAAGGCTGTCGTCATAGGTCCTCCTCTAGATGGAGCAGAAGATCTATGTTGTGGAGCTTCCCAAGTAAAGTGACATGAGATTGTGAAGGGATCGTCTGCTGTGTCAGGCCTAAGAGAGCAAGCTGAGCTTCCAGGAGAGCTGCCTATGTGCTAGTTCAGAGAGCTTTTTCTGTGGCCTGTACACTTACTGAGGTCTCTCAGATGGCACAGATAATCCTCCTGGAAGCTCAGCTCACCTTTAGGCCAGGCACAGAGGATGATTCCTTCTCAGTCCACTGCCATTTAACTGAGGAAGCTCCAAATAAAGGGTATCTGTGAGCTAGACTTGGACCAGGGAGGTCCAGGTTTGAGTTCCCATTCATCCATGAAGCTCACATGACACTGGGCCAGGCATCATTTCTCAGTCTGATCTACCTCACAGTCTCGTGGTTGTTTTTGTAAGGATAAAATAGTGTTACTTAGAGGAAAGATGAATTGCTTGGAGGAAGGAGGTATTACAATAGAATAAATTGTATGTGTGACTATTGGGTAAGCTGTCAAATGACGTAATGGGGAGATATATGAGTGAATAGGTAAATATGGGATGGTGGTGGATTGGCTAGACAGCTCACCAAGCGCACACTGAGGGTTGCAGGTGGAATATATATTGATCCATGGCTAAGTCTGCACATGAAGGATGGACCTCACAAATGATGAGCTTCTCAGTGAAGGCAGCTGGTTACTCGGAGGAGACGGGACATAAAACCTCTTGAGGAGAAGAGCTGTGCATGGGTGTCAAGATGCAACTCCTCCCTATTCAGTCATCTCATTAAATGTACTGGGCAGGACAAGGTTAGCTTGCTGAGCCCTTGCAGAAGCAGGATAAGCAAGCAGCATTATAAAGATGTGTGATAGTGAGGGACACACACACACCCCTCCTGAAAACATGGCAGAGCCTGTAGCATAGATGAGTGGTGGCAGCTGAGCTTACTAGACAGTGACAGGGAGGGTTTGGGGCCAGGCCATGCCTGGGTGGGTTGTAGGGCCTGGCCTGGCGCAGTCCATCTGTTGCATTGTCATTCATGCCCTTTATGTGTGTTTTGGTGAGAGAAGGGGCGGGCAGGCGCTCAACAGCTAGCCAGAGTGTGTGGCTGGGCTGGCGTCCAATCTGCCTTCCATCCGTGACCTTTAAGGAGCAGAGCAGTGCAAGGAGCTCTTTCAGGCAGGGCCATCCCAACCCACAGCTTATCCAATGGCTGCTTGTAGGTTCCTTTGCCAATAATGCAGTGGGAGGAGCTTGAATGATATTGAATAATGCTTGAAGAGAGGAGCTTCAAAAAAATAAATACATTGCATCATGAGGCACCTTGGACCTGTGCCCTATCCATTTAGTTACCCCTTGCCCTGTGCTGCTGCTTCCAGTCCAGAAGCTGGTTAGATGTTAGGATATTTGAAAACACACACACACACACACACACACACACACACACACACACACGGTTGTTTTTGGCTGATTTCCGGAGAGGCGTAATTAACAGCAGCTTGATATGCAGGAACTGTTAGGTGACAGTTCTGCTCTCCATGCTGTGAAGAGCTTCACACTGTTGTTTTCTGCACATGATCTGAAAGGCATAAGAGCAGAATAGATTTCAAGTGTCCTGCTGCTTTCAGCCCAGCAAGGATCAGGCCAGTGTGATCCTATGAGGAGCCAGTGGGATCCTATCAGGACCAGCCTACGCATGAAGAAGGGGGAAGCAGCCGCCTTGGGAAGCAGAAGCCCACACAGGCACCCAGCTGCCTCAGGTTGACACTGATTTCCAGCGAGATGCTCGCTGGAACCTGCTACTACTGCTGCCCAACCTGGGTAAGGGATGCTTCAGCAGTGGTGGCAGGAGTGGTGGCACTTCCTGTTTCACCTCAAGTGACAAAACAGGACATGGCTTCCCTGGATCCTGATTGGCCTTATATAACAGCTGGGTCTAGCCTGTCTCCTTAGCATGAGCAACTTGCCTGCACAATGTAGTCTAGAGTCTCAGCAAACGATGACAATTCCAGATGGAAGCGTATGAGCTCATCCGCTCATCCACACCACAGACTTGAACTAGAATAGCAGTCAATCCCTCTTCCTTGAATTTTAATTCTGTGAGAGAATTAAGAGTATCTTAACAATTGCCAGCAACCTTTATTAACTACAGTTCCCAGGATTTTTGGCTGAGGGGGCGAGAAATAGTATTAAATCAATATAAATATGGGTGTGGGTGAGGCCTATGGTTGTCTCTCAAGAAGTCCCAGATTCAGTCTACATCATCTTCAGCCTGTGTGTACTAAAAGTTTTAAAAGGCGGAGTTTTTTCCTTGTTTGGGGGTGGGGCAAGTTTGTCTCTTCTGTCCCATTCAGCTCTTTTCCATGCCAACCAGATGACAAATTTCTGTGAAGCAGGGATAAAAGCTGACTTGCTTTGACAGGTATTTGGAAATGGGCAAACAGGCTGAAGGGAGAAAGAAGGAGCTAGCAGAGATCTAAAAGACACCAATCCCAGGGGAAGTATTAGGCAGGTCTAAAGATGAAGGGAAGCAGAAAGAGCTTAGAAGAAGGAGCCTGAGATGGGAAGGCAAGCTGGAGAAAATGATGGGCCTAGAGGAGAGGTGCACACAACCAGAAACTGCTCATTTGGAAGGAGATTCTCTTGCAGGTATGATGCATCAAGACTATTTAGTCTAGGGGAGAGGGACTTGCAGATGGTGCTAGACTACAGCTCCCATTGTTCCCGACTGCTGGCCATGTTGGCTGGGGCTGATGGGAATTGGGGAGCAACAAAGCCTGCAGGGCTTCATGTTCACCATCCCTCATTTAGTCTTCATACTTAATGTTCAGCACCTTGACTTTGCCCAGAAGCATACAAGAAACTAGTGTCATAGTTCGATATATTTCTTGTGAAACAGCCCCTATTAGGTGACAGGCTTCAGTATTCTGCACTGAAATGGAGTCCTCCAAGCCGTTTTAAAGGACAGCACCACAGAAATTAGTTTGAAGTACAGTGGTATCTCGGGTTAAGTACTTAATTCATTCCAGAGGTCCGTTCTTAACCTGAAATTGTTCTTAACCTGAAGCACCACTTTAGCTAATGGGGCCTCCTGCTGCTGCCGCGCCGCCGGAGCACGATTTCTGTTCTCATCCTGAAGCAAAGTTCTTAACACGAGGTACTATTTCTGGGTTAGTGGAGTCTGTAACCTGAAGCGTATGTAACCTGAAGCGTATGTAACCCAAGGTACCACTGTATAAACACAGAATGGATAGCAGTAGCCTGGTACACTGTGTTAAGGGAAATGTGCAAATCCTGGCCCGGGAGCAAGCTGTTAAACTGGAAGCCTCCCTCACCAGCCCCCTACCCCACCCCCAATGTATTACAAGGACCACCAACCACCATCATTTTTGTCTCGTCGGTATTTGGCTTAAGTTTGTACATTTTGCAAACACCATGCTTGTTGGCATGGACATACTGTATCTGATGCCATGTATTTCCTCCCCACTCTCCCCCCCTTCTGCCCTTTGCCTAGGCACTGGTGTTGGGTGTGTGCCACTCCTCAGTTCTGATTTATTGACTGCCCAGCTCACAGAGTGGAGTTTGTTATGAACAGGGAGTTAGGAAGCTGCAGACCCAGCAAGCAGGACGGGACATTCCTACATATCCCTGTGGGAACTGTAAATTCAGCACTACAAGTATCTGTGAGAGAAAATATACCCACCCCAAAGATGCCATCAATCTTGCCTTTATGGGCAACAGAGCCCCTCCTGGAAGCACAGGAACCTCTCTTGTGCACCATGCAGGTTTATATGGGAATTTGTTTATGTGTGTATCGTGTGCTGCATCCCTGTGAATAGAATGTCAGTGCATCTCAGTGATGCGCGTCTATATATGTGCATAGAATCCATATTTGCTGGTAAAGATAATGGGGGGGGACCTTTAAAAATGAAAGATAGCCTTTTAAAAAGATGTTTCGGATATGTAGCAATTGTTCATTTCATTTCTCCTTGTGTGTAAAGTGCATTTATTTTAAGTTTCACTTTAATTTTGAAAATGACATGGGGCTGTTTCTTCTATCAATTGGCACAGTGGTCCTGTGGAGGGTGTTTAGACCTGTTCCCTAGTGCTGTTCTCGCAAATTTAAATTGCGCCTCTTCCCTAAGTGCTCTGGTTGCCAACTGCCCGGGGGCTGCAGAGCTGTGAAGGAGGACTGACTCCTAGGAAGAGTGCTATGACCATGAGAGAGGAAGAGAAAAGCTGTTCCCACTTTCTGCCAGAAAAAAATATTCTGCCCCAAATGTCAGTTGCCCCTGGGACCTTTGCAATGAATTGAGAAGGGTGCTCTAGCCCCTGCCACCAACCCAAGGAACAAGTGCTTGCTGGGTAGTCTTCTGTATTTTTAATCTTTCATAAGTTGCCTTGGAGATTGTTTGATCGAAAGACGGATGGATAAACACCACATCATTATAATAAATAAAGCTGCTATTGCCTCCACAGCAGAAAAATATATAGGTTCTTGAATTTTTCTGCTGTGGTTCTAATAGCAGCTTCAGGTGGAAATGTTTTGAACTAATATTTGATTTTATTTTGTATCAATATAATGGAAACAACCATAGCAACAAATAGGGAAACTAAAGAAGAATGAAGTCTTGCAGGGAGGGGAAAGGATGGTGATCAGTATTTCAAAATTCTGATCATTCCCCTAATTCTCCATCTGTGAGAACTTTGTACATAAAATATGCTTGAAGCCAACTAAGCATGAAGTTCAGTATAGTCTTGTTAAGAATCTAATTCAAATTTCCCTGACACATGTATTGGTTAGTATTGGTTTTTAGTAGTTTTCAACATTCCCGACCTCAGCTAGGACTTGGCTTGACTATCATGTTTCACATGC
Source organism: Podarcis gaigeae (assembly GCF_964106915.1). NCBI lineage: Eukaryota > Metazoa > Chordata > Lepidosauria > Squamata > Lacertidae > Podarcis > Podarcis gaigeae. The sequence continues at coordinate 32,859,932 of NC_139694.1, read as the reverse complement.
TATAGATATGAAAGTGATGATGATGATGATGATAAGCGTTTGTATAGTGTTTTAGAGTCAACAAAGCATTTCACAAACATTGTCTCAGTAAGTCATGCAACAAACGTGTAAGGTAGGCCAGTTTTATTATCATTATTTTATGGTTGGGATATGCTGAGACTGAAAGAATAGTAGCTTGCTTAAAGCCACTTCGTGAGTTCATAGCACACGCATTGGAACCAGGGTCTTCCTTGTTTTCAACTCAATTTCTCTGACCCAGCCTACATGTAATGGGGATGTGCATGAGTGCTGTAGGTGAGTACGGACCTGTGCCTCTCTGGAAATGTTTCTGATAAGGCGTCGTTGTGCCAGCATTTCCATTTTCCCTGGATGCAGCAGCCTGTGAAGTACAAGAGGGGCAAGAGATGCCAACACAATGATTTCACCTCACAATATTTTTCAGCTACACATTAGTGGGGAGCTGCAGATTGAAATGTCTGTAACTGTCTGCAACTGCAGAACCAAATAACTGGTTTGAAGGAACATGCTGATATATTTTGATATTCTCAAAAAAGATTAAGGGGCAAATCAACTTAATCTGGCCCCCTTGTTGCCAGAGCATGCTAGCATGTGTGGGCCTGCAGTCCATTTGCAGTGGGTGCAGGGACTGAAGGCTTTTGCTCGTTTTTCTGAGTATGAGGCAAGCTTATTTGTGTGTGCCTGTGTCACCCACTTGTGTTTATCTAGTCCAGAAACAGTGGTCTGTCTCTCTTTCCTTCATTTTCCCCATCCCACTTTGACAGGTCACAGATCCAGCTTTTCCATTCTGCTGAATGACAAGAAAGAGCAGCTCTGTACTGGAAAAGGAAAACGGTTTTGTTTGCTCCTTCAGCTCCTCTATAAGATGGTTGCCAGGTTGCAACCCAGAGATTTCTCCTTTATCATCAAATCTGTTGCTGATCAGGGAAGATTCACTGACCATAGATTCTTCTGCCCATTTCCCTCCATTACAGCTAAAGCAAGCTGGCTTCCAGGTGTGCACCACCCAGCAGGTGGGACAAGTGGACAGGATCTGCGGAGAAATAGCTGGGAGAAGCTACAGCTGTTGAGTCTCCCAATTCAGCAGTAGATCTAAATGGGGAGAAGGAAATGTTGAGGCTTAACATAACACTCCAGTTTTAGGGAAGAGATGTTTTCCCCAGCAGCTACTATCTTTCTACTACAAAGAGATATCAGATGATGAGTCAAGGGCCATGAGTCAACCAAGTCCAAACGCTATAGCTAGAGAGTAACTTCTCCTTGACCTGGCGTGTTGATCTCTCTCTCTGTCAGCTCCCTCAGCCTGACTTTTGAGAAAGCACCTTGTTGGAACAGGAGAACATGTACCGTAATAGTATGCTAGCTGTACTGTTTCAATGCAAAAAGAGAATTTCTGGACTGCAACCCGGCATCCTTTTCTCAAAATAGCTGCCACCCATCTCTTCCCCACATCTCATTTTTGGAAGAGGTTTTTAAGGAAGGGGCCATTGCCTGTGGACTGGGCAAGATTGTCCCCTCTCCCACTCCCAGGCTGTAGATTGGGCAGAGAGGAGGCTTGCCAGGCCTGTGAGGGACAGATAAAGAGTTGGGCAAAGTGTTTCGGTCTGCTCAGGCAATGGATCTGTTTGTTTGTTCAGCTGCTGCCTCCAGATAAGGATTTGTTCTGCCAGATAAAAGCACCTTTGAGGTTTGGAGATCACAGCCCTTGGGGAAAAGACTAGTACGCCAGTTTGGGGGAGTCGCGACACACCAGATTGGCAGACAGACAAACCAGCCTATGCACCCGAGAATTGTCTTCTTTCATGTGCATGCAAGATTGGGGGCAAAGGGCAGTTCAGTAATAGGGCAGCTAGAAGACTTTGAGTTGCAGCAACTAATACAGGAACATGGAGAAGCTAGGTGGTGAGGAGGACAAGGAAGTATGAAGCGCTTAAGAAGGAAGAGCCCCTACTCCAGCCATTTTTACCACTTCTGACCAACTATTAAATCTTTCCCAAATTATAGAAGGTTTTCACCATAGACAAATTATAAATTATAGGTGGTTAAATCCATTCATAGATGTTTTTCACTAACTGACGTTCAGACCCTGTGTTACACAAGTCCCTTTCTATGTCCATCAGAGGCTCCTGATTTGAGATGCAATATTGTTAATATCATCAAACAGCTTCCCTTTTCCAATTTGCCCTGCGTAATGTGCACACCAGTTCGCATAGTATACTGGATAAGAAACAATTGGTTCTTCTCCATGGTAGGCAGTATGGCCTTGTCAGTAAGAAAGTGGGCTACTGGCTTAGAATTGTATGTCTGTATAAGACATACTCCAACTCTGCCTCAGAACAATCATTTTGCTCTCCAGAACTATACTCAGGTATAGTCCTATATTCCTGCCCCACCTCGCAAGGTATATTACCTGAGTTTAATATTTTGCTTATAACTTTGGTTTGTTTTACTTATGGATTGGCATTATGGGCAAACCATATATTTGGCCACCTCACCCTAGTTGCTCACCAAACTAAAAAGGCACAAGGCAAAAGCACCTGGGAAACAAATCAATTTTGGAGAAACAAGCCATGGTTTATTTGCCAGCCTGGGCTCCTTTGAAGGAAGCTGTGATATATTAATTTAATAAATATAAATAGTATTTGATTGTCTATCGGATAACTCATGCATAGCTAGAGTTTGTTAAGCAAAGCATAGGTTAGCATTATGTGCAAATCAGGCCGTTATGAACATGACAGGGAAGGTGCCAAAGCCTTAATTAAATCTTCTGAGAACTGCGTCCCATGATATATTTAAAAGATATGTCTGTGGATGGCAGCTGTATCATGTCTAAAGAACTGTCAAAATATACCTGGGTCAGAAAGATCAATACAGTGGTACCTCGGGTTACATACGCTTCAGATGACAGACTCCGCTAACCCAGAAATATTACCTCAGGTTAAGAACTTTGCTTCAGGATGACAACAGAAATCGTGCGGCGCGGCGGCAGCAGAAGGCCCCATTAGCTAAAGTGGTGCTTCAGGTTAAGAACAGTTGCAGGTTAAGAACGGACCTCCGGAACTAATTAAGTACTTAACTTGAGGTACCACTGTACACAATTTGCAGAGTTACTATCAGAATTTCCCCTAGCATGCATTTAAGCACCTTTCCTCTTTGTTGAATAAACAGTGATGTGTAAAACCATGTTGTGTTATCACTCTGAAGTGGAACAAGTAGAAACCCATGATTAAGCTGGTAACAAGATCTTGGCCATTCTTTACATTTTGATATATGGAAGCATATAAGGAAATTATGCTTCATTATTGAAATGGTGTTTTAGAGTTTTTTGCTTTTGTGTGAGCTGCCTTGAGAGAGGGGCCATGGTTCTTGCTCTGAAAGCCCTAAATATATTTCAAATAAATATTTGAATAAATTTCCTTCCAAGATGGATGCACGATTGCATTTAGCAGTGAGTGGTCCTGAGACTGTATCTTTGTTCTTTAAAATCTGGTGTGAAAAGCTGTCCTCAAGAAAGAATGCCTTCTCACTTTTCTTTTCTCTATATGTCTCATATATAGAAACAGGCAGACATTTATATTTATAAAATTCCAATATTGTGGCAAAGTACTGCAAATTACTTTGGCCAACAAGTATCTAAGATTCATCATGGACTATTCTCACAATTCAAGGGCAAATATTTTTAGCCATTTTCCACCTGATGTCTTGTATGTTTTATAGGAAACAAAAGTACTGAAATAATAATAATAATAATAATAATAATAATAATAATAATAATAATAATAATTAACAATAACAATAACAATAATTAACAATAACAATAACAATAATTAACAATAACAACAACAACAACAACAACAATAATAATAATTCCCCAGCCACTCTGGGCGGCTTCCAACAAAGATTAAAAATACATTAAAACGTCACACATTAAAAACTTCCCTAAACAGGGCTGCCTTCAGATGTCTTCTAAATGTCAGATAGTTGTTCTTCTCTTTGACATCTAATGGGAGGGCATTCCACAGGGCGGGCACCACTATCAAGAAGGCCCTCTGCCTGGTTCCCTGTAACTTGACTTCTCGCAGCAAGGGAACCACCAGAAGGCCCTCGACACTGGACCTCAGTATCTGGGCAGAACGATGGGAGTGGAGACGCTCCTTCAGGTATACTGGGCTGAGGCCGTATATGCTGGAAGTGGTGCTTAGAGATCAGTAGCCAATATTTTCCCTACAAAACTAAGGGCTTGCTTTAAAGCAACATGAAATAGTCCAAAGATTGCATGTCTCTACTTCCATCCATCTCTGTGAGGCACTAATTCAGAGTGAGCTCTAGTCCAGATAGCTTATCCATGTGTGCCATGTTGGCTATCAGATATGAAAATGTTTTAAGGTCCTCATTACTTCAGAAGGGGCTAGGAGTGCTCAGTGTGCCAGAACACTCAGTGCCTGGTATTACGAAGCAGCCCTGAGGAGATGGGCAAGCTATGATCTGTAGGATTGTTAATGACGGAAACTTTTTAGTTTTGAGTGGTTGGTGGGGAAGCAAACAATTTGTAGCGTGTTTATCCTTACCAATAAGGGAAGATGCATATGGGTGATGGTTTGGAATGCGTGAGCAGTTCTTTGATACTTGGATTTTAGCTAAATTTCATCTCCCCAAAGTGAAGGTGCGCTTATGGCACTTTCTGCCACAGGTGTGCATTTGCTGCCTTTATATGTTGGGGGAAATGTGGAACTGGAGAAGAAGAAATGCAGACATTTGAGAGGGAATTGTCAGTATAGTCTGGAGCTTGTGTGGGCGTGAGGAAGATAATACTTGTGATATCTCTTCCTTGTGCACCTCTTACTCATGAGCTAAGAGTTCTTCCAGGGTGTTGCAATGAAACTTTGCAACTTTGCCAAGACAGCTAGTCAGTTTAAGGAGAAACTGAGATAGGGCGTTAGGTTTGCAATATATCAAAGGCCAAACAGATAGGCACCTTGCAACAAGGACACACAACTGCCAATCCCTCTGGCTCTAATGCTGTGGTTCTCTAAAGGCTGTGACAGGAGAGGATGGCAAGTGTGGCAGGATGATTCAAGGACAATCAAAGAAACATTTAAACATTTCAGTGTAGTAGGATATAGTAGTGTATAATTCTTTTCGATTTTTTTTTAATTTGCAGAATATGTAGCTGCACTGTTTTTTTACTTTCTGGATGTCCCATGATCATATTATAAAGTAGTTGTGTTCTGTGTTACAAATCAAGCACTGCTAGGAGTTGTTTCTTTTTTGTTTCCCAATGTATTTCTTACCAATTAAAAAAAATGGTGTGGCACAAACAAATTTTTATGCTGAAAATGCCCAGAGAAAACAGTTTGAGAACCACTGTTCCAATGGCTCCTTACATGCTAAGCAAAAACTTTCCCTATAACCAGGCCTTTGGCCTTTAACTATCTGTTGCCTTTTAGAAGTTGGTGAGATGTTTTTAATGTATTTCTCTTTCCTTCTGGTTTTAATGCATCCGTGTGGGGTTTATCGTCCATTTGCTTGTAAGTGTCTTTGGGTTGCCCTGCGCAAGATAAAGCGACCGACAAATTAATAATTAATAATTATTTTTAAAATGCACAAAACCCCCCAGCTAATATCTAACTGAAGACTTATGTGAGAAACATGTCTGGTTCCTAGAACCTGCTGCTTTCATTCGCTATCTAACTGAAGCAATTAGCGATCATTTTCTAATCTTTATCTGGACAAGGCTAACCTCCTCCAGGAGTTTAGGGTGAAACTGAATCTCTCTCTCTCTCTGCCCCCCCCCCCCCCAGAAGGTGGCACTGTAGTGCCACTCCTGGCGAAGTAGAAAACAGGTGATGATGACCAGGCAAGATCTCCATGGCAGCATGGCATTCCTTGCCTAGATCAACTCGCCTTGCCCAGCTCATTGGGCAACTTTTAGGAAACTCATAATAATGACAGTTTTCCCAAGGGTAGGAGGGGTCTTACCCAACCATGTTTGGAATATCCTACAGCCACATAATTGATGGCATATATTGGTGAGAGCTGTGATTTTTGTCACTGCCATTTGTTGAAGTTGTTTTTAGCATATTTTTCTGATGTTATTATTGTTAGCTGCTTCAAGGGCTATGCTGAGAAGCAGGGTTTTTTTCTTTTTCTTTTTTCAATCAACCTTCCCAAAATAAATAAACAATACATTCTCTCAATCCTATTTTTCTCCTTGTTTCAGAAATAGAACTTCTGATTCCTGATTTCTTCCCTTGTCCTGCTCCCATCATCATCATTATTAACATTTATATACCATCCTTTATCCAAAGATGACCGCAACATTAAAATACAAAATGAAAACACAAATTACATAATAACTTTAATCACTTGGGTTTTTTGCAAATACCTTGAACATTATCTGTCACCTGTTGCATGCAGACCACATTTCTTATTTGCTCAGAGTAGAGGTTTTTCTTGTGTTTGCTGCTGGCTCCGCCTCCTTATTTATGCAACTGGCCCCGCCTCCCAAAGGTCTTGATAGGTTAACTGGGGTTTGGCGGGACTAGCACAGGGAGGTGGGCCACTCCAACCAGCTGGTGAGTCCCACGTGGCCAGAGGTGCTGTGCGTGGTCCTTGCAAAGAGCGCCCACAAAGGAAGGTGTGAACGCTCATTCTTGTGTAGATATCACAGTTTCTGAGACTACCATGCATTGCAGTGCAGGATTGAACACCTAGCCATATTTTAAGGGGGGACAATAGCAGTGCTTTCCTCTATTGCCCCCACAGCAAGACTCTTCTCCCATCTCTTGTGGAGATGATATCTTGCCATTCTCGCTGAGTGAAAAGTCACGTGTGTGAATATTGAACAATGGCCAAAACGGTGCTTGTGATGGATTTTTTGTGCGATCCCAAGGGAAGGCTGTTCAATCTGTGTTATTGAGGCAACAAACTATGTTGCAATATGCACAGTACATTTCGTTAGATGAAGATGACACCCCACCTAAGAAATTACGATGTCTGAAGCTGACCTAAAGCAGCATGGGTATCTGAAGTGCGTTTTGCCTGTTTCCTTCTTCCAAGTTCTCTGCTCTGCTTCTGCAACATTTTTTTAAACTGGAAAGAAAAACAAAATCATGATTTATTAATTCTGAAGCAAACCCCCGGTGCTTCTCTTGCGCGTAGTGTTTAAGAATTTATCTTCTATCTGTCCCTGGGCTAAGCAAAGCCACGCTCCTCTGTCCGATTGCCGGTTGCCTGCTGCCGGCGTTGGGGGAGCAGTCCTAGCCGCCAGCACTAAAATGGCTGCCAAGTTTTAAAATGGCTGCCAGCAGTCGCAAGGCCGAAAGGGAACAGTGTGCCTCGGCCAACTTTGAAAGGGAAGGGAGAAGAGGTGGGGGGGAAGAGAGAGAACCAACTCTGAAATATTTCCTTAGTGCTTCCCCAGCTGTTGCAGAGTATGAGGCACATTTCCTGGCTTCTTTTTGCTTTGCTTTGGCTCCGATAGAGGTAAACTTGCAGTGTTGTTGACATAGGTAACCTGAGTTCTGCAGCTAGCCTTGCTGTGCCAAGTCTGGACAGGAAAGGGATGGGCTGGTTAACTCTTTGGAGGTCTTAGGCCTCGTTTGCATGGTGAGCGCAGGTGGTCTTCCAGCACAGGGTTGAGGGGCTCAAAAATTAAGGACAGCAAAGCTATTTGAGGTCCCATAAACATTTCCTCTTGTATTTTACCTGCCCAGATACTTCTCTTTTTCTGTTACTTGTTGAATTGTCAATAAACCAAGATAAACTTTTCTTTCAAGATGCCTAGAAATCTGCTAGGTAGGCCATGCCCACACCACTGTCTGTGGGTGCTTGACAAGATACAAGATGCAAATCGGAGCTTCCATTTAGAGGAAAAAAGGGTGGCGCTGTGGTCTAAACCACAGAGCCTAGGGCTTGCCAATCAGAAGGTCGGCGGTTCAAATCCCCGCGATGGGGTGAGCTCCCGTTGCTCGGTGCCTGCTCCTGCCAACCTAACAGTTCGAAAGCGTGTCAGGTGCAAGTAGATAAATAGGTACTGCTCTGGTGGGAAGGTAAACGGTGTTTCTGTGCACTGCTCTGGTTCGCCAGAAGTGGCTTAGTCATGCTGGTCACATGACCCCGACAAACACCAGCTCCCTCAGCCTATAAAGTGAGATGAGTGCCGCAACCCCAGAGTTGTCCATGACTGGACTTAACGGTCAGGGGTCCCTTTACCTTTAGGGCATGTTTCTGACCCCCATGGTTAAAGAAAAAAGGGGTTTTCTCCTAACCAAGAGGGATATTTTTTCAATCAGCAGAGGAATGGGTTGGGTATGGATTTTCTATCTTGGACACTGGGAAGAAATGAGTCTTTAGCCAACTAGGTCTAGGATTCCTAGATGCCATTTAGCATGGAGTTTCTTTGAGTAGTGTAGAAGAAAAAGAATGCAGGCATGGTCTGCTTCTGCCACCATAGCAAGTTGAAGACAGGATGACTTCCATCTGCGACAATATTCCTTTCAAAGCAGGCGTGACAGGCCCAGGAACTCTATGCTAGATGGCATCTGGAAACTAGGTAGTATTGAAAAAACAACAGGAACAAACCCATACACTTCAACTTTGGATTAATTCTGGTTTACATGGATTTGAATCCCCACTCAAACACTAGAGATGGGTTGAGGGAGTGGAAATAACTTTGGAATACTTTGATAGTTGCTGTGAAACCTGTTTAAAGCTTGTTAAAGTATGGGATCTTGATACTTAGCCATACTTAAAATGTCCACCTCATGTATCTGTGCATCATTTGTACTGTATCTTCTTTCTTAGGTTCATATCTTTGCAAGACGATTTCAAAATTTCTCCATTTCTGTGCACCTAGTAAATCATGTAACTCCTTTTCACTTCACATGCATTATAGTTCTATAATTCTTACAGTAGTCCTGTAAGGAAGGTCAGTATTATTATCCTCATATTGCAAAAAGGGGTGCTGAATTAGAGAAAGTGGCTTACCAAATGGAATACAGTATACACATTACTTTTGCTCCGGTGCACTCGTACTGCTGCCGCTTGAGGTCAGGTACACATGATGTTAGCCACAGTCCATATCTATTAGTTTCTTGAGAAATACTCTGGCTTGATACACTTTCCTTCAAACCAGCTTTCATCTAACTTGAAAATGCAAGCTGCAGATAAGGTGAGATGTGTACAGTTCAGGCAGCCATTGTGCATGGGCAGCTGGCAGCTTCCTTGAACAGGATTTTCAGGGGTTTGCGGGTGAGGGGGAACAAAATCAGGCAATGCACATTAGGTGAAGATGTTGCCACCCCCCTCCCTGGTGTGTACAGCAATGTTCAAATGTGGGGTAGGGGGAGCAACCTCACTGCATTTTAAGCCACTAATGTATGAATACTTAGTGAGCTCATGGTAGAAAGAGAGTCAAACCAGGCACTTGCTGAGTTATAGTGCAGTCTTTTAGCTGCTGTAGATTCCAGCTCACCTGGCTGATTAAAAACCACTGATTTGAAGGGCTTTTCTTTTCTTGTCAAGTGCTCTCTCTAGAATTTGGCATTTCAATGTGCTCGTGCAATACCTCTGGCACCTAATGACCAGGGTGGACAAACTCTTTTGCTTCCATCCTTGGGGTTCTTTGAGGCTTGAGAGGCATTAGCTGGTAAATGAAACCTTCAGGGAAAGTCGTTCTTAAGTGGTAGTGAGGCCTTGAGGAAAAGTGTGTGTGTGTCTAAAAGGACAAGCCAGTAAATAGCACAGCGACTTGTGGGGACAGAACAATGGAAGCCCTTGAAGCTCTGCAAAGGGAGCAGAAGCTAAAGATCTGCATGCTCCAGAGGAAGCCCATCACATTCTCTCTGTGTATATATACCCCCATGCCAGCTTCTGATATAATAAGGAGGTGGCTTCCATGTTTGCATGGATGTGATGGGGTGGTCCCACTTATTAAACAGAGTCAGAGTAAACCCAACAGACAGTTTAGGGCTCACCCAGACTTTACAGCTCAGTCGGAGCAAACGTCAATTGCGCAACACTGCTCAGCCCCAGCTTTCTGAACACAGGCCAAGCAGAAGTGTGGACAAGCCCTCAACTCTTATATTCTGAACCTAAATAATCCCTGCCCTGAAACAAGCAAACTCTTGAGACCTCATTGCACATTATAATAGTGGGTCTTTAAATGTGATCCAGTCACATGGGAAGTGAGGCTTGATGGGCTGCAATTAAATGTGAAAAAATGATTTGCGAATGAGGGTCCTGAACCTTTCCGCCTCCTGCTTATCACCCCCTAATTTGTCCCTCAAGGTGATTTTCTCCATGCCTAAGTCAGTTTTGATAGAGGAGCCCAGCTGGAGGGAATCACATCAGGTGACAAACTGCAGGGAGGTAACTAGGAACAGTGGAGAATTTGCAATCTGTTTGCTTTTTAATTTGGATTCTCCCTCTCTTCTGTATGAATGGGGCAGACCCGCATTTAGTCTGCCACTATTGCATGTGGTTTTGACCTTCGTGCATCATATTCCATCACTTAAGTGCTTCTAGGTCTGTTGATCTATTGACAGTTTAAACCTGGGTTTCCCAAACTTCAGTCTCCAGCTGTTCTTGGACTACAATTCCTATCATCCCTGACCACTGGTCCTGCTTCTTAGGGATGATACCTATGTGGGGAATAAGAACAGAGCCATCCAGGATCATATGTGTGTGTGTATTTTAAAAAATCAATGGCAGTCATAGGTAAAAGGTAAAGGGACCCCCTGACCATTAGGTCCAGTCGTGGACGACTGGGGTAGCGGCGCTCATCTTGCTTTACTGGCCGAGGGAGCTGGCATTTGTCCGCAGACAGCTTCCGTATCATGTGGCCAGCATGACTAAGCCGCTTCTGGCAAACCAGAGCAGCACTTGGAAATGCTGTTTACCTTCCCACCAGAGTGGTACCTATTTACCTACTTGCACTTGACGTGCTTTTGAACTACTAGGTTGGCAGGAGGGACCGAACAATGGGAGCTCACGCCATCTCAGGGATTCGAACCGCCAACCTTCTGATCAGCAAGCCCTAGGCTCTGTGGTTTAGATCACAGCGCCACCCTCGTCCCTTAATTGCAGCCATAGGGGGACCAAATTGGATTGGGACTGCAGCACTGGTATGGTATTTGCATGTTTTTCCCCAAGGGGCAAATAGCAGCTTCAGGAAAGGAGAGGGAGAATTTAATTAGGAGAATAGAACTGGTGTTTAGGTGTGTGTGGAATTAAACACATGGCAGGAAATGCCATTTACGTTTCCAAGCACAATTCAAAGTGTTGGTGCTGACCTTTAAAGCCCTAAATGGCCTTGGCCTAGTATACCTGAAGGAGTGTCTCCTTCTCCATCGCTCAGCCCAGACACTGAGGTCCTCCTCTGAGGGTCTGCTGGCAGTTCCCTCACTGCAAGAAGTGAGGTTGCAGGGAACCAGGCAGAGGGCCTTCTCAGTAGTGGCGCCTGCCCTGACATCCTTCAGATGTCAAGGAGATAAAGAATTACACAACTTTTAGAAGACATCTGAAAGTTGGTGTTTTATGTTTTAACATATGCTATAAGCCATCCAGAGTGGCTGGGGAAACCCAGACAGATAGGCAGCATTACTATTACTACTAGTAGTAGTAGTACTACTAAGCTGTCCCTGCCTAGGCACAGCCACCAACTGTGTTACCAAATTAACCTTCATCCTTCAGATTTTGTAGTGTGTCTGTAGACAAGGAAGAAGAAACGATCTCATAGGTTGTGTCAGGCCAGAGATGCCTGCAGAACAAGAAAAAATGCTTGGCAGAATAGACCCCAGTATTAGGCAGGTGAGGTGGCCTGCCTCAGGAAGCAGGTTTGGCAGTGCTATTAAAAGACAAGCAAAATGTCAATTATTTAGTTTGTTATATTTTTAGAACCATGACAGGGGTGCAGGGGTGCCATTTGAAATTTTCTGCCTCAGTCACAAAAATACATTCAGCATTTCTGAAACCTAGTAACGAACAAATCCAGATGGCTCCTTTGAGTGAGCAGTGCCATACTCTTCAGCAGTGGGTGAAAATAATCCTGGGTGATCTGGTGGAGGAAGGAGCACAGGCTTCATTCTTCGTAATCTTGTAGGGTTGGAGCATGGAAACAAGAACCCTCTACTTCATCCTCCTGTCCTGTAGCATCATATCAAAGGACCTCTCTGATTACGGCAATCAGTTGTTTAAAAACAGCCAGGTCTCCTGGCCATTTCCAGTGAAACATTATTTGTTGCTTAGCTTTTTGGAGCAGCCTTTCTATTGGCCACAAAAAGGAGTGAAGTGGTGCAAGATGCGCACACAGCGGGCCTCAGCTATTGCCCGTCATCTTCTGTTCTCTGTTCCAACCATCTCCTGATGTCAGTTTTTGCTTCTGTGTTTCAGAATCCGGACAATCAGACAATTCAAACCAGCAAGGAGATGCGGACATCAAACCACTGCCCAATGGTGAGTGAACTCCTGCCCAGGAATCAGATTCCCCGGTCACTTCTCCTGACTATTTGTCTCCTCACACAGAAGCCTTTTATTTCTCCCCTCCCCTCAGATCCCCATTTCTGAGGCCAGGTTGGGGTGGGTGGCAGGTGCTGCTGCGAATCAGAGGTCTTCACCATCTGGTTTGGAATCATTCCCTTCATATTTGAGAAATAAATGTAGCAGATTGTGAGACCTAAAAGGGGTGCTGAGATTTGATTAATGGATATGGCCAGATCTGAGAGCGGGAGCCTTGGACTCAGATGTGAAGCACTGGAGAAATGGAATTCAGAGTTGACCTAGAAGGGAGATTGCAAACTAGACTCACTTTCTGCCCAACTATGCTATAGCAAGCCACCTCTTGTTGCTGACCCCTGTTCTCATTCCATTTTGTCCTCATGACCTCTCTTCTTCTCTTTGCAGGGCATTTGACTTTCCAGGACTGTTTTGTGACATCGGGTGTCTGGAATGTTACGGAGCTGGTGAGAGTGTCACAGAGTAAGTCAGAGCAACTGAAACTTCTGGGTTGCTGTGCTGTTCCTAAGGGGATTAGGATTCAGAGAGACCTGTGCATGTGACCTCTGCGGCTGTAGCCTCATCCTTTCCTCACTTTCTTAGCTTTCAGACTTGTTGCACAGTGTACTGTGACATCTCTGACTATGACTGGGCTGCCTTTTCAAATGGCTCTGTGGTCTTGTTGCTAAGCTAAGCCCATGGAAGCTGGATTTGATGAAGTGAAAGCTTGTGGAGTCAGATTTGAGAAATTGCTAAAGTGGACATCCTCCATATTCATGCTCGTTTTAAGGAGTTATGAATGCAAGACTCTTTCTCCTAATCACGGTCTTGCCCTCAGCAGCATCACAGCCTCATCCCTTCTCCTACTTAATGCATTTACATTAGATGCACATTAAAGGAGCAGGGAAGGGGAAGCATCCCAATTACATGTTGAATGTGGTGTAAAAATAGGGGCTTTTTTCCTTCTCAGGTTTCAACACCTGGAAAGGTTGACATTGTCGCAAAAAGATTTTGTCTCACTTGCTCCGGGCATCTTGTTCTGTGGGTCCAACATGGATTCTAAGAGTCCTTCCCAGCCAAAAGGTTTGTTAGTCTCAGGGAACAGAGTGCCAGTCGTCACAAGGATAGCAGCTAGTCCAAATGGACAGAGCCAGCCCTACTCTTTAGCAGAGTAATGTTTTAATTTTTTTACCATCATTAAGGTTGCCATTTCAACTTTCTATGTCAGGCACTAGAATGTGTCTGCAAATAGGCTAGCAGGATCAGTACAGGAGGCACAAAATGACAAGAACCAGCGACGGCAGTGCCCAATCCTAGCAAGGGATTCTTTGAGGTTCTTCTCATTCCTATTATTGCTACCATTTCTAGGGAGGCTGATGTGTAGGACCATCATAGGACCTCCTTCGCATCTTTAAGTCCAGTTGAGGTAGTTGATCCCAAATATTGCAAGAATTAATATGAGCATTTTGTGACTCTCCTGGTTATTATTATTTTAGGCTATTTTCATTGGTTGCATTAGAAGTTTTTGGTTTGTTCATCGTTTTATGGATGAAATTGGAAAGTTTTAGAAAGCAGGCTTTCAAGTTCTCCCCTTAGCTAGAAGGGAAACAGACACTCAGTTTCCAAGTTACCTAACCAAGTGTTGACTTATTTAGCACCATATAGTGCCAACCCAGTTCTGCTCTCTTTGGGCAACAAATTTAGTAACCCGAATCTGCTTACACTTTTATCTTTTCCCTTTCCTTGTGTGCCATTATATTTCAATTTGCTGCCTTTCTCTTTGGCATTTTCCTGCACTCAGTAGCTTCAGCTACTGGTCATGCTACTACAGTCAGGGCTGTAATGTGCTTATCTATCAGCAGTGACACTTTTCTAGAAAAGGAGGCATCAGAACTCACTATGAATGCCTCCCTTGTTCTCTTAGAATGACCGGAACTGAGTTCCAGCAGCTGGAACTGAGTTCCAGCAAGTTCTGGCTGAAAAAAACAAAAAACCCTGAGTAGCAAGCCATTTGCTGATTTGACTGCTGAATCTCCTGTTTCCTAAAGCATGGGGAAAGCAACCAATGAAATCCATGCTGTCCGGCTTCCTTGCACTATGACCCCTGGCTGAAAGCTGTCATACAATGACAATGTCAGGACTTTTACTGGGTGCACGTTGCAATAGTTGGTTTGCCTTTCAAGGGTAGAATCAGTTCTAGAGGACAGATGTTGGCATCTTGAAGTTAGCAAACTGCCTGAGCAACACCTCAGCAGAGCACCCTGGCCTGGTTTCCATGTAACAGTTCTGTTAGAGGAAATAGACTGTTTTTGTAATTCCAGATGCTGGAGTCAGCAAATGTCTCTGGTTGTCAAAAACTAATGACTAAGATAACAGTACCGAGAGATGGAGCTTCTTCAAGCCTGGTGACATCTGCCTTCATTCTGCAGAGCACATGGTGGGAATGTGCTAGTAGCCAAGATTGTCCCTAACTGGCCTTGCCAATATTATACCAAACCACCTTTAATACCTTCATTCAAGAAGATGGCAGCTACTGATTTAGGAAGTCAGTTTGACATTTTGTTTCTCTCTTGATGCCGATCCCCCAGTCTCTGAGTTTTTCTCTCATTCTTCAGCTCCTGTTGCCACAGCGTCTGGTCCAAATTTCTCACTGGCTGACCTCGAGAGTCCCAGTTACTACAACATCAATCAAGTGGCTCTTGGTAGACGGTCAATAACATCTCCACCTTCTAGCAGGTATGTCTCCCCACAACTGTTGCATAATGCAGAAGTCCTGCTGGAGGGCCTCAGCCTTGGAAGCAAATGATGCCTCTTTTACCAGTGTCCTCTCTCAGTCAGTCCCATTGTGAAGGATGCCTGGGCAGTAGGAGGACTATCTACTGTTGTAAACCAATACTTTCCAAAACCACAGGGCACTGGTGGAATAAAAGAAAACTGCTGCTTGCCCTTCCTAGTCTTGATGTCAACTAACCCCTCCAAACAAGAAAGCCCAGGCTCTGGAGGAGGAAGGCCTTCCTCAGCTGGTACCCTATTTCATCACTCAATGGTTGCTTATGGTCTGCCCTTCTGTGGTCTCTTCCCATTGCAGTTCCACCAAGCGGCCCAAGTCGATAGATGACAGCGAGATGGAGAGCCCTGTAGACGACGTGTTCTACCCTGGGACAGGGCGGTCCCCAGCAGCTGGCAGCAGCCAGTCCAGTGGGTGGCCCAACGATGTGGATGCAGGTAGGGGGCACCAACTTTGCACCCCCAGTTCACATAGATCTTGATGGGAAACTAAAGCAGAAGAGACTGGGCTGCCCTCTGGCCTTCATGTGCTTAACACTCTTCTTGTACTGTATGGGCTGCACAAATTCCTTTTACAGAAGCAAGGACCTCCTGTTGTAAATTTTGTTCCTCCAACACAGTGGTCACCTTTCTAGATAATGCCTTAGGTTTGTGAGGCAGGATTTAAAAGGAACATAGGCAGATTCTAGTCTCTTCTGACACATATTGCTTGAGGTATTGTAGACTGCTGTAAGTTCTGGTCCTGATACTCAGAGTTTTCCTTTGCATCCCCTGAGACATTTTGCAGAAAGTGCAGGCCAAGTGGTAGCTGTGTTAAGGATCTGAAGGAACTGTGTTTGGACAGCTACCTACAGATTCCACAGGCTGGATAGAACATTTCAGAGGAGCAGAGATATAGTTATTTACGACAGGCTTGGGGTGTAACTCTTTAATAGACAAATCCCCGATGCAGGATTAGAGGGGAGCCCAGACCTAAAATAAGAGAAATGGGGTGAAATGGGGTGGGGATGAGACACAAGGATAGAATGACAAAAAGAGAACCCAGGACCAGCAAAGTTGTGGCCTGAGACCAAGTGGTACGGATCCAAGCACAGTAGTTGGATGCTAAGACAATGTAAGTCCTGAAATAAGCCTAGGATTCTGGAGCATGGAAAGAAGGGACCAGTGGGACGCTATTCAGTAAAGCATTCTAGTGTGTAGGCACAATAGAGAAAAGAGGTAAATTGCACACATTGAACACAGAGATATTCACATTTACATGATGTTTGCATAGAGCATAATACAATGTAGTATAGATTTGCAATACAGAGGATATGATTTCTAAATGTTCCCTGTGTCATGTGTTGTTGGAAGTAAAATGTATAAGCACTGATGCCAGAGAAGATGCTAGCTTGTAGATGCCAAGCGGAGGTTGTGAGTGACAGCATGTATTTGTTGGTTGTGTGCATGAGGGGGTCTCTGTGAATAAAGAGGAAGGGGATTAATAAGGAGAGAGGCAGCTTGGGTGCAGGTTTGTGAGAATGGAGAGGATGCTACATGGAGTCTGTTGGGAAGAGGCTTTGCTGAGATGCAGCAGCCTCTGAGGTGAGGCACAGCAACTGTTTGTACTGGGATTGCTTACTCAGTGCTGGGAATCAGCTGCCCTTAGGCTGGAGCATAACAGCAATCTGTTTATCCAGGGATTCCTTGTTGCAGGCAGGCTTGGGATTCAGATACTTCTGGGATAGGATGCTGTTGCTGTTGAATTGTTATGTGGAAGCAGAGTTCTCTATTTGGAGACCAAAAGACAAGAAGCAGAATATAATTAAAAACCAAAACGCTTAATGGATGGAAAAAAGGGATGGGGGGATGAGATCAACATCCATAGCCCAGCAGGGGAGCATAGTTCAGCTCATTTGAGAGCCCTTTGTCAATTCCTAGTCTTTCTAACTAAGGGACTTCAGATGCCAGAGCTTGACACGGTCTGCACCTGAGACTTGAGTGAGCTGAATTCAGTTCATGCTAATCAGGAGGTGGTTGCAATGCTTTGTCTGTATCCTGTTTTCTTGACTGACACACAAACCCTTTGCTATCATTTTGAAATAGCAGTTTTCTGACATGACTCGTGTCATTCTCTGGTTAGGGCATTTGTGTGCTTGCTTGGTGATATTTTTCTCTGCATTCCCAATGAGATCATTTGCCCATTTTGAAACGTGGAAATAAAAAATGATTGACAAATTCAGACTTCTTTGCAAAGTTGAAATGCGCTTTCGAAGTATCGCCAACGTTCATGACTGTCTGTGGTGAGAGTGACTAGTGTGAGCAGGTTATACCCGCTTCAGTTAGCTAACAAAATTCCTTCCCACGCCAATCATCTCTTCAAATTCCTGTCCAGCATTTGCAGGGATGATTGTGAATCTGTGATATCCTGGGAGAAAAGAAGGAAATTGGTTTCAGAATAAAACTCCTCTTACACTGGCTTTTTCCATTGATCTTTCTTTCATCCTTTTATATGTTAGCAATAAAAAAATTATCCAACCCCATTAGGCATCTGCTTATCAGCATTCTTAGCTAATGACAAAGAGACATATATTCCTATGGTACCTGCTACCCACACCTTGCTAACAAGTCAGATGTCTCAGCAGAAAGGGGACCTCCTTGCTGTGTATATTTGAGGAAATGCTCTTGCCTGAAAATTTTATAGGGTATACATTAGATAGCTATGAAGTAGGTAGTTTATGGACATTGCACAATTGCTGCAGGAACTAAGCAACTCTGCATCTTTGGAGAGCTAACTGAAATTACCATAGAGGCTTCCAAGAACAAGAAAGAACACTATCTGGTAAAATCTATCTACCCCCGCCCCAACCAGCACATTCACACTTGTAGAATTCCTAGCGTTTGACATTGCGAAAAGCATAAGTCAGATCCAAAATTGGCCAGCAAATGGTCTATGGAGGGCCCAGGCGAGGTCGGAGCTGCAGGTCCACTCCTGCCTAGTAATAGAAAGTGAATGACAGGAGATGCACGTCTTCTTTTGAGAGGGAGCCTTGAAGAAGATGGCCTTTGCTTGGAAACACAAAAACAACAAGTGCAAAGACTTGGTGAAATGGGTTGCTAATTCTCAGTGTTTGGCTGCCAGATTTGGAGTCAAGAAGCAATTTACCCTCTGGTCCGGGTAGGAAGTGTATGGAGCGCTTTTTCCATTTGCCTTCCCAGGCAGCATGTGGCACATGTCTTCTTGAGCCAGTTGCTCTCTAAGCACCTTCTGCACTACACCTGCTCTCTGTTTGCAGCGCATTCGATAGGATAGGGTTGTGCAGCGGAACTGTGGGGAGTGAATGTACTTTGCACCTGGGGGCTGCTCTAGATTAGGCTTTTAGTTATGCATTTGTAATCCTGTCACATCATCCTGTGCTGCGCTTAGATGATATGATCCCAAAGGTGTCTCCTCCCCCTTAGAAGCCTCAAGGCTGTGGAACAGGTTGTATTCATATGCATTCCCCCTCTTTCTCTCTCTCCTCTCCCCCCTCCTCCTTTGTCTTGTTGAGTTTTGTTCCCAGCCATCTCAACAAATCGCCAATTAAGCAGCGCAGCTGCAGGGCTTGTGTGAACAGCTGGAGAGACCATCCAGCCGTCTGACAGGGACAGGTGTTCACAGCTGGCTGGCAGCCCCCCTCCCCATCCCTGTGCTCAGGTATCAGGTGTTAGGCAGCTGGCATGAGATAACAGGCTGGGGGCTTTTCTCTCCCAGGCCCCCTTGCCTGCTGCTGAAGTGCCAGATTGTGCTGGATTACAGAAGCAGCAGCAAACATGAAAACCATGGCCCATCTCCCTTAGCGGCAGTATAGCAGCTCCCACCATTCAAAGGGTGTGTCGCCAGTTTGCTTGTTGTACACACATTGGGATGTTTTTTGTAATTGACAGCCCTGTTTACTGGATGGCTGTAGGCTTCTGGACAGCAAATTCAGGGTCAGCCCACAGCACTACAAGAATAGGCACACACTCCAAGGAAATTAATTAGTGGGTAATTAGTAGGAGATTTGAGGTAAAGTTCTAAGTGCTGAACCTCAACTCTGACACTGCATAGTACTCCGCACCCAAATTTATTTCTCGGTGTTCTAGTCAAAGATGGCTGCAGACACAACAGCTTGTGGTGGTTATTAAGGAGCCACTGGATCAATTGTGGTCTCAGGGCAGAAGCATCAAAGACCAAGCAACAGCCTTTTTTTGGTCTGGGCAATATTCTTTTCCAGTAGGACTTGCAACAAAATGATGCAGCATAGAGTGCTCCAGTTCAGAGATCTAGTCAGATGGCCATGCTGTTTTCCAGGATACTGCATTTCCACATACACACTTCTGGTATGTGCCTCCCGCCCCAAACAGTCCTGTAGTCCTTTGTTCAGTCCTCATTGGAGTATTCCCCCTTCCTCTGTTTTTCAATGGGTTGTTTGTTTGTATGTTTGTTTGTTTGTTTGTTTGTTTGTTTGTATGTATGTTGTTTCTACTGCCACAGTCTTTGAGATTTCCAGGAGCGTGCTAATATCTGGAGCTCCAGTGGCTGATGCTGTTTTGACTACATAAGGATACACATTCAGAAAACTGGTTCATTATTAGCAAACAACAATCATTCTCAACCCCAATCCCACAGACAACTGGATAATTGCTGGGGGTCTCTGCAGAACAGTTAACATATGTTTTGTTTAAGAAAGAATGCACATGCAGAACTTGCATTTTACTAAACTTCTCTGCCCCCGTTGACATTGTTATCAAAAACTGCCAGCAGCATATTATGAAATAAACTGGCCCAGGCCAGGCATCTAAGAAATCCCCTTTAACTAGTAATTTTTTTACTGGGGGAACAGTATGCTGCACCAGTGTTCTACTGTGAAAATTATGAGCCCTAGGTCAAATCAGCCTCAGTCTCTGTTGTCTGAAAAAGATAAAACAAGTCATGGGCCACATACAGATACTGACCATTTCACCACCTTTCCACAGGGCACCGGTGGTCTGCATACCATCATTTGAGAAACTCTGGTATGTAGGATGTAATTCTGCTAAAGCAGTTCCAAAAAGAAAGAAAGCATGAAGCGACTCTATTCTTTGACTATTATTTGTCTGACTGAAAAAATCACATAATTCCCACGGCTTGGGGTGGGTGGGTGGTGGAATCAGAGACATAATAATAGTTACTAAGAAAATTGAACAAGGAGTATTATGGCACCTTAAAGACCAACCAACATATTATGGCAAGCTTTCATGGACTGCAGTTCACTTCATCATATGCAACTGTTGAAGTGGACTGTGGTCCATGAAATCTGATAGCACAATAAATTTGTTAGCTTAAGACACCTAGTCCTCTAGGAAAGATAAGCACAAGCTAACATGCCAACCTGTTGGACAAGGAATTTGATTCACCGGGAGACTTGTGCTGGTGACAGTGGTATATATTGAAGTAAGACATACTTAAGCTAAAAATAAGACAGTGAGAGGATTCTATTCACTGAACAGCTGCCCTTGAGAGGACAGGTAATATATGGAACCTTAAGAGCAGGAGCATCGTGCATGAATGGCCAGTGGAAACATTGTGGATTTTATTGCCCAAACTGCTCAGCATTTTTGCTATTGAAATGGCACGTCTCACCCTTTAAATCCAGACATTTGTGAACCCCAAGTATTTATTTATTTTTAATTGCCTTCTACTCACATGGCTTTCTTAAAACAAGTTTTTAAATAAAAAAAATAGATACTAGGGGTTGTCTTTGTCTATTTACATTCTAGTCGCTGAAGTCTTTTCTGAATCGTGTCACCTGCTCATTTGTTTCTTTGTATGCTTGTTTCTGTTGCGTTTCTGTCACTGGCAAACACATTTTTATAGCGGTACCCAGCTATTTAAACAGAGCTACTTAGATTGAGATGTGCATGTGTGTTTGTGGCTGCCACAAGTTCTTACTGGATTTTACTACATGAGCTTTAACTGCTCAGCACTTGTGTGTTCCTGGAAAATATAGATATCTCTTCCTATTTTGCTGCTGTTGTTAAGTCACAGGGGACCAGTTTGTACATCCTTATCAGAATCTGCTCTGTGAGTCAAGTTTGACAGCTAGGTGGGTTTGCCCACTTGTCAATCTCATGCCGTCACATGATTGACAGAGCACCCACCTGTTAAAACCCCTTGCACTTTGCAAATCCACTTTTAAGCCCCCAGTCGTCCCTATTTTCCCATTGCAGAGCTAGTACCAGTTTCAGCTTTAGATCTGGAAAACGGGGCAAAGATTAAAAATCTCATTGCACAGCACCACTCACAACTGGAGCTCCCGGCAGCAGCTTTCAGGTTTTAAAAAATTAAGATACTGGGAAATCTGACATGGAGCTCTTGCATCTCATGTAGTTTGGCCCTTAACTCTTATTAAAAACAAGGGGTACATACTCATTATTTTTTTAAAAAAATTACTAAGCTTGATTCCGGACTAGCCCAAAGTACTCTGTGGTTCTCTGAATGTAACCTGCAGTCTGCATATACTTGAGCCCCAGAGGAAGTAGCCTTATTTCAAGATACAGCTCACAGCCTGTATGTTCTCCTTGTACTGATTTCATGACAGGTTTTAGCAGGACTTCCCTTGCCCAGAATGGTATATCATATTTCTGTGCTAAGCGTGTACAAGTGCTGAAAGATCACTTAGAGCAGGGAAGATTCAGGATGTGCCTTCTGGCTCTCTTCCTTTCCAGACTAGGAGGTCTGCTATGTGGAATGGCAGAGTGGGGAACCTTGGGCTTCCGTGGCCTCTTTTTGCTTTGTTTCTAAGGGCCTGCACAGCCACACACGTATCTCCCGAGAGGGAGACAGCCTGTGAGTCTTGGGGTTGAGGACATGAAGGAGGGCACTTTGCTCTCTGGCTTCCCACCTGTAGCATCCTGTTTCTCCCTAAGAGTGGTACAAAGGAGGGCAGCTTGAGTCTCCACATTCCTTGAAAAAACGGCTGATTTAGAAGCAGTGTGCATATCAATCAGACTATGCAATTGGTTCTGCGGTGTTTTGGAAGGGGGAAATGGTTTGAGAGCTCCTGAAATATACATCAGGATAAGATCGCAACATGTGCAACCAGTGGGGAAACAGCAGGAGTCATTTCTGAAAATTGATCCATTTGGAAAAGATAGATCCCTTGTGAGTTACTAAAACATCCTTGTATTTCTGGGTTTGCAGGCAATTCTCAAACAAATTCTAATAACACCCAAGTGGCAGGTCTGTGGGCATTACTCTCACAGAACTGCAGGGCGAGAGTGAGGCTTCAATTACCTCTGAGCATACCTTCAGAGGAGGAGGGGCAATTGTCATGCAAATGAGAATTCTGGCAAATTTCATTCCCATTATAAATCTAACTTTAAACCTGCATGGAAATACCCTGAAACAAGGTCTTTCAAAGCACTAATAAACACTCTTCACAGATTAGTTCACATTGCTCAGATTACAGAGTGACACAAGCGAGGTGCACAACCATCTCAGCTGTGCCTGTAGGACAAGGGATAGTTTTGCAGTAATTGGGTGGGGGGGCAAAGAAGGAAACCAACCCTCTTCAAGAGGAAGGAAAATTGTGGTGATCTAGTGGGATCAGCAAGCAAGCAATTCATATGCTCCCTGGGCTGTCATTCCAGGCTCTCTACAGATAATTAAAGTTTAGCTCTTAGTACATGTTAAGTGCTGTAGAAATAATATATGATGACTATGTCTTTGCATATACCACTTCTGCAACACATATTGGAATCTGACTGTTTCAGCGGAGTTATTGTGCAGTGAGCGGGTAGCTTTTATGAAGGATAGATGTACCATACATGCCAACTGCTTCATAGACCTGTTCACTGGCAGGCAAAGAGAGACACAAGAAATTCAAAGCAGCCATTGCCCACACACTCTTTCCCATAGACCTGCAACAGCTGAATCCTGGCAAAGGGGGCCTATTCAGACTGTGAGCTGGTCCACAAGAGTGAACGAAAGAGCACGGCTAAATACTAATCCATCTTTCCATCTGTTAAACCATGCACTTTCTCCCTGATTCCTTGCCAGGACCGGCTTCTTTAAAGAAGTCAGGGAAGCTGGATTTCTGCAGTGCCCTGTCCTCCCACACCACCTCCCCGAGAATGGCTTTCACCCATCACCCGCTGCCTGTCCTAGCAGGAGTCAGACCAGGTGAGAACAAAGCCATTTTCTTAGGGGGGCGAATGGGGTGGATTGTGGGCAAGGGTGGGGAGGCAAGGGACAGAGCTGTCTCCCTGAAAGGGCATGTCAGAGTTCTCAGTCATGTCGGTTCTGGCAATGGTCTTCTGCTCTCTCTCTCTCTTTCTCTCTCTCTTTCTTTGTTCTTTCATTTTCTTGCTTTCTCTTTCTGCTGCTGAGGCAGCTTAACACGAGGATTGTATAATGCATCCTGGAAGACCGATCATTTTGGTGGGATGGGGTTTTCACCAAGTTTTCCTGCTCCATTAATCCGGATCGACTTGGGCAACATCGAGTCAAAGATGACCGTAGTGGACTAGATGTTCTGGTTTGACATACGGCAGTTTCGTATGCTTCTATGAGAACCCTATGGAAAAAGAGTGTCCAGAATTAATTGGGTTTAGATTTAAATATCTGGAAAAACACATGTAGAACATCCATTGGGGTGTTAAATATGAAATTCTAACAGACACCAAAGTAGCACATCAAGATACACTCAGGTTTGTATGTTGCGTTTCCTCCACCCCACCCCATCCCACCCCACCCCCACTCCACCCCGCAAATTAGCTTTCTACCCCCAGATTAAAACAACAACTGCTGTGGAGTTGTAAGCCCCACTGAAGGGAAGGTGACTTAGGCAAGTTTTAAGTACCTTTCTTAGAAATCTATATTTTCAAAGCAAAAAATTACTTGCAGTGTATTCTAAGTGTCTGCTTAGAGACTGATTTGCCGCACTAATTTCTCGTCCAAAATTTATTTATTTACTTACTTTAGTTATTTATACACCACCC